>NC_090450.1:684516228-684823728 GCF_031143425.1 Pleurodeles waltl
CATGTGTTTTTTTAGCCAAATTTTGAGGTTTGCAAAGGATTCTGGGTAACAGAACCTGGTCCGAGCCCCGCAAGTCACCCCTCCTTGGATTCCCCTAGGTCTCTAGTTTTCAGAAATGCACAGGTTTGGTAGGTTTCCCTAGGTGCCGGCTGAGCTAGAGGCCAAAATCTACAGGTAGGCACTTCGCAAAAAACACCTCTGTTTATTTCCAAAATTTAGGATGTGTCCACGTTGCGCTTTGGGGTGTTTCCTGTCGCCGGCGCTAGGCCTACCCACGCAAGTGAGGTATCATTTTTATCGGGAGACTTGGGGGAACGCTGGGTGGAAGGAAATTTGTAGCTCCTCTCAGATTCCAGAACTTTCTGCCACAGAAATGTGAGGAACATGTGTTTTTTTAGCCAAATTTTGAGGTTTGCAAAGGATTCTGGGTAACAGAACCTGGTCCGAGCTCCGCAAGTCACCCCTCCTTGGATTCCCCTAGGTCTCTAGTTTTCAGAAATGCACAGGTTTGGTAGGTTTCCCTAGGTGCCGGCTGAGCTAGAGGCCAAAATCTACAGGTAGGCACTTCGCAAAAAACACCTCTGTTTATTTCCAAAATTTAGGATGTGTCCACGTTGCGCTTTGGGGTGTTTCCTGTCGCCGGCGCTAGGCCTACCCACGCAAGTGAGGTATCATTTTTATCGGGAGACTTGGGGGAACGCTGGGTGGAAGGAAATTTGTAGCTCCTCTCAGATTCCAGAACTTTCTGCCACAGAAATGTGAGGAACATGTGTTTTTTTAGCCAAATTTTGAGGTTTGCAAAGGATTCTGGGTAACAGAACCTGGTCCGAGCCCCGCAAGTCACCCCTCCTTGGATTCCCCTAGGTCTCTAGTTTTCAGAAATGCACAGGTTTGGTAGGTTTCCCTAGGTGCCGGCTGAGCTAGAGGCCAAATCTACAGGTAGGCACTTCGCAAAAAACACCTCTGTTTTTTTCCAAAATTTAGGATGTGTCCACGTTGCGCTTTGGGGTGTTTCCTGTCGCCGGGTCTAGGCCTACCCACGCAAGTGAGGTATCATTTTTATCGGGAGACTTGGGGGAACGCTGGGTGGAAGGAAATTTGTAGCTCCTCTCAGATTCCAGAACTTTCTGCCACAGAAATGTGAGGAACATGTGTTTTTTTAGCCAAATTTTGAGGTTTGCAAAGGATTCTGGGTAACAGAACCTGGTCCGAGCCCCGCAAGTCACCCCTCCTTGGATTCCCCTACGTCTCTAGTTTTCAGAAATGCACAGGTTTGGTGGGTTTCCCTAGGTGCCGGCTGAGCTAGAGGCCAAAATCTACAGGTAGGCACTTCGCAAAAAACACCTCCGTTTTTTTCCAAAATTTAGGATGTGTCCACGTTGCGCTTTGGGGTGTTTCCTGTCGCCGGCGCTAGGCCTACCCACACAAGTGAGGTATCATTTTTATCGGTAGACTTGGGAGAACATAGATTAGCAAAACAAGTGCTATTGCCCCTTGTCTTTCTCTACATTTTTTCCTTCCAAATATAGGAGAGTGTGTAAAAAAGACATCTATTTGAGAAATTCCCTATAATTCACATGCTTGTATGGTCACCCCGGAATTCAGAGATGTGCAAATAACCACTGCTCCTCAGCAGCTTATCTTGTGCCCTTTTTGGAAATGCAAAGGTTTTCTTGATAGCAATTTTTTACTCTTTATATTTCAGCAAATGAATTGCTGTATACCCGGTATAGAATGAAAACGCACTGCAGGGTGCAGCTCATTTATTGGCTCTGGGTTCCTCGGGTTCTTGATGAACCTACAAGCCCTATATATCCCCGCAACCAGAGGAGTCCACCAGACGTAACGGTATATTGCTTTCCATAATCTGACATTGCAGGGAAAAGTTACAGCGTAAAACGTAGAGAAAAATTGATGTTTTTTTCACCTCAATTTCAATATTTTTCTCTTTCAGCTGTTATTTTCTGTAGGAAACCCTTGTAGGATCTACAAAAATGACCCCTTGCTGAATTCAGAATTTTCTCTACTTTTCAGAAATGGTTAGGTTTCTGGGATCCAGCATTGGTTTCATGCCCATTCCTGTCACTGACTGGAAGGAGGCTGAAAGCACAAAAAATTGCAAAAATGGGGTATGCCCCAGTAAAATGCCAAAATTGTGTTGAAAAATTGGGTTTTCTGATTCAAGTCTGCCTGTTCCTGAAAGCTAGGAAGCTGCTGAGTTTAGCACTACAAACCCTTTGTTGATGCCATTTTCAGGGGGAAATCCACAAGCCTTCTTCTGCAGCCACTTTTTCCATTTTTTTTTAAAAAAAACGAAATTTTCACTGTATTTTGGCCAATTTCTTGGCCTCCTTCAAGGGAACCCACAAAGTCTGGGTACCTCTAGAATCCCTAGGATGTTGGAAAAAAAGGACGCAAATTTGGCTTGGTTAGCTTATGTGGACAAAAAGTTATGAGGGCCTAAGCGCGAACTGCCCCAAATAGGCAAAAAAAGGCCTGGCACAGGAGGGGGAAAAGGCCTGGCAGCGAAGGGGTTAAAGGAACTCAGCCTTCGCTTTGTTCTTCAGTTTGGGCATGGAATTGTGTTGGTATTACTTTACTCCATATTTTATATGGACTTAGTAATGGCACTACTTGAGAGTTAAAACAAAATTAGAGAGGCTATTTTTAATGAATTCTGATTTATATGTGCTACTATAACATTCTAAACAAGAACAAATTAAATATTGCCTTTGTTCTCATTTCTGTTCACTGGTAGAGCCATTGAAGGAAGTGAGAATTTGAGTTGATGAGACTTTCTACAGTAACTGATTCATCCACAGAAGAGAGACCATTTTATTTGTTGTTAGTGATCTAGAAATGTTCCTGTTTCTGTGCTGTCCCTATGTTTGAAAAGCAAAGGGGGTAAAGTAACATGTCCAGGATCACAAAATGTAGCTAAGCCAAAATGCCAGGTTTACAATTCCTAATCCATATCACAATCACTTGACCTTTGGCACACATAATGAACATATTCCACTACCAGGGGTGCCTACCCTAAAACAGGAGCTCTGTAATTACATGTGTTACTGCAGTCAGTCCCATGGAGGCCATTTAGTATGCCACCATTTTTGTTACCTATGAAAGACTCTGCTAATCTTCTGCTCTGGGCATTTTCTGCTCAGCCGGAAAAAAGGCAAGTAATCAGAGGTCCTACTCAATTTCCTCATTTGGGTTGAGGGCTTTGGCATAGTAGGGGCTTGTGACCTGAGTCGAGTAGAATAGATTAGGGTGATAACAAGTACCCAAAGGGGAGTTTGTGCAGAATTCCCCATTCTTTTAGTGTGTGGGCTCACGGAGTCCATGCTTCTCAGCGTTACTAGCAATCATCACGCTGCATTACAAGGGATGGCATGTCCTGCCCAAGCACTCTTCAGAATTTTGAGCATAATGGGCATTGCTGTCTGCAGAGAAACAGATGCCTCAAAAGGCAGTTGCATTTTTATGAAAGCCAGAAGGGACCAAACAAGGAGGTTTTCTCCTTTCAGTGATGTCTCTGTGCAGCTCAGGGAGAGCCATACCTTTGGATTTGTGGTGATGTCATCAAGGCCGGACTGCCCATACAGGGAGGCTGGAAGGGTGAGGGGGCGCTTTTGTTACTGGCGGCTAGTTTTGGAGTAGTGCAGCAATTATAGAATCACTGCAGAGATCCTTGCATTTCGAACAATTTTCGGGCAACATTAAAAGTGCCAAGATAACTCTGGTGAATAATGTACCTGCTGGAGAGAGATCAGAGTTTTGTCTTGTTGCAGTTTTGACTCATCTGAGATAGCGCAGAGGGTTAATATGCCTGGTGCAAAGAACCTGTACTATGCAAATCACAGAACAGTAAGTTATGTGCATAGCTGAGTGGGCTACTGCCTTTTTCACAGAGCTCCTTTAGTTACTATGCAGTTCATAATCTAGCACAGTGAGCTATGAACTGCCATGAAAGAGCTGCATGCAAACTGTATGGTACAGGTTAGAAACTTATGTTTTTTCCAGGCTTTGATTATCCTAATTTTGCTACAGTGGGTGTTTTTTGGTTCGAAATAAATTGTTATTATGAAGGTCAACCCTAACCGTTGTCTTACGTTCTGAATCTGGGAGCTTATTTACGTGCCCCGTGACCGCAGGTGTGTCACTTTTTGAGACACACTGGCAGCGCATAGTGCAGGCCTTTATCTACAAGGCCAAGCAAAGTCACTTTGTGTGGCTTTTCATGGCGTTGCAGATTTGATGAAAGGCAACGCAGCGCAAGTCGCTGCGTAGCTTAACACTGTGAGGGAGGGATTCCATGGGTGTTTTCCCATGCAACACCTATCGGTTTTGGTGCATTCCAAGATTTACAAGGGATTGTAAACCTGGGAATGTGACAATATCTTTTGCCTCTCCAGGCGAGACACAACAAGGAGAAATATGTTTATTTCTCCTAATTGTTTCCTCTTTCTGCAGCACACATAGAAAGAGGAAAAAGCCTCCATGGATTCATTTTGTGCATGAAGGTGTCCCTTTCTGCACAGAAGTAATCCTGTCTACGATGCAGGCATCCTTGCACCATGGTGCAAGGGTGCCTGCATCAGCGCTTGGCAGCCCACTGCGCACCAGCTTGGGTGAGAGGACAGAAGTGATCTCTATCTTGTAGATATGGTGCATTCCTGCCATTTCCCTGTGGTGCAGGGCAGCGCAGTGCGGCAAGATCACTTGCTGCACTGCCTTGCACCACAGGTTTGCAAATATGCCCCCCTGAGTTTATGCTTCCCCAGACCACGCATGCTCAAAAAATGCCTACCAGTACCCACCGGGCCTATTATGACTTTCCCGCTGGGCTGACGGCTCGTAATCAAGGAGGCGTAAGGTTTTGCTATTTCCCTAGGTTTAAGGATTAAGTAAATCTGGGGCAGCATCAAAATCCATGGGTGTTGCATGGGAAAACCCACTGCAATGCCCATGGAATGCCTCTCTGGTGCAGAGTAAGGCAGCACAGTGACTTGCACTGCTTTGCCTTACTCCATAGCTCTAAGGCCATTCAATGCCAAGGGGCTTTGCGTAGCCTCATAGATATGGTTGAGAGGTATGAGGGCCCGGAGCATCACAAAAAGTGATGCTCCGGCAGCGCAAACCTCTCATAAATAAACCTCACAATTTATTTGTAACTGGACACCCATCATGACTAATTTCTCTAAAAGTTGTCCTGCATCACTCTGAGGGCCCCACCATAATAAAATGTATCCCCTTTATTGGACATCTTTGAAAGCTGAATGTCTCTGGTATACCAAATCATGTCTAAAGTGGAATAGGACTTCTAACATGATGGAATCATTATGAATTTCACATTTGACCATTTGAGCATGAAAGCAAAATGTATATGCTCTCACCTCCCCCTCACCTTCTGGTTTGAGGTGTAAATGCATAAGTGCATGCATGGCATCAGTCTTAGGGGCATATTTACACTCCATTTGTGCCAAATGTGTGTTATTTTTTTTACGCAAATTCGGGGCAAAACTAACTCCATATTTATATTTTAACACTAGACACATCTAACGTCAAAAAATTGGAGTCTGCACCAATTTTTAGTTGCGTGAACCCAAGTAGGCGTTCCCATCTAAAAAATGGTGCTAACCCCATAGCCCATATTTCTCCCCCGTGCTAAAATGACGCACGGGTGGGAGGAGGGGCTAAATAATGGTGCAAAGCCTGCTTTGCACCATTATTTAACGCCTGGGTCAGACCAGGCATTAGGGGACCTGTGGACCTATTTCCATGGTTGAACACCATGGAATGGGTCCGCAGGTGCCCTCCTAAAGCTCCAGGAACACCCCCACCCACACCAGAGGGACACCAGAGGATGGGGGACCCCATCCCAGGTAAGTAGGGTAAGTATAGGTAAGTATTTTATTTTTTAAATTAAAGTGCCATTGAGGGCCCAACTTGGGGCACCCTGCAGGGCATAGGGTGCAATGGCCATGCCCAGGGGACACTGGTCTCCTGTGCTGGCCATTGGGGTGGTGGACATGACTCCTGCCTTTTTTAAGACAGGAGTCATGTAGTGTGGGTGGTTTTGCATCAATAAATGACGCTAGGCTGGTTAGAGGCATTTTTTTTCCTTTAACAAGCCTAATGTCATTTTTTGGTGCAAAACCCGCTTCTCCCATACTGCCACCCCTACCCCTACCAGGCTAACGTCATTTGTTGCATTTGCGCAGTTTTGCGTCAAAAAGTATAAATATGGGCCTAAGTTTTCTGTTGAACAGCCTGTTGCTTTCAACATCCCTGATAGTGAAGTGTCTTGCTATTACCTACCATTTAATTTAGTTAATCTGATGCTCTGTTGGAGAAATCCTATCTGCAAGAATGTGTAAAAAGGAAACTCTCTGTTGGATGGGAAACAGCTAATTGTCTATAGTGAAAAAGTACATTCTGACATATTTTACTTGGGTCCTAATTCTCTACACTACAGGTTATGCACTTTCTCGTATTGTTTTATGTTTGAAGATACTGAAATTGTTTGGCAAATGGAAAAAGGCAGTGTTGTACTGTGTGAGAGAAGGGAGTAGGGTTTTGAAGGGCTGAAGTCTGGAATGGGGATGGAGCTTTGAGCCCATTGCCACCTACTTACCCATGGAAGGGCTATGGGGTCAGGGACACAATACCTTCTTACTCTCTCCATTGCCAATACTGCACCAACCAGTAAACCAGCTGTCGCCAGATGAACAAGCATGGAATAACACAAGAGATCTGTTACATACTGCTGGTCAATTGGAGAATTTGAAACTACTCCACCTCTGCAGGTCCCAAATATCTGTACCTGTGGAAGCTTCTTTACATCTCACAATGACGCTCAGATATGGGATTATGGTAATAATTCCCATGCCAGCTAATCTCTCCACTTCTCTTGACTCCAGCCATGCTAGCTAAGTCCCACAACTATACACAAAAGTTCAATTTGTACAACTCAATGCAGTTACCAGCTAGGCAGACAATAATGATAAGAAACACCATAAAAGAACCTGCAGAGTTCATTCATCATACTGCTACAGGATGCATCCCATAACACGATAACCACACCTCGTGGTCATCACAGATGACATGAAAATGCTTCCCACATAGGATCAAAAAACAAAGGCAACATCCTTCCACCCACACACCCAACATGCTGCAGCATGCTGCCCGTGTAGGTAAGGACTTCAGTGCCCTACATAGGGTTAGTAAATTGTATATAAATTCTGTAATGCAATACAATACAATACAATATAATATCCAAAAAAGAAAATACAAAGTCTTCCACTGAATGGTGTTGTTTATGCAGAGAATACATAGAATTACCCGGAAACCTGATTCCTGCAGAGGTTTGCAGCGCACTGTATGCACACTGTGTAATATCAGCTCTTTGCTGAGTCTGCCTAGCATCCAAGTGGAGGGTGAGATGCCTGATAACGTATTTGGAAGCAAGATGAGACCCCTTACCAAGCATGTTGTAGGCCCTCTTGGTGGTGTACTGGCGCTTCATCTTCAGGGGGTGAATGATGCCTTGGTACCGCTCAACAGCAATGCACGTCATGGTGAGCGTGCTGGCCACAACAGCCGTCGTCTGAATGAAGGGGACCATCTTGCACACAAAGGGGCCTGCCAGAGAGCGAGACACAAGCAAACAAAGGACAGAGTTATGGTTTCCAAAAAAGCTTGTGCTGGAACCTATGAACAGCAGTTTAAAATGCATACACAGGCTACTTCCTGGTTCTTCTTGTTACACAATGATTTATCTCCCTCCTTGACCCTCTAAATACAAACATCTAGTTAATTTCTCTAAAATAAACATAACTTTGTGACACTTCCCACTCATAAGTGTCTTGCATTTCATTTTTGTTCACTGTTTCCCTCTCCATTGATGATTACCCTAAATAGGGTAAATCCCTTTCTTAGACTTTCTGTGTTGTATACCCATGACCTGTTAATCAGAAGGCCTAGTGAATAAGTGGAGTGGAGGAGCAAAGCAGTTTTGTTACAAGAGGTGACTCAGTGTAATGTACATCAGTAAGGTTTCCTCCCTTGCCCACATTTATATAAAAGATGAGAAGTTCTTTGACCACACACCATGTCATGGGGCACTGGTGTTGCAATTCAACTGACAGCTATGTCAACTCACAACACCGCCTGAAGAACGGGAGCTGAACTTGATTTAATGGGGCACAAAGGTGGCAAAAGTCAATTTGGCTGCTAAACACATGTTTGACCTGGAAGCATCAGTATTCTATTCATAAGGACGCCATATATCAGGCTTCTTGCCCAAAATGGAGATTGGGAGATCCACCCTAACCAGTTTCTATGCCATGTAAAGGGGGGGAGGACTTCATAACACTATGACTTGGATCAACTTGCAGGAATATAGATTTGGCAACCTCCGAAGAAACAAGTGCAAGGAAACTAATTCCTAATCGCTTAAGCCACATTGAGACACTGCAGGTATGACTATTTCATCTTCCAATCAAACCACTCGTACCAACAGGAAGAGCATCACCTTGTCTTGATCAAGGTGAAAAGTGAAATCCTACTTGGAGTGGAACAAAGTCAAACATTCAAACAAGTAGAGTGCCCACCTTGAAATATCAGTGCGGTAAAGAAGTAATGGAACACCAGTCTCGACATACCTAAAAATAGGGGTCTCCACAGGGTGATCACAGGTACACCTCAGTGCATGATGTTGGAGGGGTCATGTTGAAATCTAATGGCCAACAACTGTACCTAGAAAGCTAGGTGTCTTTTTCTCCAGTGCACAGTCCTGATGAGCAAGCATTGTACTGTGTTGTATTGTAATGGTATTAATATAGCACTTCCAAGAACCCTTGTGAGGCATAACAGAGCTAGTGAACATAGAGAGGGGAGCTAAAGCAAACAAAGGCAATTAATGGCTACATTCAAAGTCCTCAATAAGAGGCTGGAGATTGTACTAAACACACTCAATGACCAAGTACATGATCAGTGACCACTGGATAAACATGAAAACAGACAGTCATAGGTAGGAAAAGTGTAGAAATTGTGTATATGTTCTAGTTGTTTATGTGTATAAAATTAGATCTCCTTCTACACACATTGCCCAAAAATGAGCAAAGACAAAAGTCTTTCGGAGGTGCACCAACCGCACAAAACTGATGGCAAACACTAATGTCACAAATACTTCTGAGATAAAAACAGAGGACCTCAGAAATACTTCTGAAAGTTTCCACCCACATTTGGATTTTCAACATTTTGGGGATTCATGAAGAATCCCAGGAGTACTCTCGGAAATCTCTAAGGGCCTGCTCAAAAATCAGGCAGAGAAGTATCCCTGAGGGATACTACTTTGTCTTTTTACAAGTGGGATGGTGTTTATGCCACCAGTTTTTCTAGGTGTGGAAACACTAGTTCCAATTTTACCAGCTGGTAATTCTGGCTGATAAAATTGCCTGAGACTGGCTGCAATAACAGTCAAGAGTCGACCGCCGCTCTACTCTGATGTTTTCTTAAAGAAAGGTAGGAACATTCAGTACTGTGCCTGGCCAGAACAAATTCTTCTTTACCTCCCCTACTCCCCCAACATCCCCCTACACCACTGCCACACATAGACCAAACTCCCATTGGCCACCCCTCCCTCCTCCTCTGCCCTGCACAGAAGCCCCATCTCCCATATATCACCTGGTTTGAGCAGATGGTAAATGGGGGGATGTGGGGTTTAACCCTATCAAATCAGGAATTTCTTCCAGTTTTGTAGCCAGTAATTCCAGGCTTGAAGTTATTCCCCATTCAGTGGTGTTTAACTCATATTAGGACTAAACGTGTTTGGAGATACTGTTTGTTAACAGTAATTACAGCCATGTGAGACCTCCACACGTTTACTACTAATTCGTAATCAGAGCCTGATAGGAGTAGATTTTAAAGATGATTCACACTGGGCAAAATGTACTCAAGCATATGTCCCACTGGTTGGAAAGTCCACAGGAATTAATAAAGCACAAATGCACACTTGTAGCTGTTTACAGTCGGGGCTTGCTGTGCGGTCAAGCGGGCGAGGCAGCACGCGGGGGGAAAAAACATGTAATAAAAAAAAATTAAAAAAATTACCTGCTCCGCTGCTGCGTCACTTGTTTTTTCTGGTCACTGCAGGCAGGCACAGACTTTCAGTCTGCCCTGAGGCCAATTCTGACGCTGCTCAGGGCAGTTCAAGTGACATCTGCCATTAGATCTTCCCAAAGCCTGACCAAAAATGTATGGTGGACATATACTGGCAGATTTTCCATTACTGTGGCTGCACTTTGGCCTCTAATTTGTCATCTACTTTGACTGTGAATCAGGATATGGAAATTTAAGGAGAGTTGAGTAAGCCACTGAAAGCTACATCATGGCTTGAGCCATATACCTAGATTTGGCTCAGCAAAAGGTGTTTTTGGACCCTCAAGGGCAAACCAACCATAGCCTTCATGTTGCACCTGCCAGTCACCCACTCCTTTACCTCATTACCCAAGCCTCCTTCACCACACTTGCAGCCGATGTTCTGGCCACAGTTTCACCAGTTTCTTTTTACTGATGGACAGTTAGCTAAGACAGTGGAAATACTCAGATAAGGATCTTATGCTCATTATTTTTTATATCTCAGCTGTTGCTGGAGACGTTTTGTATGAAATACCAATATCTCAGTGTTCGTGGGGCCAGCCCTTTGCTTATACAGCACTATGAAGTTTCCTAGCTCCATGCATGATGAGCTGTTCCAGTCCAAATTTTTTCTTTGAATTCTGGGACTTGTATTCTTATTTATTCCATTATAAAACAGGACTACAAGTCCCAGAACTCAAAGGAAAACATCTAGACTAGAGCAGCACATCATGCATGGACCTGGGAAACTTGCCAGCTATGCTTACAATTTGATGGCTTCCTTGTCGATCTCATGTGTTTGCTTCTTATTCAATGGGTTTCCTTCCTCTCCTTGTGTTTGTTTCTCCCCGAAGCATACCTTCTTTACAGTTCTTGCACTGAAAGATGTGTAACCTTCAACAGATGACGTCAGGGGACTGTTTTTTTCTTTGTGCACTCCATGTGAGTGCATGTATTTTCTTGCTACCCCTCCCCCTTGCTTACCTGTCTCATCCCCATCCTCCCACCCTCCTGAGCTGCAGCACCCTCCCCCAGCTTGTCTGAAAAAGCACAGCAACAAGTATATTTTTGTTACCTTTGACTAAAGTGCACATGTTGCACGAAAGCACAGCATTCGGCTGACAAAGGAAGCTTTTATAGTGGCTAGGTAGCGGTAAGTTGCAGCACTCAGTCTGCATTTGAGGCAGTAGGTGTACTTAGGGTGACTGGAAAGGTATTGCCTCTCCTGGAGGTCGATCAGTATACTCCCCAGGGTCCTGCAGGGCACCAAATGACTGCACCATTAGTTCTTGTTCAGAGTTGTGTGGAAAGCAATTTGTACGCATTTTCGATAAAATTCTGACTCTCCCTGCGCCAGCTGTCATGTTCTTTTAAGTGACTGAAACTAGGTCTCTGTGTTATTTTTTAAGATGGATAATTGGCAACAAGCTTTTAAAATTATGTTCAGTTTTCTACCTGAAATCTGAAAAATAAACATTTACGTTTCTAAAAATGTTAAACATGAATTTCAATGTTCATTTGCGGGATACATTAGGGTATGTGCTTGCTTTTCTTCCAGTATTTTGAAATGTTGCTTTTCTTTTGCTTGTTTCCAAAACTTATTTAGAAGGAGGCACTGGCAAAACTAATAGCTTAGCACTCACATTAAATAAAGTGCCAGCTCCTTGTAATCTTCCAAAACTCGCAAGGCACTTATACAATGTCTTTACATTTCAGAACTGCCCAAATTTGTAAACATGGGCCAATTTTTTCATTTTCTAATTCACCAATGGGGCCACTTTTATGTTAGAACTTGTGCCTATTTTCTGTTCCTGACTGACCCTGTTGGTAAGTCAGGGAAAGCTGGTGATATCAATATTAAAATAGTATATTATCTGCCTACCCTTAGCTTATATTTTTTTCCAGCAAGGCTTCTTGTGCAAACTTGAGTTAGCAGATAATATGTGTATTTACTTACCAAAAGAATAATACTTTCACTCCTCTAACAATCAAACCTGAATCATTAATTTCTGATTTAAAATAGGAATGTGAAATCAGGAAATGTGGGTTGCCTCTTTTTCCTTCATCTATTGAGAGCATCTTGAAATACATCGGCTCAGGGATGACCGCTGTAAACAATACTCTCTTTGCGTAACTTAATTGACGTTATAGTTGCTCCATCTATCACAACCCCTTAGTGGGGTGGACACGAGAACTGACATGCTTGCCTCTTACCACCGTCGAGGGATGTGGAGTGGATGAAATCTCATAGCGAAATAACCTTATGTTCAAAATTGAAAATCTAATGTTCTAAATTGAAATATTATCGTATAATAAAGAAATAAACTTTTCTGAAGACTGAGGTTTGTTGTACGAGTTTCATTCCAAGTATGTTGATGGCTTGAATGGTGCCCTGGCAACCTAAACGCTTGAATCGGCTCTGGCTCGCTCTCCCTATTAATTTTCTGGATGGCTCGCCCACCTCTCGTTTGAAGTCTCACACTATTTTAGCGTCCCTAAATAATACTTACCCTGCGCAAATACTTATGCGAATTGTTTTCGCAGAATGCCGGCCTGAGACAACATCAGCCATTACCAAGATTCATGCGTGATGCTTTCGCAACATGTGTAAAGCTGTAACCCGGGCCAAAGCAGCTTTTCAAAAGTGGGTAATTTGCCAAGGAGAGATGGGCTGGGAGCATTGGGCACAATGAGATACACAAAAGCATCTCGGCATTGGGCACAGGGAGCTACACAAAAGCATCTCGGGCAGCAGCTGGGCCGAGCAGATAGAGAGAGCGGCGGGGTTCTGCAGACATCGCTTCTTGCCTCAGCTGTCAGGCAGCGGCGGGTGGTTGACAGGACCTAGCGCTGGATGCAGAGCACCATGAAAGAGGCTCGGTTGATGACTCATATTTTGTCCTATCTTTTTTCAATTGTCGGCAGCGTCATTGTCTAGAGCTCTGTAAGATGCATGTGGTCTATAGTGAGTAGAATTACTCAATAGCACAGCACACGGCACATCGCCAGCACCTTGACTGAGGCGGAGCTTTCATTGATGCAGCAGGTGCAGTGACGCCGAGGCTTGAGGGGGGCCTAAGAATCCTGTTTATTGTACTGTTCCATCGTTTAAACATCAGCCAGGGGGACACGTTGTGGGATCTGTTTTTCTTGACTGTAGTGTTTAAGGGGCACAACCAAACTTATGTTAACTGAGGGCATTTTCGTTCTTAATTCTATCGAGGACTGATGCTGTAGTTTACCTCGAGATCATAGTCATTATTTCCACTGAAATATAGAATTATCGGCTTTGTCATGAAAAGACCAGGACTTTCCCAGGCACACGGCAGGATACGCACCTATTCAAAGACAGCCCAACTGTCTTAGATCGAATAACATACCATGCAACAAGTTATGTCACATGATATGGCATAGTCTGGGAATTACAGAATCAAGGGCCACAAGGGCCGGATGTATCAAAGTGTTTTGCGATCGCAAACAGCCCAAAGGGCCATTTCCGATCGTAAAAAGTGCATTTTGGCAGGTAACAAATCCAATTTGTGATTCTGTAACTTGTTACCGAATCGCAAATTGGATTTGTGACTACATACGGATTTTGAATCAGGGAGGGGCGTATCAAGGGCATCCCTTCCTAATACCGAATCACAGAGGTATGTATGATTGTTTTGTGACTGTGAATGCGGTCGCAAAAAACAATCGCTGTTACCACCAATTTCAAATTGGTGGTAACCCATTCGCAAAGGGACCCCTTTCCCTTTGTGAAAGCCTGCGGAAACATTTTTGAAGAGCAAGCAGTGGTCCCCCAGACCACTGCCTACTCAAAAAATGAAAAGAGAACTTTTCATTTTTCATTTTTAAACGCATCTCGTTTTCCTTTAAGGAAAACGGGTTGCATTTAAAAAAAAGAAAAGATTGCTTTAGTGAAAAGCAATCACTGGCATGGTGGTCTGCTGAGCCCAGAAGGCCACCATCCCTGTAATTTGTAGCCATTCACAATGGCTCGCAAATTGCAACCTACCTCATGAATAATAACGAGGTAGGTCCATTTGTGAGCTCTTGCGAATCGTAGTATGAAACTCCTGGAGTTTCATACATTCCAAGAGCGATTACTTAATTGTGATTAAAAAAAAAACGCAATTAGGTAATCGCTATTGGATATAATGATACATCTGGCCCATAAAGTAGTAGAATGGTGAGAGAATCCTCAGATGTATTCTATAATGAAATGCTTCTTCTTGCTTGTTACTCACTGGTGCATACCCTACTTAGAAGGTGAATCTATGCTGTATTTCCAGTAGAACTTTACTGATTTCTTCTTGTACCTTATGATGTACATGCTTATATGCTATTTCATTGATGGCCTACCTCATGTATTTCTCTACTGGCATTCGGTGAGTAAACATTTAAACTTTAGTCTTTGTCATTCTTACTGAGAATGCTGGCAGTTTAATTGTAATGCATGAACTCTAATAAGTAGAGACAGGTCTAACGGGAAGCACCAAAGTCTGTTAGGGAATACACCCAGTGGCGTAACAAAACTTGAGCCCCCCTCCCCTCAAAGTACCTGGAGAGGCCCCCTGGATCGAGTCAGGGGCCTGTCGCCTGTGCACATTATTCTGTTCTGAGGGGGTCCCCTGGAGCTCAGGCCCCCCACCAACACCAGGGCTGTGGGGGCCTTTGTTACACACCTCACTACACTGCTCCCAATCCAAGCCGCTGGTGCACACTGGAAATAAATAAGACACAGATCTGAGCGCCGACACCACCCCGCTCCTTGCATTAGGGCCCATGACATTGTCTACACCCCTGATATTGACCATGGTGTTGTTGTGTCGACAGACAATGATAGGTTGACTGGACCCTCACCTCAGCCCTGCTGCCCAAATCAGTATTGGGACTGTGGTGTTAGGGCACAGATGCAAGGTGCTGGCCAGCAGATGACATGCATGTCATATGCTATACGTCCTGAGGCATGCTGTATATGTGCAGGGAGGGGGATCCAATCTTTTTCACTATGGGTAGTCATTTAATTTCATCACCTGGAGGCACCATTTTGGAGGCAGGCTGTTATTAGCACCAACCTAAAGTTGAGGTTTATGCCTCCTGATGAGGTGATCAGTGGCAGATGTAGGGTGACCAGGCATCCCAGATTTGCCAGGACAGTCCTGGGTTTTCACCAGCTGTCCCAGCACATTTCAGGAAATTTAGCCCATGTCCCGGTTTTTAGAAAGGGTCGCTTGAAAATGGAAGGAGCTGATTTTTCTCCACAGCAGAGATAGTTAAAAGGTGTTAGCAGAAAGCAAAGTAATTAACAGACATTACACTGACTTTAAAAATCGCATTTTATTGATGTTCTTAGTGCCTCTTCTGTAATTCTATGCTGATAAACGCCGTCATTCTGTGTGCTGGATTGAAGAAAAATTACAGTCCTTCTATTTTTGTGAAATGTCCCGGTTTTTGGCTTCAAAGTTCTGGTCACCCTAGGCTGATGACAATTTGTCAGCTTAAATTATGCAGCAAGCAGGGGTTTAAATGGCGTTAACTAGAGTCTAAAAATTGCCTGCCTCTTCTGGGGTGCGATGCAACGTCTTTTGGGCGCTGTACGAGATTTGTATGGCTGTTGGCGGCCGTGCTCCTTCCTTTGATGTCATTTAAGGAACTTTAACCATTGTCATCATTCATCCCTACCAGGGCAACAGTCGGTTGGATAGAGGTGTACTGAATCCCCCTTTCCACCAATTTAAGCAGAGGCACTGGTTGTGTGGTAAAGAAATCACAGCAAAAGCAAAGGAGTATTTATTCAGAAATGCAACCCGCCTATGCACCTGTGGAAGATATCAGATGATGGGTGGGATTTATGGGGCTCACTTTGACCTATGATCAAGCTTCAAGCAGGGCCCTTCTGGTGTTCCTCCATCTGTTTAGCTCCTTCAAACCCTTTCATATTGGTGCGCAATCAGGCTTTCAAGCAGGCATCATTGCACATGAATGTAAATGTTTGCCTAGTCACGCTTTATTGAGAACATTTGCACTTCAAAATACAATTTCACACATTATCTCTCCCACCTGTGACTGCCGCTTAGGAAGAAAAACAAGCATTGGCAACGTCAATAGGTTTGTGTTTAAAAAGTGCTAATGAGTGAAAATTTAACTTTTACAGCAAGGCAGCGGCATCCGGCAGATGGTGAGGGAACCATGGCTGTGCCTGTGGACACTTGTCAGCCTCACTTTAAGGTATGAGAGGAGTTTTTGCTGCAATGCGAAATGCATCCATAACTAGCTGGGGGATTTACAACGAACGCAGGAAATGAAAACTGCTATAGGTGCTTTAATTCACTAGTAATATAGTCACATTTTTAAATATAGCTTGGTACTGATGTCTTTGAAGCTAGAGTGTATTGACCCCTGAAGGATGATTGGCTGGTTTGCCTTTGCTAGAATATGACATGTCCACCTTAAGTTACAAAGCAATGTCTGCAACAATGCTCGATTGAATTGGACATCTGAAACACTGGAAAACCGAAATGCTGAAGACCAAGTAAGGTTTGTGATGAATGACCGCTTCCCGTGGTTTGCCACCACCTACAGAGGTAAATAGAAGAAGCATGGCTCCCCCCCCATGAAATGCTCTTGTTTGCTTGTGGTCAGTGCTGCTTCACAGAAGATGGGACGATTGACATAGTGTATTAGTCACGGAGTTGGCAGTATAAACCGCTTGCTGTTATATTTGTCAGAGTTCACAGTGTAAATCCCCTCCTGCTTGCACCTGCCAGAACTCCATAAACCACACAATAAAACAAACGAAATTAATGCCCTGCAAGTAAACTAACTTTTTAAAAAAGTACTTTTATTGCCACACAGCTAAATGCTAAACATCAGTATACATACATACCCAATAAAAGTCAGGTCTCTGTAGTCCCTCTAATCAGAGTTCACAATGTAAAGAGCCTTTATATTTGATTTGTTAACATGTTTATGAGAGCACAATGTAAAACCTCTTCCTACTGTACTGCAGTTTCCGTGGGGGCCCTGTAGTCGAGACAGGGGTCCTGCACTCGCGACGGGACCTCGCAATAGAAAACCACTGTAAGAAGGTCCCTCCACGAGTGGGGACCCCATTGTGACTGCGAGGGCCCCCGCCACAACTGTGGGGGATCCTGCACTACTGTGGGGCCCTTTTCTGAATTTCACTAATTATCTTTTGACACTTGTTCTAGTTAATAGATTATAATAGATTACTACATTGAGTGACATTTGGTAAACTGTATAGTTCAAACATGGATTCAATAAAGAATGTCTGGCTGACTTAGGGCCTGATTTAGGTCTTGATGGTATTACTGCCAAACTGCTGCAGTAGTGGACCCAAGTACTCTGTCAAGCTAGCGGTGGGCCACCTGCCATTTTTAGATCAATGGCGGGTCAGCCTCAGTCAGCGTTGATGGAGTGTACTCCATCATGCTAACTGTACCCCACAGCCGATGAAGTGGAATCCAGTGCTAACGATGAACACTCCATCACTGTCCTGATGGCGGGATGCCGCCAACCACATTTAGATAACACAGTCGTACTGGTGGTGTATTAACGGTGGCCTCATGACTACGGGAGTCCGTTGTGGAACCTGTTCAATATTGTACTATGGCTATTGGTTGAATGTTAGCAGCCCACACCTGATGTATATTCGACCTGTAAAAAACACACTATAAAACACACTCCATTGCAGACCATGATCCTTTGCAATTCCACTGCAACAGAGCGTTTGCATTCAGAAATTGCAACTCAAGAGTCAGGTTTTTTTCTCCGTGTTTATCTCCCTCTGTGCATTTTGTTACTGTTATTTTTGTGATTCTTTAACTTTTGGAGCACTACATTTTTTTCACTTATTTGCTATGGCAGGGAGGAGGAATACACGTTTCACAGAGGGAGAATTGTCTGTCATGGTGGATGAAATTATTAAAGTAGAGCCACAATTGTTTGTAGCACAACCACAAAATACAACCATATCTAAGAAAAGGAAAATGTGGACTAGAATAGTCAACAGAGTGAATGCTGTAGCTAACAAACTGCACACATGGGAGGAAATTAGGAATAGGTGAAATGACCTGCGAGGGGGCAGTGTGTCCCCTGGCCTCAAACCATTACCTGGAGGCCCAGAGGACTGGTGGTGGTTTTCCCAGCCCCCCTTACAACTCTTTCCCTAGGAGGAGAAATTCTTGCAGATCCTACATCCTGAAGGCTTGACTGAAATCTCTGGTAGATTGGAGACTGTTAAATTGCACTTAGCAATGTCTCAACAATCACAAATGGAGTTCTTGCCCTTAAGGTAGTTGTTTAGAATGTTTCAACGCCCTTATCAAAACATAGATATCCAAACTTGAGTCCACAAAATATCTTATTTCATCCCAACTACTAGCATAATTGTTACATCTCTCTTATTAACGATGAGAAAAATGTTTTGTCACATTGTGTGTTAGTCTCCATGGACCAACCCTTGTACTTGCCTAGTCCCTTGCTTTCTCTCAATGTATGACGTGGTACTCCAAAAACCAGGTTCAAAACTCCACTGATTTTCACATGAAGGTACAGTGTTTGTAAGTGGGATTTTCACCTATTCACATTATACCCATACGTGTGTAGATGTTGTAAATGTGTGTTCATCTCCACTATAGTAATTGAAATAGGTATGTGTAACCCACTTTTTAAAAAGTATTATCAATTGTGTTAACAGATGACTACAATTACCATGATGCCTTGTTTATTTATCTCCAACACAGTATTGCAGTGTAATGTTACTCTACCTCCCTTTACTTCCAAATATGATTTCATGTCAAAATGTTGTGCATTTGTCAGTCACCATGTCATACTATGTACGAAAATATCAGTTGTATTGATCAAGCATGTTGACACCTTCTTCTTACTACATTGAATTGATTTAATTGCTTACATAATTCATAGTCTGTGTAAACCAAGATTTGCTACCATGTTATGTGCCAAACTGAATAGAAGCATGATCAACAAACAATTTACACTGCAGCGTCTATATGATGACCAATGCCATTATTGCCATTAAGTTGTACTAGAGTTTGTTTAATTTTTTAAGCCTGCTAGGCCTTGGAATGGTTCAGTACTCAAACCTCCTCTTTACTGTGTTGGGTTGAATGTCTGGTACATGCAATGTACACTTTATAAAAAACATTATTCATTTCAGGACATCTCTTCAACCTCATTACTGGAGTTTGAATCTGTGTGAATCAGCCTGTATGTGTAAAATAATGAAAATCGCAAAAAGGCTTAATCATTCTATGAATCAGAATTTACAATATTTGGTTACCTCATTTGTAGCTGAGACACATTTGAGGTACAATCCAGATTTTAATTTCATATTGTTTGCATTCTTTTCAGGTACAATACCCAGGGCCAGTGGACCACTGTCTGCTACGGAAGACACCTCCACTCCAGACCAGGATCTAGCCTTCATTGAAGAATCCACTCCTGTAAGTCTGGATGATAGGGAGCTGCCTGTCCATCTGGTCTGTCTGGGCAGAGAGCTCCAGTGAGTCACACTCATCCCACACCTACACCCCAGCTGCTACCTTACCTCAATCTCATGTTACCTCCGCTTTCTGTGTACAGAGGAACTTTACACCAATCTTGTGCCCCCCACGAGTCCTGGCAGCTATTGCAACAACACCACCACCGACAGTTGTGCCATGAACTGGTGGGATGGGGCACACTGTCTCCAGGGCACAGAGAAGTGGGGTAGGGGCAGTGGGGGAGAATCTGTAGGCCAGCCAAGTAAGGCCACTGGCATCATTGTCACCCAGACCATCATTCACTGAGTCGTGGGAGGACTACAACAGTCTCAAGATGTGATGGGCCAGGTCGTAGCGGAGCTCCAGGACATTAAGCAGGAACAGAGGAAGCTCATATTAGAAATATGTATTCACACTGACAAAATGAGCTCCCTGACTGGGGTGCTTTTTGACATCTACCATCATATGAGCAGGGCTTTTCAGTGAACCATCAGCCCCTCTCTGTGGTCCTTCTCCATCTGGGCAAAACACACCTATGTCAGCCACAGAAAAGAAGGCCCTGCCACAACAGGAGACTGCCCCAGCCACCTCTGTCCTTGAACCTGTGCCCTCCCCGCCCCTCACCTAGATGAGACAGTCATCCAGACCGCTAGGAGAGGATGGCAAGACCTCCACCACCACCTTCAAAAGATGCAGATCCTAATTTCTTCCAATGCATGTCTACCATCATTCTGTGGACTATTTCTGGGACACAATTACCTTTTTGGAAGACAGTTGTATTTTGTACCTTGGACTTCAAACTATTTTTCCTGTACTACTACACTTTATACTTTCATCCATCATGATAAACTTAGGTTTTGCTTTTTTCATTGATTATATTTTGAAACACATTTTAGTTCATTTGTGTCATGAAAATAAATGCTAATGACATGTAGTCAAAGACTGCTGTTGTACTTGTTGTGGTATTTTCTTTGTCCTGTCTTCCTTCTACCATCACTTAGTTAAATCTATTGAACAATTAGCTCCAAAGAAAAAATAGATATGCAAATAGGTAACATGTTACTCATTTCATTTAAACATAAATCAAAATCACAATATATTGGTGTCATACATTTGTAGGTAATACATCTGTGACAAAATCAATTATGCTCTTCACAAACCATAAAAATGCCAGTCTGTGCTGTTTAGAAGGTGACATTCCAGAACCGTGATACCATGAAAGAAAGGGGATATTCCATAAAACCAAATAAATAGCCAAACTATGATTGATTCATGACCACTGATGGAGCCAGACATCCTGTCCTCACAATAGGAATCCTAAATCAATAACACCAATAGTCTACATCATGGGAGTAACAAAAGTTGAGGTCACATGACCATTTCAAGATTCTGTGACAGTATGTGGTGCAATGTCACAACCACCATTTAGTGGTGTGCTAAAAAAAGTTCTTTTCACTATGAGGAGACACATCAAGAAGCGTCCTACACTGAACACAAATTGAAGATTTAGCCAATGTGAAGGGAGACCAGTATGCTATGACTTGACTTATACATGTTGTTAGAGCAAGTTAAGCAGCACATATTTCCTTGGTGGCAACATCCAACAGACATCAGGTCTGATACGATCTCAAGCACTTCAACTCAATCACAGTGCAGGTTGTCTCTGTACAAGATCTGTCCATCCAAAGTGGGTGTCTGTACCAGGATCAACCCATGCTCCCTTTGTGCTTTCCAACAGCAACATATCACTGCAAATGTCACAGCTTTCAAATGTCCAAATGAAGATGACATGGTGGAGGACCCTAAAACAGAATAACATGGGAAAATTAATGATTTCACATAATGAATTTGACTCAAATGAAAAGTTAGGAGGGCACATATACTTAGCACAAACCAATTTAAACTATGTCATTAAACACAGTAGTCAAAGTAGGGAAATTTTGATCCACAAACATCGTTGCCTTGGACTTTCCTGAACTGACCATTCTTACGTAATTATCATCACAGTCTGATATGTTCAGTAAGTCACAAGTTGTTCTGACATTTTAATGTCACAATATGTAAATAAGGGTACACATACACTCAGGTGAAGAAGTGGTCAATGATAACTTGACATACATTAATTCCTTCCTCTTCACCACTGTCATCTTCATTGGGTATTTAGACATCCTTACCTGGTGGCTCATGTTCTCCATCCTCTGCAATGATTGGGATGATCCATCGCAGGGCGATGTTGTACAGCATGTAGCAGGCAACTGTGATTTGGCACACCTTATCGGGTGAGTAGAGGAGGGCTCCACTGGTCTTGTCCAACCACCTAAATCTGGCCTTCAGGAGCTCAAAAGCCCACTCCACTGGCCTTCATGTTATTTCATAAACCCTCAATGAAGCGGACTTCCCCTGGCATTGTTGGATTCCTCAATGGTACCAACAAGCATGGCTGGTTAGGATACAGTCAGTCTCCTACATGGAAGCAATAAATTGATATATTAGAATCATAACAAGCAATTGTACATTCCTAAACTAGGATTAAAGCAAATTCAAGTCATATTGTACTTACCAGACCCTTTCAGGTCCAAGTGGAGACATTTGCAAGGAGAGGTATGGTGCTGTTCTGTAGTACAAAGGAATCATGTGTTGACCCAGGAAAGCAGGCACACACACTTGAGATGTATAAATCAGGTAAGCAGACAACTTGCACTTTGATGGAATGGAAGTTCTTCTGATTATAATAGACCTGTTCCCCGGCATGTGGTGACACCAAGGCAATATTTGTGCTATAAATTGCTCCAACCACATGTGGGAGGCCACCCATATCATAAAATTCACCCATCATATTTGCCAAATCCTGAGCTCCTGGAAACTGGATAAAGCTGTTGATGTGTCTCATTCATGAAGCAATGACTTCTTGTAGCATACCACTGAAAGTTGGCTGTGGCATGCCTCCAGATACAGCCACAGTGTATTGAAAAGAGCCAGTGGCTACACAATGAAATACTGCCATGAGCTTCATTATTGGTGTTATTGCTGTTGTATTCCTATAGTAAGGCAGGAGATCAGGCTCCAGCTATTGACACAAATCCAGTATAGTTTGTTGATTTCCTCTGAAATATTTTATTATGTCCCTTTCCTCCATGGTGGCAAGGACTGGAAATGGTCTGAAATCTTGAGGATGTCTTCTTCTATCCATCCCAAGGTTTATATGTCTACATGTAAGGAATACAAACTATCAGTTAAAATTGTCACTCAAGACGTTCAAAATCAACATGCATATTGGTTTGATTAGTGATCTTATTTGTCCTATAAGTTCCCATAATTTTCAAACATTTTTGCTACTTCAAATCAAATTTTTTTGCGTCTGTGTTTAAAAAAAAAACAAATGTGTGAATAATACATTTTAAATGTATTATTTTTTATTTTTTATTTTGTTACGAGTACCATTAATGAAAGTATAACATACAACGCAGCACTATCTATATAAAACACAGTAACGGTTAACTTTTTTATGTGTCATATTTTGGCAAAAACAGTCTCATACGTATTCCAAATTTGTATAACAAGTAGCCACCATTTTGAGTGCTGGTGATTCACAAACAATGTAAAAATACTCAGCTTCACGTACTAAAATGGTGGGTGCTGGACCTTGCTGCTAGGACATTGGCTATCTGACCGCTGTCGGTGGAAGTTGACTGTGTAGTAGGTGGAACACTTCACAACGGACACTGCCTTGGGCTAATGTGTGTGACGGCTATGCACAAAAGCTAATGGCTGTGTCCGTCTCCACTGCAGAGTGTTTACGCCGTGTACTTGTACGTAGGGTCTGGACAAAAGCTCATGTTCCCCCTAACACTGCAGCCAACAACACACCCTTGACTGTTGCTGCTTCTACCAACCTCTGGGAACCAGGATGTTGGACAAAACAGGTGACAGGGCCCCTGCCCTCTCCCCTGAGGAGTTGAAGCTCCTCACCAGGAAGGTCCTGTCCCTGTACAGCCATCTATATGGGAACCTAGAGGAATAGGTACATGTTTGAATGGACATGTTTGACAAATTAACTTGTTCCTCATTTGTACACAGGCAAATGTGTCCTTTTTTGTTCATGAGTGAAGTGTTGTTATTGGAGTGTAGTGAACTAAATGATTTAGCTAGGTACAGAATGTTGTTTGACAATGTTAGAAATGTCTGTACACCAAATGAAAAGTCACCTGAAAGAATAAGCTTGATTTTTAGTTCATGTTACTCGTAAATCCAGATTTCATTAGACAGACTGCAGGCCCCTTACTTACAGTGGCCAGGAAATACTGTATCAGTAGTACAAGTGAAAACATACAGCCCATGTCAAAATGAGTGAAATGTAAGGTGCAAGAAGAATCTTCAAACTTGTGGAGTTGTCTGATGGTGTTCTGTCAAGTGAAATTACATCCCACAATTAGAATGTTTCAAACATGTCATGGTGCCACATATGGGGAAAGGTATTTTCGGTGCTACAAGTCTAAATGACACAGAATGTCAATTATCCATACAAGCATGTCCCATTACTACCCATACTTGTTCAAACATCATCCAACACCATGCTCTCACTGACATATGGCAGCCCTTACCTACTGCCCTTAGTCACTGTATGTGGTGCAAACCATTGTATCTGGCTCTTTGAAGATTAGGCATAAAGTCAATGTAGCTGTGCATGGGGTTAAGTGCAAATAATGTACAGGTTGTTTGGTCTTTATTGTCCCACAATTATTTGGACTAATCAGGATTGGCTCTCACTACAGGAAAGGTTTCCTAGCCCTGGCCTAGATGAGTTTTGTGGCCTGGATTGGTAACATGAGGAGATAGACAGTGTTGAGGGTACTCACCAGATCACTGCCAATTAATATTTCCTAGGAAAGTTCAAATGTTTGAAAAAAATCTGTACTGACTGTTTTAGGAACGCATGTGAGAGATGCAACAAAATTGTCTCACACCACTACAGACAAACAAACTCACTCAAAACCTAGTTTTTTGTTTTTTTCCCCATCCATACAGGCTAACACCCATCAAAAGTGAGATATATGGAAGGCCATTGCAAAGAAGGTGCAGACGCTAGGGGTCCATAAGTGGCACAGTCTGCATTGCAGGAAAAGGTGGGAGGACCTCCAACACTGGACCAGAAAGTCAGCCCAAGTCCAGTTCGGCCAGGCCTCCCAACGAGGCACTCGTGTGAGCCACACCCTGACACCCCTAATGGCCCTCATTCTTGAGGTTGCCTACCAAGAGCTTGATGGGGAGATGAAGGCCCAACTTCATCATCAAGGGGGTGAGTTATTGTATGTAGCTCTTCTTGTTGTTGTTGAACCTTTTTAATTTACAGCAATGTTTTTTGGCATCAACATGACAGTTCACACATCCAACGAAGACAAGGATTTCTGGAGGTGTAAGTTTTTCAGAAGGTGTCTCATGCAGTGTTTAGTGTACAGTTTTGTGCTAAAGGGTTTCTCAAGCAAAATACTGTTTTGAGCAGACACATGTCTGCATGTGAACAAGGGGTACTTGCATTTTCTCTATGTTGCGAGAGACATTTGTACCAAACATGCCCAGTTTGAGGACAGGGTTAGGTGTGATGCTCCACAACAAATGTGAATAGGTAATATAGGCCCTATTGCTGCTGACACAGCATAGTATGCACTTATGATACAGTTGATGTTTCAAACTTTACTTTGGTAAGTTGGTACAATGACAATATGATCATGAGTATCTTCTCCAAAAGTACTAGAAACCTGTGTACAAAGGCATCATTCCTTGTCCGAAATATATTAGAAATATGTTTCAACCGCAAGTTTAAGTCAATTCTTGTAGACAGTAGCAGATTGTCATAGATCCTTAGTCCTTCACAAATGTGCATGTAAGCCAGTCTGTGTCAACCAACGTGAATTCTTATGCCAGACTGTATTGGTTTAAAAGCCAGGAATGTGCCCCCATTGGTGACAGAGTTACACATACTCTAAATGACATTTAGGTGTCCTTAGTTATATCCTGATGAGAAATCAAAGATGGGAAGAAAAGTGATACTTAAAAGGACATTTGCAGATGGAAGGTTACAGAACATAGATGTTGGAGTATCCCATCTGAATAAGTCGATACCAGGCTCAAAACATAACTCTTTTGGATATGTGGATATGTTTGTGCTCTATACTGAAGTGGATTAGTAATGTAGCCAGGCCTATGTATTTACTCACGCTGTTGAAGCCATTTGTCCTACAGAGAAATAAAAGTGGATGAGAGGCAAAAGGCATATATGATATGAGAGTTAGCGCTGGAATTTCTAGACTGTCAGCAAATGGTTTGTAGAATTCTTCCATACATGCATTAGATACAGTAAGAATCCAAGTTTGAGATCCTTGAAGCTGATTTAATATGCAGACTTGGCAAATGTTTTGTGAGCAAAGTTCATGTTCTTTTCTATTTACACAGATATACTCAAACTGTTGCATCTTTGTTTTAAGCATCATCTGGGTAAGGTGAACGTGACAGCGACCAAGTCGGCGGGGAAGAAGCTGTGCACTATGGTACCAGTGCAGACACCACTGACACTGAGGGACCCAGCATCACAGTGAGTGAGGGAGCTAGCACGAAGACTACCAGTAACTCAACATCATCTTTAGAGGCCTCCACAGGAGACCAGTCAGTAGTGGTGGCGGAACCTAGTGCGACCATTCCACCTGCATCTTTGTTCACCACCCACATTTCCATCTCCAGCATTTCTCTTGCTCCCCCCAGTTGGTCATAGCCACCCCCCTAAAAGGGGTGGCATCTCCTTTATTGCAGGCACCCCCCACCCGTCCCGTCTCCCAGGCTGCGCTCAATGAGGATGCTATTGACCTATTGCAGACTATCTCAGCAGGCGAGACTGCACTACTGAATGCCATCCAGGGGCTTAGTTGGCAGATGACACAGATGATAGTTTACCTGGGTGCCATTCCCAGTGTCATGTCTGGCCTAGAGCGATCATTCCAGGGTTTAGCCTCCTCATTGACAGCAGCCTCCCACCTATATCAGACTCCTGCCCCAACTTCCAGCCCTTCCCCATGCCAAATCCCTCTTCCCAGCCCTATCTAAAGTACATTCACACATTTGCACACACCCACTCAAACACACACAAGCAGCACACCCACACACAAACACAGCAAGAAACACAGACACACACCACAAAGATATAGACACCACATCCCCAACCACCACCACAAACATACCCACAGACACAACACCCACCAAAACACAAACATCCACACCCACTACCACACCTGCAGACACAACACCCACCATGACACAAACACCCACACACACCACCACCACATGTGCAGACATAACACCCACCATGACACAAACATCCACACCCACCACCACCAGACCTGCAGTCATGACACCCACCATGACACAAACATCCACACCCACCATCACCATACATGCAGACACAACACCCACCAAGACACAAACATCCAAACCCAACACACACCGACATGCACCAGCACACCCAAAGGCACCACAAACACACACAGTACCTCAACAGCACAGCCATGCACACATACATTGCACGCTACACACACTGTAAACAAATGTCCACCCATACAACAGACACCCACTAAGAGACATACACCAACACGTACACCACATACACCAGACCCACAGGCACCACAGGGCATGTGTGTGCTTCACATGTCTGCAAATATTTTTTGGGAGTGCATCAGAGGGGGCCTTAGGCCCCCAGCACCCTGGGGTTTGCATTACCTAATTTGTGAATTCCTAACTGGAATTCGCAAATTGGGAAATGGAAAACCATGAATGGAGTCCCATTCTCTAATTGCAATGCGGTAATAGCGATTGCGAATTTTAAGAAATCGCTATTACTAAATCGCAAATTTCATATATCCCATTTTGCATTTCTTAAATAGCGATTTCTTAAAAATAAGAAATGCAAAACAGTTCTTTGATACATCTGGCCCATTGTGACTGGCTTGGTCATAAAACTGGCTGGAGTACCGCCGCCTGCTAGTTTTGCCTATGGCACCATCGACGTGGGTGGTGATTCATGGCAGTGACAGCGGTTTGTTAGGGTCCTTTCGTCTATGGATCTGCCAACATCTAACTAGAGCAGGCGCACTGCCAAGGCGGCGGATTGGAAATCAGATGGAAAATCGACATGAGGACCATTACCGCCAAGATACAAATCAGACCCTTAGCTATATGAGCTATATGAGCCACGAAAGTAAAACACTGTTATCACATATTGATCTTTGCATCAAGAGGCAGGGCAGAAGAGAACTATAAAAAGGTGTTTTATTATCTGACCGAAGAACTGTGGTGGCTGTGCATTGAACAAATGTAGCAATTAAAAATAAACCCTGAATTTCTGTGACTATAAGGCCCAATACATTTATGTTGTGAGAGCCTGGTCAACCACACAAGTGGGATTGTATTTATTATCTGGTGGTCTTTTGCACCACACAGTTCTCGATGTATCTTTCCAGGTTTCGCCTCTGCCTTCTCCCACCTTCCAACCTGATAGATAGGTGAGGCTAGAGGTAAGGCTGTTTGGTCATCATGCCATTGCGATCACCATCTGCATTACTAAACCTCTGGTCTCAGGTGTGTCTTGCACAGGTGTTCAAGTCAAAGGGGGAAGGTTAGGGGCATCTTCCCTGTGTGGGTCAGTAGGGGTTGGTAGGTGCATAGGAACAGAATCCCCCCTTTTTTATTAGTTCTGCATTCTCTTTTCCTCTCCTTTTGGTTACTTCCCTTTTATTATTTTTTGTTTTTACTTTATTCTCTTACTCCCTAGCATCATTCATTGTTTTCTTTCTTCTCTTTCTTTTCAGTTAATTTCATCTGTATGTCTTTTTGTTCTAACTTATTTGTGTTTTTTCTCTCCTTTCTTTGCCATCTCACACCTTCTGTCCTTTCTTTTCCTTTTTCTTTCTTTCTGTTTTCTTTCTGTTTTCTTTCTTTCTTTCTTTCTTTCTTTCTTTCTTTCTTTCTTTCTTTCTTTCTTTCTTTCTATCTTTGTTTCTTTTCCACATCCTCCACTACTTTCTTTCTTCCTCTTCCACTTCTCCTTCCTTTCACACATTTCTTTTTAATTTTTAAAATTTTTCTCTTTCTTCCTTCCTTTTTTTGTGTAATCCTTTCTTTACATTAAGCCTTCTTTCCTTTTCTTTCACCATCTTATTTTTGTTTTGTTTTTCCCTTTTAGCTCTCATCCTTTCTTCTCTACGATTTGTTTGACTTTTACCAGCTTTTTACATTGCTTTCCTCACTTTTTGCTTCCCTTCCTCCTCTCTTCCTTTCATCCACTTGTTTATTTTTTTTGTCTTTGGTACTTCTTTATTCCTCTTTCTTTCTCTGTCACATATTTCATATTTACTTTTGTCTTCTTTCCAACATCCTTTATTCAAGCTTATTTCTTACCTTCCTTCATTCTCCCTCCTTTGTCTCCTTTCTTTTTCTTCTTTCAAACACTTTTCTGTCTTTTTTCTTTCCTTTTCTCTAATTTTTGTCTCCTGCTTTCCTTATATACTTCGCCCCTTTCCTTAGCCTGTTACCTAGCTTATTCATGTAAATTAGTATCAACGTGCCCTTAACTATTCATTCTTATTGCCAATCTATTTTCTCAGTCTGTTTCTTGACTTTTAACATTTATTTCTCTTTTACTCTCAGAAATGTTTCTTTATCTCTCTTATTTTACTTTATTTCTCTTCGTAAAATATTTCTCATTCCAAGAGAAGTAAAGAGGCATTATTTAATTAAAACTGTAGTCCACATTTTGGGTGTACTTGCTTCTGCAGCAGCGGTGTTCCAATCTTGGTGTTGTATGGTGCAATTCCTTTGGTTGCGAGAGGGGCAAGCATCCCATCTTTGTTGAGCCCTATGGCAAGTTATAGGATGTGTTCTTAGAGACTGAAAATAGATTCTATGACCCACACTACAGTGAGTAAAACTATATATTTACTGAACTTCCTTAGTTAAAAGCTGAGTTATGGTTCTGGCCCAAATGCGCAAAAACACTGAAATTTGCCATTTATGCTTAGCAATACACACAACGCAAACGATAGCTCAAGCCAACCACCATGTTTTTCTCTAGATTGTCTCACTTTTGTTCATCTGCTGTTAGCAAAGTGGCATTGTGTGCTCTACAAATTACAAATGACAAAGGTATGCAAATTACAAAGGTATGCAATATAGTGACTGAAAAGGTGACTTGCTGTGCTGCACTGCGCTACTTTGCTATAGATAAGGCCCTATTTTTTAGAAGTCTTAGCCCTTGCCTGTAATAAAGAAGTTCCAGGAGTTAGATTAGCTCAGTGTAATTTCACTAAAAATATAATATCTACCTGATCGCAATAGGGCAGGATGAGTTCATCCTGTCTTCAGGAGTGGATGGCAGACAGAAGTCCTCTAGCCTGTCCTGAAGAGAGACGGAGGGTGCACAATGAGCAGGCCAGGGCTCCCTCCTGCTGGGAGCAGATTGTCCCTTCACTCATCTTGACAGGGAAGACTCAGACCTTGGGTATTCTTGCTAGAGGCAGGCTTTGCCTCTCCAAGAAATGAAGTACATTTTTCTTTCCCCTTCACTCAGAGTAGAGGAGGATTGTGTTCCCATTCTCGGGCAGGTCACCCCCAAATAGGGATGGTTGTCTTCTCTCTAATGTGGCAAGACTTCTGTATGTTTTTTCCTATGTTACATAAAACAGTCCTCATTGTATGCTCAAATGGTCACTGTTTGTCAGAGCCTCTGCAATTATATGGTAGAGAAGGATACATTTATGAGGCAGGTTGACTAAATTATGCACCCAGAAAAGGTAAACTATGGAGCATAATGCAGCACATTTTTTATAGCATTAGCTTATTATTTTGTCATTGTTACACATCTTAACACTATCTAGGCAAAGGTTTCACCTCATGAGTAGCAGTTTCACTCACAAATGCAACAATAACTAACAGAAGTGTGACCAGCCAACATTTGTAAAAGGCCTGCCACTATGCAGCAACATGTGTTGCAGCGTGTTAACTAACTGTTGATCCGTTTGGGCTAAAAACAATAAGTTTTGTGTTAAAATCTGTAAATTGTACAACAGATGATGGATTATGTGACAAATGCGGCAAATCCACAAATATATGAAAAACACTGAATCCATAAATTGCATAATTCCTGTGGCTCTGCTGTTTGTGCAGCGGCTGGGATACAACTAGACATTACCTTGTGAGTTTGTCTTGTGGGAAGAGGAAACACTCCTGTGTTGAACAAGAAACATTGTTTATTATCCTGTGTGATAAAACAGAACCCAAGCAAGAGCTATGCCCTTCTCACTCCAAAGAACTCAGGCCCATACTTATGGGCTATATGGTGCATGGCAGTGTAGCAAGTCAGCTTGCTGCACTGCCCTGTGTCACAGAGAAAGGGCAGGACTGCACCGTATATATCCAATATGGTGCATTCCTGCCTTTTCCCCCTGCGCTGGCGCCCTTTTGGCTGCCTAGCGCAGAATGAAACACACATAGAGGAAAAAATGAGGAGAAATAAACATATTTCTCCTCGTTATGCCTCTCGTTGGGAGGCGTATCTTTTTGGCACATTCCCAGGTTTCAAAGTTTTTGTAAACCTAGAAATGCATCACAACACCCATGGAAAAGCCTTTCTAGCGTGTTGTGCTGTGTTCCATTACTCAAGATTTATGAAGCCATGCAATGCCATGCAAGCGGGCTTCAAAAGTCTCAATGCATAAAAATGGCCCTCAATATGGAAGGATGGATTCTAGCTGTAAGAATTGCCATCTTTGGAAATGAGACAAGGATTGCTCTGCAATATATCGTTTTCTGTTGTTTGTCATGTTAAACCCTGGCTATTTTTCACTACCCATATGAGGTTTGCCCTAAAGTTTCTGTGTATTCCACAAACTATGCTATTGATGTGTATGGCACAGTTTACAGGAGAGACAGAATGCACCTTTGTCTGTTCCTTAGCTAGAGAGGGATGAGAGCTCCATAGGCCCCATCCTTTCAAAGTAACTGAGGGCCATTTTCTACAGCAATATATTTTTCTAAATGTTTTATTGAATTTCTCAATACCCAAAACCAACATTTTGCCACCTACAACACTACTGTATACAGGTAGGGCAATATACAGTATTGCTTGTGTACCCTACGCACACACTTGCTGATTTCAGCAATAAATTGGCATTACTCATCAGTTACCTCCCTCTACGGCGTTGCAGTCAGCTCTTTACGTGGTTATGTGCTCTGTAATTATACTCTGTATGATTGTCAAGCCTCCCAAGGCTTTGTCTAGTTCTTTAGGGCAACCTCTTTCTTCGCAAACCTGTCTAGCATGCAACAGTCCATATCCTGATTCCAAGCATGGAAGGTGGGCCTCTCTTCCCTCAGAACTCCTTAAGATCATCCACCTAAGGACTATCGATATTTTGTGTTTGAAGGGACCCTCTCTTTCTGTCAGATATTAGGTATACATGATTTTGCAGAATCTTCTATTTGAATTCTAGTTGCCAATCTCGTACACTCGCTTATCTCTCCCCAGTGTGGTTATACTGCGGGGAAGACCACAGCATATGGAGAAATGATCCCACCTGCGTGCAGCCCCCGAACAGCAATTCCCATTTTCCTCTGTTCTGTCCTCCCGTAGTACGACCTAGGCAAAATGTGCAATTGCGTAACTCTAAAACCTCATCTGATCACCAGTTCTTGAGAAGCTCTTAGCACCATTTCCCACTCTTCCTCCTCAAAGGCCACTATGTCTGCCTCCAGGCTTTCTTTCAGTGTCTGCAGGATGTCTGGCAAAATGCGGATTATTTTTTATAGATCGATGAGACAGATTTTTCTCTGAGAGGATCATTCAATACCCTATCCCCCAATTAGATGAATCGACAAAGGTCCTGCCTTTTTCTGTATGCCTCATTAGGGCATGTCTGAGCTCAGTATATCTAAAGGTTTTAGAATCTAGCATTGCTATTGCTGCTGGAGATCAATGAACGTCTCATCACCTTCTTATATGTCTACCAACTTACAAATTCCTATGCAGTTCTAGCAGAGAAGCCCCATATGCTTGCCAACCTCTGTCAACAGTTCACTGTCTCAACAGGGAGCGTCACCAAAGTTCTCTCCCATCCCAGAAACATTGTGTCTTCTTTCCAGGTTAGCACCACTGTTTGTGTACCAGCAGGTTGGTAGTGTGTTGGTGTTCACTATTAGAGCCTGCTTCACATGTAGCCCATCTTATTCTTGGACGAGTTCTGCTTTGATACAGATCTTCCCATAACATCGTTCTGATGCACCACTTCTCCATGCCGCTTAGGTGGCTTAAGGAACCAAAAATTGAAGAACATGTTTCTTTTTTCGGCCAACAACCCCCACCCACTTCCCTGCACGACAGCTTCCAAACTATCTCCTTCCCAACCTACCAGTGTGCCTGTCACCCCAAAAAAGGAGCATTTATTACAAGTTAACTTACTTTCTACTAATTTTACCTTACAAACGTCTTGAATACCCCCAACCAAAAAACACTGTGCATGTGATCTTCAAAGTTCTGTGACATCATCGCCCACTCACACATCAGTGTCGCCCTGTGGAGCCACCACATCTTAGTGTCTATGTGATGCACTGAAGAGATCTGCTTCACGATCTCAGTTTCCATCTTGGTCATTACCACAACGTCGGTTCACTTTGGCCCAGATCCATTTCCTCTATCTCTTGTCACCTCTGGCTCTTCCAGGGACGTTCGGATCACCTTTGATTGCTCTTCCTTCAGTAGTGCATGCCGGGCCTTTGGACAGGTCCACATCCTTCTCTTCATTCCCAGGCTTCATCTTTTTTTCCAAAGTTTTCCCTTCAGCGACCACCCACAATCCAGCTGGAAACATCATCTTGTATTTAATGTCTCGGGCTCAAATGACTTTTTTTTAGTTCATCAAAGCTATATCTTTGAACCTGAAGAATAAATTCTGGAAAGGCTTGAACTGCTGCACTTTCAAATTGAAGGTGATCTGTTTATTGAGCCACTTGAAGAAATTGCATCTCTGTCACAATGGTTAATAATCCAAGCTAACATTATTCTGGATGGGGGTCTGGATGCTGCTGCAGGATTGGGTCTCCATGCACTCTTTCTACTGAATAAAAATTGGAGATGCCCTTTGGGCTAAGAGTATGCACTATAACATTTTCCAAAAAGAGTTCAAGACTAGGCCCCCCCTGCTCCTTCCAGAGCACCCACTACTCTTATATTGTTCCTCCTCGATCATTCCTGATAGCCTTCGGGTTTTGCTAGGATTTGCTTCTTCTGTTTACAGGGCGCTCTGGGTTTCCTCGCAAAATCTTTGCATCTTAGGTCATGGTTTCCACTGATATTTCCATCTCTGTGACTCTCTCACCCATTTTCTTGATGTCTGTCCCCAGAGGGTTAATATCACTGTCAATGAATCTATTTTTGGTTCTAGAAAGTGCCTGACATTGTGATTGCTTTCATTATGTCTTTAGATGAGTGATCTGAGCAGTCCTGCTCTCACCCAGCAGAATCATCCAGTGACTATCTGGCCCTCTTTGGTGCATTCTAGGCACTACATACTTATCCATCTTAATTTGCTGTTCCCTTCTGCTGCCCCTGCCACGCACCATGGCAGACAGTGTTTGAGAGCATTTCAACTGGACTGGGTGCTGCCAGACACCTTTCCCTGCCTCAGTGTATTCTTCCTGCACTCATGCAGGTCACCACCTGCACAGTAAACTTACTAACAGAGCTCAGAAGACATTACTTATCGCCCCCTGCCAAGGGAGGTGGGCTCCTTCAACTTGCCTCTCGTGTGCACCCCCCCCCCCTAACTTGTAGGCTCTTGCTGCCCTGCTTCACAACAGAATGCTCAATACTGGGCCCATCTGTCTGCTGCAGCTCGCCCATTTCTACTTCTTCATTCCAGTGAGTGAGGTGGGGGGAGTGGAGAGGGAGACATTCAGTACAGGAATCCTGGACCCACCCCACCCAGGCAGGTTCTCCGTCATTGGGGGCAGAGGCCTCTTCTCTTCGACACTTTGGGTGTACCTCGCCACTTCTCATCTTGGTGGGTGTTCCAAAGGACCATGGCAGTCCTCCTCAACGTGTTGATGCCTCCAGCTGCATTCCTGTCCCATCACCATCAACTGCACATGAAGTGGGATATAGTAATTCATGTGGCTGCTTTGGCTTCCTCTTAGTTGTGAGGATCTTCCACCCGTCCACCAACACAGCTTAGCACAAAATCTAGGCCAGGAACTGCTGCTCACATTGATGCCCCCACTGTCCTGTGGCACTGAAATGACAGGCATCACTCCAATTTTGGCTAAAACTACATCCCCAGTTAAAGACCATTCATTCTGTTGAGACGCAGGATTGATATTGTGCTGGATTTAAGGGTATTACACTCTTGGATCCCCGGAGCCTCTGTACTATATGGCCATCTTGGCTGCTGCCAGACCATGCCCCCTTTAAAGCAGATCTTGGTGGATACACAGCATTGTCATCCTCCCCAAGGCGACCATAGACCTAATCCAGACCACCCTCCTACTGCACCGCTGCCTGTGTGTCACTTCGACTGCTTTGTGGCATTTTACGGCACTCAAGAGATGGAGTGTGAAGAAGAAAAAAGAAGAAGAATTTCATTAGAATATGATTTTTTTGGGAATTCTGGAAAGTGCAAGGTTTACGCCAGACACTGTGACCTATGACAGATATGTACTGTTTTCAGAATGGTGCAGACTGGGTCTATTTTTCTTTGGTAGTGGGTTGCACACAACACATCTCAAGCCTTTCTCAGTGAGGGAGACTGCGTGCTTTCCATGGTCAGATCAGAGTAAGTCAAGCAGACATCCTCTTGTGATCATCACATTGTGCCTTGAAATCATCTCTCGAAAGCTGTACCCATCCACCTTCCTTCCTTGATGACAGACTGTACCCATTACCTTTCTCCCTAGGATAGTAGACTAGCTCTTCCCAAATCTTGCTCCAGGGCAAACAAACTCTCTTTGCCGTTCCCCGCGCGAGGTAGGGCTATGTCCCGCAGGCCTCTCCCGGTAAACTGAGCCCATGATCCTTGTAAAAAAGGACCCCGCATCCCCTGCAGTGCGGAGGGGCCCCCGAGCTCCAGGGGGGCCCTCAGAACAGTATACTATGAATGGGCGATAGGCCCCCGAGTGGGTCCAGGGGAGAGGGGGCCCCCTCCAGATGCTTTGCAGTGGGGCTCCCCTCAAGTTTTGTTACGCCACTGCCCTTGACCATCCTTTCAGGGTGAGGCAGACTATGTAAGCACTGGTCGCAGACTATGCCCCTTGGCATTCAATGTTGCCTGGCGGACTGACCACAGTAAGGGTCCTTAGGACGTGGCAGACAGTCCCTGGGCCAGTGCTTTTAGTGGGCCGAGTCTCAGATCCTGCAGTAATTAAAAACAGACATTGAGATGGGTTCCTTTCGGGCTCTACATGATTGCCTTAGCTTTACTGATAAAAACACAACGATTTCTCAGTAATGACCTTAAAAGCCCTAGAAATATTGCATCTCAGTGATGCAAAACCCCTGTTTATATTTCACATTATACTTCATTGTGCATTCTCTAATAGTATTTGCTTGTTTTCAAGATGTTGTGTTTATGTCATTATTTTCATGAAACATATGACCCTTGTTTAGTAGTGTAGTCTTAGAGCTGAGTGGCCTCCAGGAGTCTGAGTGAGTTCTGCTTGTGGGTGGAGGTTGTGAAGGCCCATGAGTTAGAGCAGCCGGAGCAGGAGGCAATCCGAGTTTCTCACAGTGTTTGAGGTGAGTCGTAGTGGAGTACAAACAACATGAACATTCAATCCTGGGCCTCTCTTGAGAGCACAGAGAGCTATAGTTGCACATGTGCCAATAGTAATTGTGTAAACGAGTGAGATATGCAGAAGGAGGATTTCAAAAAGCTGTAGGGAGAAAAACGACATAAGTGTCTAAAAGAGTGAGAGACTACAGAAGAAGGTCGTGTGAATGAGGGACAGGAGAGTCAGAGAAACTCTGAAGGCCATTACTCCTTCCACAGACCTTAGAAATGTTTAATTTAGTTTCCTATGATCAGAATTGAACATTTTCAATTTTATTCACAACAAAATAATTGTTGTTAATCATTTATTTGATACAACTAACAAATACCGGCAAAGTCAATAGAGCTGGACTGTTCTACATCTGTGTTTGCTGTTTTGTAAAATGTCTGGATGCAATGACACAAAACTCATAGAAATATACCCATATACTAGTTAGGTGGCATGCTGTGTTTTTTAATCCACGGTCCTACTCCTAATTACATATGCCATACCTCTAGGAAAGTATTTTTAATTACCCCGCCCCCGCACACACAGTTTTTTCATACTACATCCATACATACCAACATTTTACAAGAGGACTGTGCAAGTATTTAAAAAAAATCCGGAAAATGTATATCCTCAACTGTGTTTTATTGAAACAGAGGCAATTTCTGGTGGGAGACAACCACATTTTAAAGTATTTTTGTTTAAAAAATCGAGAATCTCCCACCTGAATGGGCCTATTCCCATGTATGCACATTAAGCACTGCCCTCGGTCTACTGTGGCTGGTGGTGTGAGAATGAGGAACATCACAAAACAGAATAAAATGATCAACCGAGTGTTGAAACTTTTCAAACACTCACCCCCAGTCGCAGATCTGGGTTTAATCCATCGTTATTTTGCTCGCTACGTCACCCCAGGTTGGACCCAGCCATATGAAAATCAGTCTTGACCCTGTTCTCCATTGGAAAAGTTCAGCCCGAACTGCCAGGCTAGGTCCTCCCTGGACAGGAAACAAGCATCCTGGGACCAGTTTCAGGGTATCACCCTTCATCAGCCAGGCTAGCTTGAATCCAATGGTGCAGCGAGCAAGGGACCCACGTCTTCTACTGTCGCTATGTTTAACAACTGTTAAATTTGTTCAAATATTGAATTTTAAATGTGTTTCACTCTCCATATATCTGACTGGGGTCTGAATATTGAAATGATAACCAATGTCATTTTTTTATTTCACTAGGCTCATTTCCCATGATGCATTCACAGGATGTGATGTTCTTAGCATAGGGTTTTCCAATACATGATGTGCTGAAACTGTGATCTAATATCCTGTGATCAAGGCCCATGAAGGTTAAAACACTTTGGGTTGTTGTTGGTACCCTGATATATCACTTGTGATTTCACAATACAAATATATATATGTATGTATGTATGTATATATATATTTATATATATATATATATATATATATATATATATATATATATATGGTTGAAAGTTATTTTAAATTGCTTTTTACTTACCTGACAGAGGAGGAGGCGGTGGAGGACGCCATTTCAGGCCTTCAGTCCGGGAAAACATGTGGGCCCGGTGAGTATCCCAATGAATACTATAAGAAGTTTTGCTCACACTTGGTGCCCCATATGTTGAAAGCTTATAAAGAGGTGCTCCAGTGCGGTTCCTTCACTCAAGGTCTTGACTGCACCACGATCTTGGTCATACCCAAGGACGACATATCCCGGGACCAATAATCATCTTATTGCCCTATTTTACTGATCAACGCGGATATGAAAAGATATGCAGAGATTCTGCCAACACGATTGGCCCTTACATTGCCCTATTTGATCCACCCCAATGAGTGCATGTTTATGCCGGGCAGGAGCATGCGTCATTGCATATGATGAGTCCAGGTGGCGCTTTCCCAGAGGGAGAGACTGGAGGGTGGGCTGGCAGTCCTTCTGGTAGACTTCCACAAAGCTTTTGATACCCTGGCCTGGAACTTTCGTGAAGAGGTCCTGGTGTGAATGGGCTTTGGCCTAACATTTCGGAAAATGAACCACCTTCTTTACCATGACCCATCGGCACAGATGCGGGTCACTGGCATTATGTCAGACCCCTTACAGATTCTGCGTAGGGTGCGTCAGGGATGCCCCCTCTCCCCTCTACTCTATGCCTTGGCCATTGAGCTGTTGGCCTGCCCCTTACGATGTGACCCGCTTTTCAGTGGCTGGAGATGGGGGATTGGCCATGAGGATCGCATGCCCCTATATGCTGACAACATCCTGGTATGTCTGGGGGTCCCCAGACCTCCAGACCACGTTGTCTTGAGCACTTGATGCTACATGTCGAGGCCTCAGGGCTGCGGCTGAATCCCAGGAAGTCACTACTAGTGGAGGTACGAAGGCATGTGGGGGGGCCAGTGTCTGGTGTCCGAATATCCCGGTGAGCTGAAACACATTTAAATACTTGGGAATTCATCTCTCCCCACTCCAAGATTTGGCCTGGCAACTAAACTTTCAGCCCCTTTCCGGGGCCTGATTGGGGACCTGACCTGCTGGCGTTGCCTGCTTTTGAACCCATTAGGTAGCAATACCCTCTTCAAAATGATCTGTGTCCCTCGCTATTTGTATGTCCTGACAAACTACCCATATTCAGTACCTCGTACCTGGTTACGGCCCATCACTTCCAAATTCATATCCTTTATATGGATGGGAGGGTGACACAGAATGGCTTCTTGGTCTGCTAGGAAATCTCCCTATGAATGTGGATTGGGGATACCAGATATCTACATATATTATCTGGCTGCCCAGTTAGTATCAGTCAACAATTGCTTCACTGATGGGTAGGACGACCCAGTTTATCGCCTGGAGATTTACCACCTGGGATTTGGTGGCCTATTGGGTCTGGTGTACGGTGCACTCCTGATTGCAGGCGGGTGGCGGTGCAGTGCTGAAAGGGCAGCTCTATGACTGACAGGGTGGGTCTGGCGCCTTTCTAAACTGGCACCCTTATGGCAGGGGAATTGGTTTCCACAGGTGTCCCAACTGGGAAGCTTCAGGCAGTAGGACAATTTCAGGATTACCTACCTTGGGGATGTGTATGATGGTGACCACCTGATGTCTTTCGAGCAGTTGAGGGATCAGTATGCCCTGACCAATACCCAGTTCTTTCACTTCCTTCAGCTGCACCACGCCCTACAGGCCCACCTGACGTCTGACTTGTCCCTTCCGGATCATAGCCCTCCTAAGGTTAAACTTTTTATGGGCCACCTGGGGAAGGGAGCCATGACTCAAATGTATCACTCGTTGCTCACTAATGCCCCTGACGGCCTTGGAAGGCTGCAAGGCAGGTGGATGGCCTGGGCGGGAGAGCTGGATGAAGACAATTGGAGAGAAGCGTACCTTACACCTAGAGAGCTGGCTATATCCGCACGCCAATGGATGGTACAGATCAATTACTTCCATATGACATATTTGTCCCAATTGTGCCTACAACGCATATGTCCGGTGACTCCTCCTGGCTGTCTGAGATGTGGTCATCTGGAGACGCACCTTTTGCACGTAGCCTGGGAATGTCTGGGGGTGCGTCCCTTTTGGGAGGCAGTTGGGTGGGAGATTTCCAGGGTTCTGAGGCATCTTATTGAGTTGACTGTTAAGGTGGCTCTGATGGGGATTCTGGATGAGTTGAGGGGCCTAGGGCAGATCAAACCTTTGTAGGGGTTGCATGCCTGGTGGCCAAAAGAGACATTGCACAACTATGGAGAAACCTTGTGGCACCACCAATGTCTAAATGGAGAGCTAGGGTTGACTAGTGCTCTCAACTAGAAAAGCTGATATATGAAGCACGTGGTTGCCCTCAGAAATATAAGAGAATCTGGGGGAAATGGCAGGCTTATCATGGGTTGCCCCTCTCAGTGGAATTATTTTGTTTTTGTGGGGAAAGGGAGGGCTGTCGTCAACTGTATTTATCCGTTTCAACTGATTGAACTGTTCTGTGCTCACTGTCTTGTTTTACTTCCAAAGAAATAAAATTGGTTATAAAAAAACATACTTTTTATTCAAATACATGTATATTTATATTTTGTTTTAAAAATAATTAAATTAAACTTTTGATAACTCCTACTTACATAAAATATTTAAAATGTGTTCAACAAATGCTTTTTAATAACATTTCGTAAATACATTCAAATAAAACTTCAGTATGTTTGCAAACTAGAAGTTTATATTTCTTGTGGAATAAGTGGGAAGCGTTATGTACATTAGGGCCATGTTTGTATGTCTGATAGTGTGTGAGAGGCATAGATTTATGTGTGGCATTGAGACATACATTGCCATATTTATTTAGTATTTTTGCTTGCAACACAGAGCAGGGTGAAGGGGAGAGAAAATCAAATTTTATTTTATTTAACTATTAAAAAACATAACCCATGCCTTTCCACATATACTACATCCCAAAAAAAGAAAAAATATAAAATAATTAAACTCCATAAAATGTATTTTAACAATATCAAACATTAACATTTTATACAATTAAAAGTAACAATAATTAAGATATATTTTAAAAACAACATTACCAATTTAAACTCCAGTACACAATATAATCCATATAAAATGAAATAGTTCAATAAATATAAATAAATATTTTATATATTGAAAATAAACATATAAAAATAATTTCCTAGGAACATTGCATTATTATTAAATTAGGCAATTCTTATCAATTTCTATATACTTCATTTAAACACTAAGGGGGTCATTCCAACTTTGGCGGGCGGCTGAGGCCGCCCGCCAAAGTTCCCCCGTCGAAAGACCGCGGGGGTCATTTTGACTTTCCCACTGGGCCGGCGGGCGACCGCCAAAAGGACGCCCGCCGGCCCAGCGGGAAAGACCCTGCAACAATGAAGCCGGCTCCGAATGGAGCCGGCGGAGTTGCAGGGGTGTGACGGGTGCAGTTGCACCCGTCGCGATTTTCACTGTCTGCAAAGCAGACAGTGAAAATCTTAATGGGGCCCTGTTAGGGGGCCCCTGCACTGTCCATGCCAGTGGCATGGGCAGTGCAAGGACCCCCAGGGGCCCCACGACACCCGTTCCTGCCATCCTGGTTCTGGCGGTGTAAACCGCCAGAAACAGGCTGGCGGGAAGGGGGTCGGAATCCCCATGGCGGCGCTGCAAGCAGCGCCGCCATGGAGGATTCTCTGGGCCAGGGGAAATCCGGCGGTAAACCGCCGGATCCCCTTTTCTGACCGCGGCTTTACCGCCGCGGTCAGAATAGCCCTGGAAGCACCGCCAGCCTGTTGGCGGTGCTTCCGTTGCCCTCCGCCCTGGCGGTCAGAGACCGCCAGGGTTGGAATGAGGGCCTAAGTACCTGAACCCCAACAGCCCAAAACCCCAAATTAACTTTAATAAATAATGTATAAATGTATTAAACATGTAAAGCATAAATAGGTATAAATATAATTTTAATTAATGAGTATATATTAAAGCTGTAACTTAAGAAACACGTCCCACCCAAACCCCCAATAACTTCCATAACCCTTAATTGAAATTTAATAAGCATTTACATTTACAATTTAACTAAATACGAAAAGAAGTAATTAACAAATGAATTAGTGAACAACATAATAACGATATTATTGTATACTATAATATACTATATTTTAAATGCTGATACTACTTAAGAAATTATCTTTGATATTTTGTTCACATTATTTTTGTGGCTGATATAAGTTGTTGTTGAAGTAGAAATCTTTGGAAACGTGGGACATGGTCTATAACATGGTTAAAATGTATAGCTCTGTTATGTGGGGATAGTGCTGAATATACACATAATAGAGATTGTAGTATGTGGTTTTGTGGAAAAAGAAACAATATGAGTACAAAGTATGGCAATGCCCAAATATGAGATAGCCTTCTTGATCCACGATCCCGACTTCTGAAGGAAAAAATTCCTTTTTTCAAAAGAAGATGTAAGGTCCTTGAATTGGCTCAGTTGTTGCTCAATTTGTTTTTGTCTTTTAGAGCATAGAAATGTCTTGGAGCAGAGGTTGTTACAAGAGTTTTCTGACAAAGACTTAGGGCCTGATTACGAGTAGGATGATCCTAAGATCACCATACTTGCGGAGCTGGTGCGACCGCCAGATTTGGATGCTTGTGGTCGGATTGGCAAAAGACTGCCACCACTGCCAGGATCTTGGATTCCGACGCTTTGGCGGGAGGAACGCCGGGGTCAAGCATGGCAGTTCTGATGTCGGCACCACCGTGCTGATCAAGACTTGCTTTTCTGCCAGCCTTTTCATGGCAGAGACACTGTCATGAAAAGGCCGGCGGAAAGGCAGAGACAGAGTCACGGGGGTGGAGGCGCCTGCACTGCCCATGCCCATGTCATGAAGAGGTAGGAAGAGTTACCAATACTGACATGAGGAGTCTCCTTCACTTCGTTACCAACATTAACACTGGTTGGAGGAAGCATGTGCCTAAACTTTTCTCTTCTACGTTGCAAATGGGTTGGGAAGAAACAAGGGATGAAGCATTCAGCCTGGACAGAGGAAGCATTAACCTAAAACCTTTCCCTTTGTATTGCAGGAGTTGGAATCCAGGAGAGTCTCTAGATCTTGACCTATCCGGAATAGGGAATATACATATTGGGATTTTTTTGGAGCGGGATACCCCTATTTTGAGAAATAAACGTGATTGTAAACGCATGTACTATGGAGCTATTCAGTTACCAATTCAGAACTTTGCATAATCAGTTCAAGCCTCATATCTTCATCTCAAGGAAAAAGGTACACGTTTGTGGATATTTAAAATATGTTTTCCTACTGCTCAGAAAAAGGAGATTTATGCCTGTCAAGGATAGTAGGACATATCTTTGCAGTGAAGGAAGAGGAAGGGAACATCCCAAAACTTCAGAGAAATGTGGGAAAAAGGGTTATTCCACAGGGAAAAATGTAGAAAAAAAACAAAATCTTAGTAAATGCATTTGAACTCATGTGAAAATATAGTAATGTATATTTTCTTTTGAGAAAATGGAGTTTGCGTGTTTTCCAGGATTACGTCTGGAAAACTGCATCTGCCACAGATTTCCACGCATAACCTGTAAGAGTTTTGTGAATTCCTGAGATCAGTAAATTTGCACCCTTTTTCAGGTTGTAAAATATTGGGTCCAAACTTACTAGTTTATTTAAAAATTAAGCCCTCTGTATTTATTTCGTGCAACATTTTCCCAATAAGGTCTAACCAGAATTTTGAGTCTTTCTTCCCTTTCCCCCACTTTTATTCCACTGACTACTACCCAGTTTGTGTCTTTCTCCACAGCCTTTGTAGCCTTTTAGCCTGAACTACAGAGGGTCTCTGTCGTCTGCTTGTGTCTGTTTACCTGTTGGTGTTCGCATCTCTTCTGTTGTCATTAATTACCATAGCTTTCACTCAATTTACTCTTCCCTGTGGGTGTGATTAAATTAATCTTATTTGAGCAAATTAGTGCAGAGTTTTTCGACTGATCTTGAAAGTTAAATACTCACCACAGCACAGTCTGATCTAGGACACTGTTAACCTGCCTGATTTTCTTACTCCCCATATTATGTATTGTAGAAATTATGTGCCGTAAATCTAGCTGAAAAGCAACAGAATGTTGTATGAAGTATAGAGTGAGATTTTAGATGACTTACAATGTCACATTATAAAGGGAAGGCTCTGTTTTCGCAACTGGGGAGCAAGAAGGGTTGTCAGATTCATTGTTAATGGTGGCTGAGACGTTCCCCATAGAGCTGCTGTTAGAAATGGGGTCTTTGGCTGACAGTCAGGTTACCCCCTGTTCAAGCAAGGACCCTCACTCTAGTCAGGGTAAAACAGAATCACCCTCAGCTAATCCCTGCTTACCCCCTTGGTAGCTTTACAGAGCAGTAGGCTTAACCTCAGAGTGCTAGGTGTAAAGTATTTGTACCAACACACACAGTAACTTCATGAAAACACTACAAAATGACACAACACTGGTTTAGAAAAATAGGAAATATTTATCTAAACAAAACAAGACCAAAAAGACAAAAATCTGACATACACAAGTCAAGTTATGAATTTTTAAAGATTAAACTAAAAAATAGCGCTTAGAAACAAAAATGCTTCGATGAGATGCTAACACGGCATCGTGACAGAGTCGTTCCCAACAAGCCGACACCAGCGGCGCCGGACACGGAGTCTTGTAGACCCCCAAGTACAGTACCTTTGGTGAAGAGTGAAAACAAGCTGATGCGCGAAGTCTGGAATCGCGGCGTCTGTGCGAAACGTTGAATCCGTGCACTTCGAGCGGCGTCGGTCACGACGTGGTGCGGCGACTTCCACGGAGTCGCGGACTTCAGCGGGGCTGCTGCGGCGTCGGGCCTGCGAAGAGCGTCGCGTTCCAGCGAAGGTCACGCGTCAGGTGCAGGCGGCGTTACCGGATTCAGCAGCGGCGTCGGTCCGGAGTCGTCCGAAGTCGATTTCCTTGGATTTCCACCAGCTTTCCTTCCAAGGGCCCAGGGAATGGATAGGGCACCACTTGTCAGAGCAGGAGTCTCTCCAGAGACTCCAGGTGCTGGCAGAGAGAAGTCTTTGCTGTCCCTGAGACTTCAAACAACAGGAGGCAAGCTCTAACTCAAGCCCTTGGAGATTTCTTCACAAGATGGAAGGCACACAAAGTCCAGTCTTTGCCTTCTTACTCTGGCAGAAGCAGCACTGCAGGAAAGCTCCACAAAGCACAGTCACAGGCAGGGCAGCACTTCTTCCTCAGCTATCAGCTCTTCTCCAGGCAGAGGTTCCTCTTGGTTCCAGAAGTGTTTCTAAAGTCTGTAGATTTGGGTGCTCTTCTTACCCCCATTTTATTCTTTGAAGTCACCTTTCTTCAAAGGGGACTCACACCTACTTGTGAAATCCTGCCTTGCCCAGGCAAGGCCTCAGACACACACCAGGGGGTTGGAGCCGGCATTGTCAGAGGCAGGCACAGTCCTTTCAGATGAGAGTGACCACTCCACCCCTCCCTCCTAGCAGAGATGGCTAATCAGGAAATGCAGGTTACACCCCAGCCCCCTTTGTGTCACTGTCTAGTGCGAGGTGAAAAACAACCCAACTGTCAAACTGACCCAGACAGGGAATCCACAAACAAGGCAGAGTCACAGAATGGTTTAAGCACGAAAATGCTCACTTTCTAAAAGTGGCATTTTCAAACGCACAATCTTAAAATCAACTTTACTAAAAGATGTATTTTTTAATTGTGAGTTCAGGGACCCCAAACTCCACATGTCCATCTACCCTCTAGGGGAATCTACACTTTAGTCATATTTAAAGGTAGCCCCCTATATTATCCTATGAGAGAGACAGGCCTTGCAACAGTGAAAAACGAAATTGGCAGTATTTCACTGTCAGGACATATAAACCACATTACTATATGTCCTACCTTATCCATACACTGCACCCTGCCCTTGGGGCTACCTAGGGCCTACCTTAGGGGTGCCTTACATGTAAGAAAAGGGAAGGTTTAGGCCTGGCAAGTGGGTACACTTGCCAAGTCGAATTTACAGTGTAAAAATACACACAGAGACACTGCAGTGGCAGGTCTGAGACATGATTACAGAGCTACTTATGTGGGTGGCACAACCAGTGCTGCAGGCCCACTAGTAGCATTTGATTTACAGACCCTGGCACCTCTAGTGCACCTTACTAGGGACTTACTAGTAAATCAAATATGCCAATCATGGATAAACCAATTATATACAATTTACACGGAGAGCATATGTACTTTAGCACTGGTTAGCAGTGGTAAAGTGCTCAGAGTTGAAAAGCCAACAGCAACAGGTCAGAAAGAAATAGGAGGCAGGAGGCAAAAAGACTAGGGATGACCCTGCATAAGCAAAAGTCCAACAGCTGCTTTTTCACCTCTCTTCAGAAGTCAAAAAAAGGAGAAATAGTGAGCCTGATCTGTGGTCGGATACTTTTTTAAGGTCATGGATGCATAACTTGAGAAGGCTTGTCAATTTGTCCTCCTATTTTTTCACCCTTCTCCTGGCTTCATGTTTTGTGCGTACTCCAGTAGATGTTGACTTTTTTGGCAATTCATGGTTGCGTGTTAGTTGCTACGGCCTTGGGGATGGCATAACATGTCTTGAAGGATATCCAGGCTTTAGACACAGCAGTAGGAGCTGTGTCATAGTTTTGTGTGTCCTTCTTCGTTTGTTTACTTTTTAATGCACCAGAAAAGCAGAAAGGACTCTCTTCAGAAGAGCTAGATGGGAGTCACTGGTGCTGGCAAATGAGCCACTGCCACTGTCCTGATGAGAGAGGACCAAGACTTACACTGTGATTCTAAATGTGCCTCAGAAGCTTACATTTTATTTGTCATATAAAGCACAGCTGGTGGCAAGCTGTCTGTTTTCTTTGCGATGTGAGTTGCTATCATTAGAAAATCCTGGTGATTTGTATTTGCAGTAAGATGCCATGTGAACCCACTCAACGTCCTATCACAGGACCGCTCCTGGACTGGACCATATTTGGAACTACTGGTGGTAAGGTTGAATGTGTTATTGGTGGGCGTCGGTGTTGGGTAGGCACTCGACATCCAGACTTGGATGAGAGTAAGGGAGTCTAAGCCATTTGATACTTGTGGACACTTTCAAATAGGGTTATGTATCATTGGCGTACTTGACATTTTCAAGAGTGAGTTAGTTATTTGGCTAGAAGACAAAACCAGGTTCTGTTGTTTATGCTTTCCATCCTCAGGGTTTGTGTTCAACCAACAATGCAAACCAAAAGATATGGAAGAGGGTCTCTCACAATCAGCCTTGTCCAGGCCATTGCACTCCACACAGAAAGTATGCTATGCACAATGCTCAGGAATTTGATCTTGTGGATCTTAAGAAGCTTACTCTCCCTGAATATAAATGCCCTTTTTTGGTCTACTAGCCAAGGATTGACCAAGGGTAATAGATACTTCTCTGACCATGCATCCATAGCCTAAGTTTAATTCTAAATGTAAACTTGGCTTGCAATGTTGGCCAGTGAAGCTTTTTCTCACTGCTAAAATATTCTGTAGGGTGAACTACCCTGGAATTCTTCATACATGCATGGTTCTGTCTTAGAATGAATTGAATATGTCTTCCAAGTTTCTAGGTAATGCATAAAAAGCTAAAATCATGTTCAGTCTTGGATCAGTTCCTCTAGAGTAGGAGATATCTATTACAAACTAAACGACTATTTCAGGATGGAGATGGGAAAAGATGAGAAGTAAAGGGGCAGAGAAATAAGAGTTGAGGAGAATGAAGGAAAGCATGTACTGTTTCAGGATGGAGGGGATAGGTAAATCTACTCAACACTGCGGGTTAGTTTCTCTTGTGGATGGCGGAGAGGGAAGCTGAGAGCGAGAGTGTGGGCAAACAACAGCTGCCTCTTCGAATAAGTAAACATTACTATCATTCAAGGCCTTCAACCTACCTGCAGCAACATCCACAGGATGCAGCTGTTAAGTATGTCACTCCTCATCTTTGTGCCCCACTCTTTCTTAAAGTTTATTTCTCTGTCTCTCTTCGTCACTCTCTCTCCTATTTCTCTCTAAAACAAGCACACCCAAATGCGTTTCCTGCATTAGTTTGTTCAGTCTGTATGTTCTTTCTCACTTTCTCGCATGCAGTCTTTCAATTCTCAATTCCCAAAACAAACGCAAACACAATGCGTTCCCTCTATCAGTTTCTTCATTCTGCACGTTCCTTGTCACTTTCGCACATGCAATCTTTTAACTCCCAGTGCTTGGTTTATTTACTCTCCCTTTCCATCAGCCAGATTTCATTCTAATGTGCCAGACTGCCTTACACCAAAAGGAGTTGTCAGGTTCCTTATTGATGGTGTCAATTTTAGCTCAATGATTCGTTTATTCTTTCTTCATCTCACTTTGTCTATCATCTCTCTGGCACAGACATACTCAGCTGCCAATCTGCAAGGATCCTGTCTGTGATCTGGGCAAGCAAGCAAATTCATAGAGAAAGCTGAGGCAAAGCAAAGCCAGCAGTCTGGCTTGGCTGCAAGAGCCAAAGCACAAACGAAGCCCTGAAAACCTTTGGCATGTACATGATACAGAAATAAATCCTTCTTATCTTTGAATCTTGCCGTTCTCCTCATGTTACACCTTTCAAATCTTCTGTCACCCACCAACCAAAGATTACTCTCCTCCAGAGTCTACCTCATGTTCTACACCACTCTCTCTCTCTCTCTTCTGTACACAGCATTCCGACCTTTCCTCTGATTCCTGATTTTCAGTGCTACTCAATGAGTGGAAATGGTCCTGTATGGAGCACTACCAGACAATGGTTTGTGTAACAGTTCTATAGCTTTCCACTTATTTTGAATTATTAACTGTAATGCTAACCATAAAACGTACATCCTCACTCTACTCTTAACACTAATCCTGACCCTATCCCTTACCCTGAAATCTGACTCCAGTCCTTCAACTGAAACCTAACTAAAACCATAATCCAAACCTTTACACTAAACCTATTCCTAACTCTATGATAAACTTAACGCTGAACCTAAACTTAACCCAAACTGTACACCCTAACTTAAATCCTAAATCTAATGCTAACCCTAGCTCCAAACCTAACACTAAACCTAAACTTAAACCCTGATCCTAATTACTTTCCATGCTTTCATTTTCCGTGCTTTACAACATGCGAATTTCGGTGTAATACATTATCCATGCTTTCAATTGCATGATTTGAGAAATACCCACCTAACTACAGGCACAGTGGGAAAGATTCACAGAGATTTTGCTGTGACTTACTCTTGTAGAGCTCCTAGTGCTCAATTTAAATAAAAAGAAAAAGGGCTGGTGCCTGCATTTTTCAAGTGGGCCACCATTTGTGTAGCCCACTTCCACGACCCGAAGCCTTCGATACTCCTATCACCCTGCGGTTAGTGGTTCAGTTAACAGCACACCCTGCGCTAGGAGGAAGTTCGTTTTGCCATGATAACCAGATGCTTCGTTGAATTTGTGCCCTTGATTTCCAACATCAGAACTATTAAGGCTTATTCATCAACATGCCAAAGAGTGCCGGATTCACAGCAGGTTCACATTAATACCAGGAAATGAAGGGTGTAGCTATCTCTGGTGCAGCAGGTGCTATTGTTCTGATGCCTGGATGGTGAAGGACACACTCCTCCCAAATTATGCATGTCTTTTTCGAATAGACCAAGTAATAACGGTGCCATTTCCATCCTCCTCACACTAGGGCCCATTGTGTCTATCTTACACTATTGAAGGAAACACCCTTATTTCAAAGTTTGTTTTGTGAAGGTGATAGGTAAGGCTCTGACCAGGAAGTCTGTGTTTAAAGATCTGCCAAGAAAATGCAGCATTACAGAGTAGACCCTACAGCACACCCCTGCAGATGCACAGTGTAAATTAAACATGAACACTCAGCTCGACTGGATGCTGTGGGGATCTGCTCTCTACCTGGGAGTTCGCATCTGTGCTTTAGCTCCAAGAAACATTCTGTTGCTGCAAACAATTCAGGGTCCATGGCAGCAGGGTGAGAGCCCTCTTCTTGTTCTCTGTATTTCTCTGTACTTCTCATCCAGTATTGTGCTTGGTTTTGGTGTAATCATAGAATGCACAATACAAAAGTGGCCTGCTTAATAATGTGCATGAGGCCACTCAGTAGTGTACAGAATGATAGTGGCATGGGTTGCATTGGCAAAGTGGGCTTGGGGAGATGGGTTGGTGGCTGAGGACCTGATGTGGGCTGTATTGTGGGCAGGAAGAGAACCAGTCTTTCTCTCTCCTAGGTCCTTTTCACCCTATTTATGGCTCTGTGTGAACAGTGAATAAGCTGTGAAGAGTGGCATCTAGAAGAGTGTTTGTGCAATATTAGCATGTTGCACCATTCAGGAGGGGGCGGAGTGCGGGCCTCTTCTTTTGGGTTCCTTGTCTCCTCCTTTACCACAGCATCTAGGGGAAAGCCTGGCACCCTCAACTTCACAAAATAAGGGCCCAGGAAGAAAAGAGACCTCACACAGTATGAGAAAAGGGCAACACAGTTCGGCTTTCAAGAGCGAAACATTGAGAGTTTTTTACAAAACTAGGAATTGCAAATTTATACCACTTTCTAGGGCAGGCGGGGGATGGGGCAGAAATGAAAAATGTACACAACTTTCTGGGGTGGGGGAGAATACTGATGATGAAGTTGGCCCTGGAAGTCTAAGTCAGTTCACAGATGTGGTGAACCGAAAACAAAGTACTGGCTGTAAAGTAGCAAATACTCAGCTGAGATACAGGCAGGGGAACTATCCAGGCGGCTACTGCATTGTTGAAGCAACAACAGAAAACAGGACAACAGGAATTAAGTGGGCAAGGGTCCGAGCACTTCCACCACACTGCCAGGACCCCCAGATACAAGCTTGGGTTGCAGATGCTGAATCAGAACAGATGATATCAGAATCCAGGGTTATCCCATGTGCAACCTGAGGTTCTAATACCAAGCAGCTACCTTATCCTCCAAAGATTTCTATACTTTTAGGTAGAGGCCTCAGAGTGAATTCACAGAAGAAGATGACAGCAATGACAGAAGCAATGCCATCCAGCATTGCAGAAAAAGAGGAAGAACACGCCCCTAAGGCAACAACCATGGAAAATGGATCATGACAGAAGTTGAGAGGCATGTTTCACAAGGGCACTCTGCTAAATTGAGCAACGTGAGATCAGCAGTAGGGGTAGTTCAATCGCAGGGTGGGCGAGAGAGGTTAGAGAAAAGAGTAAAGAGATTACTAGATTAACCCTTGAGAGAGGAGAGGGGAGCAACTGAACAGGTTTGAGGAATATCATGGAGGAGTTGGAGGATGAGGACGATGAAAATTCACATTATAGTTAAGACTTAGAGGGGCAGATTTATACTTTTTGCTGCAAACCTGCGTTAGCGCAGGTTTGAAGCAAAAAGTATAGTGCTGGCTAGCGCCATTCCATGACTTCGGCCGGGCGCCATATTTATGGAATGCCGCTAGCTGGCACTAAGACCCTGTTAGCGTCCTTGTAAAGGACGCAAACAGGGCTGGGGAGGCGCAGGAGGAACCAGGGCTTGTGCGCCAAATTATGGCGCTACACTGTTTAGAGGCAAAAAAATTGCCTCTAAGAAGTGTAGTGCCACTTTCTGGCGCACAACCCCATGGACATGGCTCCTGTCTTAGTAAAGACAGGAGCCATGCCCACCACCCCAATGGCCATGCCCAGGGGACGAATGTACCCTGAAATGGCCATCGCGGGCCCCAAGCCAGGGTCCCCGAGCGGTATTGGACAAAAAAACAAAATACCCAGACTTACCGTTGGATGGGTCCCCCATCCATAGGTGACTTCCCGGTGTGGGTAGGTGTGGGTGGGGGTGTCCCTGGGGTCGGGGAAGGACACCTGTGGGCAATTTCCATGCTCCGACCATGAAATCTGCCTCCAGGTCTCCATACGCCTGCCCACACCCAGGCGTTAAATAATGGCGCTAAGCAGGCTTAGCGCCATTATTTAAGGCCCTCCACCTCCTGTGCATGATGTTTGCACGAGAGAATAAATAAGGTGCTAGGGCCTTTGAGGCATTTTTTGCCCGGGAATGCCTACCTTGTATCTCATTGATGCAAGGTAGTTTTCTGCATGCAAAAAATGGTTGTTAACTCCAAAATTTTGGCACTAGGCATGTCTACCACCAAAATATAAACATGGAGTTAAGTTTGGGCCAGATTTGCGTAAAAAAATGATGCAAATCTGGTGCAAACAGAGCATAAATATGGACCAGAGTTTAGAAAAGAGGAAGTCACTTAATTGTCAGATAGGGACAACGAGGTAAGGAGTGGCGGTGCGGCAGAATGAAGGAGCGGACCCACTAGTAAACAGAAGGTTTAGATTAATTTAAGAGATGGACACACTAAGGCCACTCCCCAAACACAAGATAGACCAGAAGATAGGGACAAGAAACAAGCAGCACTAGACAGTGCAGGTAGAAGGCAAATCACCATCCAAAAACTCAAAAAAGAAGTGATACTAACTGGAAACAGATCAGCAAGACAGTGAGTATGATCTATTGTGTTCAGATACAACAAGGGCAGCCATCAAAGACGTTTAAGGTAAGTGATACACAAAGAAAAGAGATGGAAGGATCTAGAGAGTGGTTAAAATTTCAAAAATAACTTTTTAAGACTTGGGAATAATATGTCAAAGACAAAGTGCGTAAGAAGGATATAACTGACAGTTCAGGGGTTATTGGTAAAAAGGATGGGGATGAGGAATGAACAGGACAGATGGCAAAAACTGGAGAAGACAAAGTATGAGAGGTACAGGAAACAGATATAAGATGTACTGGGAATCCAGATCCCCAAGGCACTGTTGAATACATATATAGAGGGGAGAGACAAAGACAATTGAAGTTAAAGTGACATAAAGCTACTATATGTTGGGGTTGTTGACACATTGGGTAGCCATTTGATGGTAAGGATCAAAGGAAAGTTTGAGCAGGGGAGTGTGTGTGTACATATTAAAGTTATTGCACTGAGAAACAATATGCAGGGAAAGCTTGAAGGCATAAGAGAAGGAATAAGCTAATACACCAAGAGCAATCATTCACATAGACACCTGGAAATCAGCAGTCACCATTCATGCCAGTATCAGAAGAAACCTAGCTGAAAGTGTAGGGCTCTGTAAGTACTTACATGTGATCAGGACAGCCAGAATAAGCTTTGGAGCTTGGCTATTGTCGCGCCGTGGCTGCAAGCACGGGCCGCCGCAGCGCGGCATTCGATAAACACTGCGGCCCGCAGGCAAGCCGCGGGGGAAGCCGCGGCTTGCAAGTAGGCCGCGGGGGAAGCCGCGAATCAGGCCAAGGGTCGCGGCACTCGCCGCGCCCCCTTCTTTCGTTTTTACTGCAAGGGCAGACGCGGCAGGAGATGAGACTCCGAGTTGGGTCTTGAACCTGCCACGCATAGCGCATTTAGTGCGCTTAACATTCTGGCACATTAGGTATATTCGGAAACCCTCTTTTTCCACCACTTACCAGCCACACAAGCAAAAGCCGGATTTTTGCACATGATTCTCTTTTATGCATGTCCTTCTCTTTCCCAGCATGCTGCTCACTTCCTCTCTTCCCAGCATGCATTGTTTCTCTTTGTTTAGACGCATGTTCTTTATTCATTGTTATAACCTCTTCCCCAATCCAAGATGGTGGTGTTTCTACTTCCTGTTTTCTACTTCCTGTCTAGGGGTATATAAGGGGAATTCAGCTTCTTGCTCATTGCGTTGCAACACTCCTTTGGTGGTAGTCACGCTCCGGCTGGTTTCCTCTTGTGGAACCAGTTATTCTTGACCTGTCTTTCGTCTCCAGTATTCCTGTACTCTCGGATCTTCAGTTCTAACGTCCTTGTGTCCTCCTTCTGTTTCAGGGAGTTCCTGTTGGAAGTTTTTTACCCTTTTGGGGTTTTTCCTCTGGGACTCCTTCTGGAGGGCACGGACTGTAGTGGCTTGCTATTGTCAAACAGCACCGTGGCTACCGGAAGGGGTCGCCCCTACCTCGGCCAGAGCAGAACCTGCCGGAACCGGGGTCGTTCCCCACCTCTCATCAACTTCGACGGTAAGCCCAGTGTAAACCGTGACAGATTGCAACGCCCAAAGATACAGTTGCAGTCCGGAACCATGGATAATCCAGTGGTGAATACAGAACCCACCAGCCAGACCCTGCTCATGACTATACAACAACAGGCTCAAGAACTCCAACAGCTACGTCCTGAAAACACCGTCTATCGACAAGCCTTTGCATCCAGGACCACTGACGTTCCCTCGGTATCTGCCACTACACCTCGTTTCTCCGGGGATCCTAACAAACTGAGGGAATTCCTGGATGCCTTGACGGTCTATTTCACTTTTCGCCCCTCACAATTTGTGCAAGACAAGACCAAGGTGGGGTATTTGATTAGCGCCCTATCTGGGCCATCCTTGGCGTGGGCCACTCCTTTAGTGACAAGAAATGACCCTTGTCTGTCTAATTATTCCAACTTTGTCACTACCTTTAAACAGATGTTTGAGCGCCCTGGACTCGAGTCTTCAGCAGAAGAAGCTCTCTGTGATATCCAACAAGGAAATCAAGATGTATTACAATACATCACCCGTTTCAGACAATTGGCAGCAGAAACGTCCTGGGTGGAACGTACCTTGGTGACTCTGTTTCGCAGGGGTCTCAGAGAGGACATTAAGGATGAATTGGTGCACTCTGCTAGAATAGAGAACCTTAAAGGGTTGATGGATCAGACCCTGACGATAGAATATCGGTTGAATGAGCGAAGAATGGAGCAAAAGAAGAGTCGTTTGCCATCACACTCAGTGACGTCTCGCACCTTCCCTCATCGTACCGAAGAAGTCCGTCCTGAACCTAAGGGGGCTACTGAGGAAGAGCCGATGCAAATCGATACAGCACGAGGACCTTTATCAGCTAGTGAATGAGAACACAGACGAAGGAAGGGACTTTGGGGGTTATTCCAACTTTGGAGGAGGTGTTAATCCGTCCCAAAAGTGACTGTAAAGTGACGGATATACCGCCAGCCGTATTACGAGTCCATTATATCCTATGGAACTCGTAATACGGCTGGTGGTATATCCGTCACTTTACAGTCACTTGTGGGACGGATTAACACCTCCTCCAAAGTTGGAATAACCCCCTTTGTCTGTATTGTGGTGTAGCTGGTCACCTAATTCGCACCTGCCCCGTTCGTCCAGCCAAGCCTTTGGGAAACGCCAACTCCCGTCCTCAGTAAGAAGGGTGAGGACAGGATATCGTTAAATACCTTCCATTTGTTCTTCCAGGGACGAAGGAACTGCTCTTTTCCTTTTACCAGTTATCCTTCACTTAACTGATGGCTGTGAAGAAAGAACTCTGGCCTTATTGGACTGCGGAGCCAGTAGTATCTACTTAGATGAAGCATGGGCAAAAGAACGACAGATAGCACAAATACCTAAGGAAGTACTAGAACAAGTCCACACGGTGGATGGATCACTCTTGGCCTCAGGACCCGTACAGTACACCACCCCTACTTTCTGTCTCCATTTTGGGAAACACCAAGAAAATCTTTCGTTTGATTTAATTTCATCACCACATCAAGTCATGATCCTGGGAATTCCATGGCTCACACGGCACAACCCTTACATCAACTGAGAAACAAGAACTATTTCTTTATCCTCTCACTTCTGTCAACACCACTGCTACTTAGCAGGAGATTATTGGTCCCCAAAAGGTCTTTTAGCAGCACCCCTTAAGGTGGGATGTTCTATTAATGTCCTACAGGGAGTACCCAGTCATTATCAAGAATATGCCGATGTATTCCAGAAGCCAGAAAAACCTGAACTGCCACCCCATAGAGAATACGATTGCGCCATTCCTTTAGAACCAGATACAGTGGTTCCTTTTGGGCGAATGTATTCTCTAACAGAACCTGAGAAGCAGATTCTTAAGGAATACCTTGATGAGAACATACAGAGCGGATTGATTGCTCCCTCCTCTTCACCTGCAGGGGCTCCTCTCTTCTTTGTGCCTAAGAAGACGAAAGATTTGCGTCCCTGTATTGATTTCAGAGGATTAAACAAGATCACTATTAAGGATCGGTACCCGTTACCCCTTATTAAGGACATCCTGGAAGCGGTCAGAGGGGCAAAGAGATTCACCAAGCTGGATCTCAGAGGAGCATACCATCTTTTAAGGATCAAAGAAAGGGATGAGTGGAAGACCACCTTTAGAACACCTTTCGGTCACTACGAATATCGAGTAATGCCATTCGGACTCACCAATGCCCCTTCCATTTTTCAAAGGTTCATGGACTCTATTTTTTCCGATCTTCTACAACAAACAGTGGTTGTTTATCTCGACGACATTTTAATATTTTCTGTCCACCCAGAGCAACACTCTAAACATGTTCTCCAAGTTCTAGAGAGACTCAGACAACACCATTTATTTTGCAAACCCGAGAAGTGCGAGTTTGATCGAACATAGGTAAAATACTTGGCATATTGCATTAACCAAACTGGGGTCGCCATGGATTCACACAAGGTCAAGCTATATTGGATTGGCCATCTCCCTCTTCCAACAAAGAGACTCAGGGGGTGATTCTGACCTCGGCGGTAAAAGGCGCTTACCGCCGGTCAGAAGACCGCCATAACACCGCCGCGGTCGCGGTAAACCGCCACGGTCATTCTGACCCGCAACTGGCAAACCGCCAAAAACCCGACATCCACAAAAGTCCGCCACACCAAAGGTCAGCGAAAAAATGGCGATGACCAAACCTCCACCGCCACGCCAACAGAAATACGCCCATGCCATTCCGACCCACGAATCCACGCGGCGGTCTTTCAACCGCGGTATTCCATTGGCGGTACACACCGCCGCGCTCAAAATACACACACCCTTACAAAACACCACCACATTGGACATTTTGAAATACACACACCTGATACACATACACACACCACTCCCACACACCCAATACAATATAAAACACACACCCACATCACCCACAAACCCTTACTACCACAATTGCGAATCAAGGACAGAGAGAGACTGCACAGCTTAGAGTAGACCATCACACAGAGGCTAATCACAACATCACCCACACAATTACAACGCACAAAACACCATACACCACCACACACATCACACTCCACAACACATACAACATCCCTCACCTCATCCACACCACCCCATGGCACCCCAAAGACACCCCAGGTTCTCTGACGCAGAACTCAGGGTCATGGTGGAGGAAATAGTAGGTGTAGAGCCCCAGCTATTCGGGGCCCAGGTGCAGCACACCACAATTGCTAGGAAGATGGAGCTATGGCAAAGGATAGTCGACAGGGTCAACGCGGTGGGACAGCATCCACGCAATCGGGACGACATCAGGAAGAGATGGAACGACCTACGGGGGAAGGTGCGTTCCATGGTATCAAGGCACAACATTGCGGTGCAGAAGACTGGCGGCGGACCCCCACCTACTCCCCCAGAATTCACAGCATGGGAGGAGGAAGTCTTGCACATCCTGCATCCTGAGGGCCTCGCAGGAGTACGCGGAGGAATGGACTCTGGTAAGTCAAATCTTAACTACTACTTCCCACCCCCACCCCACCTGCATGCCAGCACATACCCCCACCCTCACCCCCACCCCCATCACACCAACTCCTTGCAAATGTCCCACCATCACAACCCACCCATCCCAACACCTAGACCTGCATGCGACCACAAAGCATGGACACCCATCACCAAAGCATGCCCACTGCACACACACATCACCCCCACAAGCCACCCTCACAAAAGACCCCACAAGGGAATGCCTGCACTTGGGTACACGGACACCCACCCATCACACGAAATGCCACACACAGAACCAATAAGCATACCCTTATACCCCTGCAGAACCCGAACGCCACCACACCGCCACGGAGGGTACAGAGATGTCCATCCCACCCCCAGAAGAGGCCCCCAGCGATGACAGCAGCTCTGTCGACCTGGACCCAGATGACCAGCCCGGCCCATCGGGGACCTCTGGACAGTCGGTTCCCCACACACAGCCACAAGCTACAGCAGACCTAACACCCTCTGGGAACACCAGCACAGCTCCCACCCAGCGGGCCCATGCCTCTGTCTCCAGGACACGTCAATCAGCGGTGTGTCCGCCACTACAGGGCACCCAGGTTGACCCACCACCCCAACAACAACAGGGACCTGGGGGCAGTGGTAGTGGGCACACCATCCAGGGGACAGAGGCCCAGGGAAACAGGGGAACTGGGAGGGCTGCTGTGCGACAGGGGGGGGACAGGCCCAGGGAACCCACTCTCCAAGAGGCCCTCACCACCATCATGGGAGCATACCACCACTCCCAGGAGACGATGGCGACGGTACTGGCCAGGTTCCAGGAGATCCAGGCACAGCAGGAGGAACGGTACATGGGGTTCAGAGACGAACTCAGGAACATCGGTTCCGCAATGGGGACCATAGTCCTGGCCCTTAACCAGATAGTCACCACATTGCGGGACCATGTGGCACCACAAAGGGCCCCTGTCACTAGCCTGGACCACGAACAGCCTACCACCTCCGCCGGCGCTAGTGGACAGGAGGCCCCCACACAACGACAGGCCACCAGAACCCCACCTCCTGCTGAAGAACAACCACCCCGCAAGCGGAACCTGAGATCTCACAAGAAGACAGAGTAGGATTGCAAGACCCCCGCCAGCATAAGATACCCCCTGATGTCATCCCACTGTCCCACATTGTCACCCTGTCCAACCTTAAACTGCCCCTGCTCCATCCTTCCACAGGCATATGGACAATGCACCTGTGAGACTGAGAACTGGACTCTGCCATGGACATTACTCCACCCCCACCCATCACCGTTTTACTATCATGTACCTATATGTAGCACTTGAAATAAATCACTTATTGCACGTACAATAACAGGAGTCTGCTTATATTTTACTATTATGTATCACACATAACGGTGCTATTATGTTCTGTGACATTGTGATGACAACATACCAATGACAACAAGGTGTAGTCCATGGGAAAACAAAGCAGAAGTCACGCAGTTGGTCAAACAGCTCTGAAAAGTGAATGGAAAGTACAATTCAGTTAAAAGGAAATGGTGGGGAACACAGAAAGTAGAGACGCAGGAAGCCTGAAGTAAATGTAAAATGGCGTGGGTGATTCTTACCTGTGTGCTACTGAAAATACTGTTGTATAACTGTGTCCCTGTTGTCCGTGTCGTCCCCGTCATCTTCCTCCTCTTCACTCTCCACAGGCTCCACAGCTGCTACAACACCACCATCTGGACCATCCTCCTGCAGGAAAGGCACCTGGCGTCGCAATGCAAGATTGTGAAGCATACAGCAGGCCACGATGATATGGCACACCTTCTTTGGTGAGTACATTAGGGATCCACCTGTCATATGCAGGCACCTAAACCTGGCCTTCAGGACCCCGAAGGTCCTTTCTATTATCCTCCTAGTTCGCCCATGGGCCTCATTGTACCGTTCCTCTGCCCTGGTCCGGGGATTCCTCACTGGGGTCAGTAGCCAGGAGAGGTTGGGGTAACCAGAGTCACCTAATAACCACACACGGTGTCTCTGTAGCTGTTCCATCACATAGGGGATGCTGCTATTTCGCATGACATACGCGTCATGCACTGACCCAGGGAACTTGGCATTTACATGGGAGATGTACTGGTCTGCCAAACAGACCACCTGGACATTCATCGAATGATAACTTTTTCTATTTCTGTACACCTGCTCACTGCCTTTGGGGGGTACCAAAGCCACATGGGTCCCATCAATGGCACCAATGATGTTTGGGATATGTCCAAGGGCATAGAAATCACCCTTCACTGTAGCCAAATCATCCTCCTCAGGGAAAACAATGTAGCTCCGCATGTATTTCATCAGGGCAGACAACACTCTTGACAAAACCTTTGAAAACATAGGCTGAGACATCCCTGATGACATGGCCACTGTTGTCTGAAAAGACCCACTTGCCAAAAAATGGAGTACTGACAGAACCTGCACCAGAGGGGGAATCCCTGTGGGTTGGCGGATGGGGGACATCAGGTCTGGCTCCAGCTGGGCACACAGTTCATGTATAGTGGCTCTGTCAAGTCTGTATCGAAGTATAATATGTCGTTCTTCCATTGTCGACAGGTCCACCAGCGGTCGGTACACGGGAGGATTCATCCTTCTCCTCGCAAGTCCCAGCGGGCGGTGCCTAGGAAGGACAACATGGAGTACAGAGTCAAGCAACCCACAGGTTCGTTCACACAGCTTGCACAGTAATTGAATCGCAATGCAGTGAAAGGCTTGTATGAGTGGCAATGCAAGGCCTAGGCCTGTGTGACGCAGTAGAAATTAAGCCATGTGGGCCCTTGAAATGGCGGCTGCCTGACCTGAGAAGTGTGACAGTGGGATGTGAGGTCAATGCGCTGGCGTGGCACACCGTGGCGGTAGGCGGTCGAAGACCGCGGTGCGAAGCCGCATTGGTTAACATTGAACCCTATGGGTATCAGGAGCCAATGACGATGTGCGCCGGCGGTCGCGGTACGCACCGCCGCGGGCGTGACCGCCATTTTCTAGCTGCTTAATCACTCGAGACCTGATCATCCACAGGAGAGGACCTATACTGCAAGTGCTGCTGTGACCTCGGTCTGGAAGATACAATGGCTGCTGCGACTGGGGAAAGGGCCCCTGCCTTCACTTCTGAAGAGTTGGAGAAACTTGTGGATGGGGTCCTCCCCCAGTATGCGCTACTCTACGGTCCTCCAGACCAACAGGTAAGTACACTGGGTGCACGTTGAATGGGCTATGCCTGTGTTGAGTGGGGTGGATGTAAGATGGTGGGGAGGGGAGCGAATGAGGAGTGCAACGCACGACAGATGAGAGCATGTGCCACATGGCAAGGTTGGGGAGGGGGGGCCAATCACATCTTACATGCAGAAAAGAGATGATATTTCCTTTCCCACCCTGTACATGTCAAATAGGTCAGCGCCCATCAGAAAGTCGACATTTGGCGTGCCATCGCCAAGGACGTCCGGGCCCTGGGGGTCCACAACAGACGGGGCACCCACTGCCGAAAGAGGGGGGAGGACATCCGCCGCGGGACCAGGAAGACCGCTGAGTCTCTGCTGGGGATGGCCTCCCAACGTAGGAGGGGTGCCAGTCGTACCTTGACCCCCCTGATGTCCCGGATCCTGGCGGTGGCCTACCCCGATTTGGATGGGCGCGTGAGGACATCACGGCAGACACAAGGGGGTGAGTATCAGCACATTCTGCTATATTTGCGCGCAGTGGAGGTGTCTGGGTTGGGGAGGAGGGCTGTGGGTGACTTTAGGCCAGGGCACTTTCTGTAGACTAGTCCCCTCCTTTAGGCATGGCCCTGTGCCGCCGGCCGCCACCTCTGTAGGGTGCCAAGTACAGCTATCCATGGTCCAGCATCATCCATGTGTGCATTTGTTGTCCATAGACCTGTAGGCCTAGTCACAAGTACTGAGTAGTGTACCCCGATTGCGCGGCGTAGTGCAGGAGGCTCCTGTGTCTGTCCTCTCCGACAACGGTGTTGACAATGCATGCACTCAACCTGTCTTTATTTCTCCCCCCACCCTTTTTCGTTATCTTCTTGTGCATGTGTGCATTAGCATCATCAGGCGGAGGAGAATTGGCATCGGAGCACGAGGGAGCTGCAACTCACATGGCCCCGGTGGGCCATGCTACAGACACCGAGGTCACCAGTGATACGGAGGGCGAGGGGAGCTCCACAACGGGGACCCGTGGAGACGTCAGCGACACCGACACGTCCTCGGAAGGGAGCTCCCTTGCGGTGGCGGCAACATCCATGCCCCCCGCCACAACAGGTACAGCCGCCACCCAGCGCACCAGCCCCGCCCTCCCAGCAGCCCCTCAGCCTTCGCTCCGTGCCCGCTCGCCCAGGAAGGCGGGCATCTCCTTCGCCCCAGGCACCTCAGGCCCTGCCCCAGTTACCCCTGCTGCCCTCAGTGAGGAGGTCATTGAGGACACTCATTGTTGGGCAGTCTACCCTCTTGAATGCCATCCAGGGTGTAGAAAGGGAGGTGCATCGGAGCAATGCATACCTGGAGGGCATTCATTCGGGTCAGGCTGCCCATCAACAATCGTTCAATGCTCTGGCCTCAGCACTGACGGCAGCCATTGTCCCTGTTTCCAGCCTCCCTCTTCTAACTGCCTCCACCCAGTCCCAGTCTCCTGTTCCTCAGCCTATCCCATCCACACCATGTGACCAGCCTGCACACACCTCAACACCCAAGGGCAGCTCATCCAGACATAAGCACCACAGATCCCACAAGCATTCACCCAAGCAACATCCAGATGCAGACATGGCAACAGTCACTACCACCTCTGTGTCCCCCTCCTCCTCGTCTCCCTCCTCCCTCCCTGTGACGTCTCCACTCACACCTGCATGCACACCACCATCAGCCAGTACTTCCATCACCAGCACACCTTCCAGTACAGTCCGCACACGTGCAGTCACCACCCCCACTGCCATTTACACGTCCCCTCTGTCCTCTCCCACTGTGTCTGTCACCCCCTCTTCCAAAACACACAAACGCAGGCAGCCACCCACCCAACAGCCATCCACCTCACGACAGCCTACGTCACAAGCACCTGCACCCAAAGACACCACACCTGACTCTCCTTCAACCACATCCTCTTCCTCCACTCCCATAACCACTACACCTACCCGTCCCTGTCTTTCCAAATTGATTTTCCTTTCCAACCTTGACCTCTTTCCAACCACTGACCCACCCCCTCCATCTGGTAAGAGTCCTAAGAGCACCTCAGCCACCACCAGCCCTGCATCGAGGGCGACCATTGTGCACGGGTATTGGAGTCCACCTTTTCCCAGTGCAGATACATCGGCCAGCAGCAAGGGGACAGCCAGCCCACCCCCTGGGAAGAGGACCCGAAAAACAAAGGGCCGGCGCGAGAAGGCTGACACGGCTGCCACCAAGGAGCAAAGTCATGGGCCGTCACCTGCCACAACATCAAGGGGAGGCAAGGGCCAGAGAGCCTCATCGAAGGAGGGCAAGGGCAGCAGGGCGGAGAAGTCAGCCAGCAGGCGCGCGGACCAGGAGGGCCCCACCAGCCCCATACCGGGTGTGACGGAGGACACCCACGGGCCCAGGACTCCATCACAGGAGGGGCCAGCAACCGCACGGTCGGAGGGCGACTAAGCGGGGAGTCCTGGCCAGGTCTGGCTCCCTTGAAAGACAGGACAAGCACCGCTGAACAGGGCCCCGCCGTGAAGACAGGCACCGCTGAACAGGGCCCCACCGTGAAGACAGGCACCGCTGAACAGGGCCCCGCCGTGAAGACAGGCACCGCTGAACAGGGCCCCGCCGTGAAGACAGGCACCGCTGAACAGGGCCCCGCCGTGAAGACAGGCACCGCTGAACAGGGCCCCGCCGTGAAGACAGGCACCGCTGAACAAGGCCCCGCCGTGAAGACAGGCACCGCTGAACAGGGCCCCGCCGTGAAGACAGGCACCGCTGAACAGGGCCCCGCCGTGAAGACAGGCACCGCTGAACAGGGCCCCGCCCGTGAAGATAGGCACCGCTGAACAAGGCCCCCGCCGTGAAGACAGGCACCGCTGAACAGGGCACCGCCGTGAAGACAGGCACCGCTGAACAGGGCCCCGCCGTGAAGACAGGCACCGCTGAACAAGGCCCCGCCGTGAAGACAGGCACCGCTGAACAGGGTCCCGCCGTGAAGACAGGCACCGCTGAACAAGGCCTCGCCGTGAAGACAGGCACCGCTGAACAGGGCCCCGCCGTGAAGACAGGCACCGCTGAACACGGCCCCGCCGTGAAGACAGGCACCGCTGAACACGGCCCCGCCGTGAAGACAGGCACCGCTGAACAAGGCCCCGCCGTGAAGACAGGCACCGCTGAACAGGGCCCCGCCGTGACAAGCACTGCTCCGCTGGGCCCTTCCTGTCAAGCACCGCTCCGCTGGGCCCCGCCGTCTCAAGCACCGCTCCGCTAGGCCCCGCCGTCTCAAGCACCGCTCCGCTGGGCCCTTCCTGTCAAGCACCGCTCCGCTGGGCCCTTCCTGTCAAGCACCGCTCCGCTGGGCCCTTCCTGTCAAGCACCGCTCCGCTGGGCCCCGCCGTCTCAAGCACCGCTCCGCTGGGCCCTTCCTGTCAAGCACCGCTCCGCTGGGCCCTTCCTGTCAAGCACCGCTGGCCCATTGACAGTGCCGGTTCTGTGTCAAGCTGGTGTTCACGCTGCACTCTGGGCACCCTGCCTCCTCCAATACCATTGGAGTCGGGTATCCATCCGATGGACTGTGGCTTTGCACTCCCCAAGATGGCACAGTGGGCAACCCTCCCACTGTGGAGACTTGAGAGACTGTGGCTTTGCACTCCCCAGGATGGAACAGTGGGCAACCCACCCACTGTAGAGACTTGTGAGACTGTGGCTTTGCACTCCCCAGGATGGCACAGTGGGCAATCCACCCACTGTAGAGACTTGAGAGACTGTGGCTTTGCACTCCCCAGGATGGAACAGTGGGCAACCCACCCACTGTAGAGACTTGAGAGACTGTGGCTTTGCACTCCCCAGGATGGTACAGTGGGCATGGAGGCCCCTCGTGGATCTGGCGTTGTGGACTCATGTGGCTGAGGTGCCCCCCCTTCCCTTCCCCCTGAGGTGCCTGTAGTTTTCTCATCTGATGCCCCAGCAGTGTTCTCTCCAACGGAATCTGGTCTCCTGTGTGGGCTTTGCCCATGTGTTTGTGGACATTGGCCCACGGACTGTGGAACTTTGACAAACTGAGCAGGACTTATTGACTATGTATATAGATTTCGCACTGTTCATTTTTTTTTTTTTATATTTCATATAGATAATTTTCCATGACTTCAATGAACCTATTTTATACATACATTTAAATTATCATTTTAATTATGTCTTTGCATTTTTCCGGGGGGTTTGGGGGGTGTCACTCTGAGTTGTTGCTCTGCATTGGTGTGTAGATAGTTGGGGGGGGTGGGGGGGGTGGGTGTGTCGCGTATGTGTGTGCCCCTAACCTTTTCTCCTCCCCCCTCCCCTGTGTCGTAGGTGCAGTACTCACCGTTGTCGTCTGCGCCGGCGTTCGTACTCGTGGTAGATGAGCAGGTAGACAATAGCTGGTAGGATGTTCAATTCGGGTTCCATGCCTCGTGGAGTGTGTAGAGGTAAGCGTTTTCCCGTTCGTAGTCTGTTTCCGCCGTGTTTTTATCGGTGTTGGTGGTTCCCACCAGGGTCAGAATGCATTTTTTTTTACCCCCTGCCTGTTGGCGGGTTGGCCGCCGCTTTATCACCGACCGCCAGGGTTGGAATCACCCCCTCAGTGTTTTTTGGGATTAGCTAATTTCTATCGACAATTTATAGCAGACTTTGCCCAGAGAACCAGTTACATTACTCAAACCCTTAAAAAAGACCATCTAAAGAAGGGCTTTTGTTGGACACAAGACGCAGAGTTAGCCTTTCAAGATTTAAAGAAAGCCTTTATTCAAGCCCCTATTCTACAACACTCATACACCAGCAAACAATTAATTGTTGTCGCAGACGCCTCAGAAAGAGCCATTGGGGCTGCCTTACTGCAAAAACAAGACGATGATGATTTAGAACACCCTGTATTCTACCTGTCACACATTTTATCCGATTCAGAGCGGAACTATTCCGTGCTAGAACGTGAATTACTCGCCTTGAAGACCACGTGCACAGAATGGAGACACTTTCTGATGGGCTCGAAAGAACCCTTTGAAGCCCGGACAGACCACAGAAATCTACAATGCTTGAGAAACTTTCAGTGTCAGAATAGCCGGCAGGCTCGATGGGCTTTCTTTTTCAGCCAATATGACTTTGGTTCTCAGAACATCCTGGTGGATGCCTTGTCTCGACGTTATCCTGAGTGTAGCGATTCTCCTGTACAGAACCTATTTGACAATAACAAGATCATTGGTTTAGTACAGACTTTTTTAGACCAAGTCAAGTCCGAATATTCCCGTCTAGAAGATATAGAACTAAATAAGTTGCGTCTGCAACTTCATATAGATCAAGGATATTATTACCATGATAAGGCCCTGTTCTTACCCACTAAGCTAGTACAGACTGAAGCCTTACGTATGTGCCATGATTCCCCCATCGCAGGTCATCGAGGAATGAAAGCTACCCAAGAACTTCTGCTTCGCTCCATCTGGTGGCCAACTTTCAAGACAGATACTGAAGAATATGTATCATCCTGTCCTATATGTGCTCAAGCCAAGACACCCCGTACTAAACCAGTAGGATTACTACGCCCATTACCAGTTCCCCCAGATCCATGGCACACTATCTCCATGGATTTCATGTGCTCTTTACCCTCTTCAATGGGAAATCAAGTAATTATGGTAACCGTGGACTCCTTCACTAAAATGGCTCACTTCACGGCCTTAAGAAAGTTACCAACGGCAAAAGAATTAAGTCAAATCTTTACACAAGAAATCTTTCGACTTCATGGATTACCTCAGGTCATTATATCGGATAGGGGTCCTCAATATATCTCCCGATTCTGGAAACAATTCTGTAAGACCTTGGGAATCGAAGTGGCCTTATCATCAGGGTTCCATCCTCAAACTAACGGACAGACGGAACGACTCAATCAAGGCCTCAAACAATATTTACGTAGCTTCTGCTATGCTACGCATAGTAATTGGTCTACCTGTTTACCACTTGCAGAATTCTCCTACAACAACTCAATACACAGTGCCTCGAAAGTCTCCCCTTTCTATGGCTCTTACGGTTTCCATCCTAAGGCCTTCCCAACTCCCCTGAAAGATACTTCCAATCTTCCTGCCATCTCCTCTTATGTTCAACAGCTACAGGGTGTCCAACTTATTATCCATTCAAATCTTGTGGCCACTAAGTCACGCATGAAAAAGAGGGCTGATAAAAGACGTTGTGAGGCTCCTCACTATCAGGTTCATAATAAAGTTTGGCTTTCCTCTAGATTTCTACCTCTCCGACTTACTCAGAACAAATTTAAACCCCGTTATTATGGTCCCTACCTGATTTTCAAAAAAAGATTAACCCAGTGTCTGTGCGTCTTCGCCTGCCCCAGACTTGGAAGACACACCCTGTATTCCATGTCTCTCAACTCAAACCTTACCTTCCTGATCCTTTTTACAGACAATTCTCCTGTCCTCCCCCTCTGTTGATTGATAATGTGCCTGAGTACGAGGTCCGGGAAATCTGTGACTCTCGGTTTTTCCATGGACGCCCGCAATATCTTATTCATTGGAAGGGCTACCCTATGAGTGACTGTTCCTGGGAGGATGCCCGTTCGGTTCATACCCCTCTTTTGGTCCGTCGCTTTTTTCGGCTTTTCCCTCACAAACCTGGGGCCTTGGGGGGGAGGGGACCTACTGTTGCGCCGCGGCCGCAAGGACGGGCCGCCGCGGCATTCGATAAACACCGCGGCCCGCAGACAAGCAGCAGGGGAAGCCGCGGCTTCCAAGCAGGCCGCGGGGGAAGCCGCAAATCAGGCCAGGGGTCGCGGCACTCGCCGCGCCCCCTTCTTTCGTTTTTACTGCAAGGGCAGACGCGGCAGGAGATGAGACTCCGAGTTGGGTCTCGAACCTGCCGCGCATAGCACATTTGGGGCCTGATTCTGACTTTGGCGGGCGGCGGAGGCCGCCCGCCAAAGTCCCGCCGACAAATGACCGCACCGCGGTCAAAAGACCGCGGCGGCCATTCTTACATTTCTGGCGGGCGCTCTCCAAAAGAGCGCCCGCCGCCGCCGCGCCCGAATGCCCCTGCAACGAGGATGCCGGCTCCGAATGGAGCCGGCGGAGTTGCAGGGGTGCGACGGGTGCAGTGGCACCCGTCGCGTATTTCAGTGTCTGCATTGCAGACACTGAAATACTTTGTGGGGCCCTCTTACGGGGGCCCCTGCAGTGCCCATGCCATTGGCCCCGCGGCACCCCCTACCGCCATCCTGTTCCTGGCGGGAGACCCGCCAGGAACAGGATGGCGGTAGGGGGTGTCAGAATCCCCATGGCGGCAGAGCACGCTCCGCCGCCATGGAGGATTCTCCCGAGCAGCGGAAAGTCGGCGGGAGACCGCCGACTTTCCGTTTCTGACCGCGGCTGAACCGCCGCGGTCAGAATGCTCGACGGAGCACCGCCAGCCTGTTGGCGGTGCTCCCGTGGTCGGTGACCCTGGCGGTCACCGACCGCCAGGGTCAGAATGACCCCCTTAGTGCGCTTAACATTCTGGCACATTAGGTATATTAGGAAACCCTCTTTTTCCACCACTTACCGGCCACACAAGCAAAAGTCGGATTTTTGCACATGATTCTCTTTTAGGCATGTCCTTCTCTTTCCCAGCATGCTGCTCACTTCCTCTCTTCCCAGCATGCATTGTTTCTCTTTGCTTAGACGCATGTTCTTTATTCATTGTTATAACCTCTTCCCCAATCCAAGATGGTGGTGTTTCTACTTCCTGTTTTCTACTTCCTGTCTAGGGGTATATAAGGGGAATTCAGCTTCTTGCTCATTGCGTTGCAACACTCCTTTGGTGGTAGTCACTCTCCGGCTGGTTTTCTCTTGTGGAGCCAGTTATTCTTGACCTGTCGTTCGTCTCCAGTATTCCTGTACTCTCGGATCTTCAGTTCTAACGTCCTTGTGTCCTCCTTCTGTTTCAGGGAGTTCCTGTTGGAGGTTTTTTACCCTTTTGGGGTTTTTCCTCTGGGACTCCTTCTGGAGGGCACGGACTGTAGTGGCTTGCTATTGTCAAACAGCACCGTGGCTACCGGAAGGGGTCGCCCCTACCTCGGCCAGAACAGAACCTGCCGGAACCGGGGTCGTTCCCCACCTCTCATCAACTTCGACGGTAAGCCCAGTGTAAACCGTGACAGTTATGCTATGATGAGGAATTTTACTATAGGAATGATTTGAATGTAGCTAAGGCACGGGGAGATGCTGATAATGAACTGTGGTTTAATTAAATGATAGCTACAAGGTCGATACCACCAGAGCATACTACAAGAGGTCTTCGTATCCTTATTCAATTTCCAGAGTGTTCCACTCGGGGGTGTCTAGTTCAGACAGGGAAAACAGATACATTTGGAGATTGTTAGAACTACAAAAAAGGGGCTTCTTACAGATACCCTTGTGAGTTCAGACATAAATGTAAAAAATGTAATGTGCCCCACCACTTCACAAGGTGCAATGGAGGACAAACTATACAACAAGCAGGGAGAGATGGTCTGGAAAAGGCAGTTACTCCAATTAAGATTTCGGTTTTGAAAAAATTGTTGCTTCTATACCCAGGCCACAGAGTTGCAAGGTATTCAGAGCCAAGTGCCAGAGTTGGTTTTTAAATTAAATACAGGAGGGGGTGAGTGGACTACTTAAAATCTTGTTTAAGGAATGGGCGGTTGGTTCAAGAAATACCAGACAATGAACTGGCCGGAGGTAGAATGGCAGGTACATACAAGTCACATCCTATTGATAACATGACTATTTCACCAATTGGTCTGGTACCAAAAAAGATGCAGGGAGAATAGCAACTGCTTAATAATTTTGACCAGAAGGAAATTAAAAAAATTATTACATAGAATTTGACTTTTTTTGGCATAGAGTTGGATCTTGTAGCCAGGGAATCGCATTTGCCCACAAATAAGATAAAGACGTTAGGAGAATTACTAGATTATAGGGCAGATGTACTAACAGATGTACTAACATTAGGAATACCGATTTTCTAAGTGCATTGCTCTCGGAATCGCAATTAGGAAATCTGTATTGCGAATGTATGAAACTCTTTCTTTAGAGATTCCTAGTGGGTTGCAAATATACCTACCTCATGCATATTATTGAGGTAGGATGCAATTTGCGACCCACTCGGAATCACAGACATCATAGGGATGGTGGCCTGCTGGGGTCAGCAAATCATCATGTCTGTGATTGCTTTTTAATAAAGCAATTTTTTTTTAATGCAGCCCCTTTTCCTTCCCAAAGTGGAGGGGGTCCTTTCGGGACCTCTTAGCCTTTACAAATGGGCTGGCACCAGTTTTAAACTGGTGCAAAAGTATTACTGTTTTGCGACCGGAACTTAATTGCAAAAATGTAATACATACTATACCGATTTGGTATTTGGAAGAGGTGCCCTAAACACGCCTCTTCCAAATACCGAATTGCAAATGCACAATTTATTTCAGTAACAAGTTACTGAATCACATTTTGACTTTTGTATGTTAGAAAAAGCATTTGCAGTGGCAGTCGGACTGCCGCACATGAGACGGTCCGACCGCCACATTACGACCCTGGCAATAGGACCAACAGGGGACCACCATGCCTTCCAGGATCATGGTTCCCGATAGGCTTAAGTTGGTCGGAGTCGTGCTCAGCCACGGTGGTGCTGAGTTCAGCACCTCCGCACTGGTCACAAGTCCATAATCTGGCAGCCTTTTAATGGCAGGGGTGAGACAACAGGGTTGACGGCCGTCTCATCCCCGCAAGTTTGTCAGTCAGCTCATTTGACCGCCAAACTCATAATGAGGCCATTAGCTTTTGCGATGAGGAACTTAGCTTTTGTGATGAAATGAGCATCAAATTCTCTCAATTGTGTGCTCATAGCTAAATGCCTTAAGGAGTATTTTTGATTATGGCATTGATTTCTTTCAACTTACAATGGGGTGATGGTTTGGCAACAGGTTGATCGACTGGACTGGTCAGCTGAAATATTTTCTGATGGATCTAGCAGAAGTGGGTTTTGTTTATATTGAAAAGGGAAATGGTGTGCAAAGAGTTGGCCAGAGAAGGAAAAATGCAGTATTTTTGTATGGAATTTCTTCTAGTAGGGGTAGCAGTTAAATTGTGGGGTGCAGAACTGTCAGATCAAAAAGTAATTTCTTACATTGCTAATGAGTCTATAGTACATGTGGCAGACAGATTATGAAGGATTGTCATGTAGTCCATTTGTTTATGGAATATGTTTTAGTGTGCTTACATTTGAACATTCATTTCAAAGCAAAACAGTCCAAGTTTGGAGAACAAAATAGCTGATGCTCTGTCTCATTCACAGTGGGAGTAATTCCGTGTTTGGCCCAGGAGAGGACGCCATGGCCTCAACAGTCCCAGAAGAGCTGTGTGAACTTGAGAAAAAGCAAGTTGGCTATTGAAGCAATCATTGGCAAATTCAACTCAGAAAATGTATAGGTCGGCATGGTTGGAATTTATACAGGGTTTCATCAAGCAGAGGCAAGGGTCAAGAAGTTCTCCGATTAAGGCAAGAAGATACAGTTTGGTATGTTATAGCTCTGATATATTGAAACACAAAACATTGCCATTTGGTAGTAAAATGGAAAGAGAACGTGATGTTTATCCTCTGACTGAATGGCACAATGTGTAACCAAGAAACCTAGGTTCAAATCTAGGCTTTCCCACTTGACCAACTGTGTGATTGCAGGTAAATCAATATACTTTAAAGTACCTCATTTTGACTGTGAGATCTTTGAGCATCTTAAGTGAATTAAGTCTACACGCTATATTAAAATCTCACCTGTATATTGTTTAATAGTCTGTAATATTGTTCTGCATATAACAACAAACTTGGCCACATATACCGTGCATATCACAGACTTACATCACTTAGCTTACTCATGGCAGTGACGTGATTTGAAAGTTTTTGCCAAAGCCTGTCTGGTTTCAGTAGCAGATCCGAGGCAGCTTGTGTCTCCTTGCCTTGCTACGTACAGGAGTGAGAGCCAGCTCTGAAATTCCACAAATTCAATCTTCCTTCATGTACAGCACAGCTCAGCATCACTTGAAATAACTAAAATGTTAAGCATGAGGGAAGGCCTGAGATTATTTTAATGCTAATATCACTTCTGTGGGCGTGCTGTTACGTTGTGTAATAGTCATAGTGTCAATCAAAGGGGCGGTGTTGACCTCATAGTAATACATGAGGCAATATTTCCCTAAACACATGATTCAAAGCAGCATGGCAAAAATATATTAAATAAGAAAAAGTGCTGACTCAAAAGTGAGTTTGAGGTCAGGATTTTAAGAAAAACTATGAAGGTTTATTAAAATATTTTTTGTACAGCACAGAAGGCAAACCCCAGAAAGATCTGGTTTACCCACAAATTTGAAGGCTATTCATAATTATTTTCACCATACGAAGCAAAGAAGAATAGCACACCATCGGATGTACAAATGTATCTTTTCAACAGTAAAGGCTCCCTCTGGGGCTCTTTGAGAACAGCATATTTGCAAAACAAACATGCACGTTTTAAGAAGAAACTATAAATACATGATGATTATTATGAGACAGCAGTAATACTATTCAAACTGGAGATGAGGTCTAGTTCAGGCCTTGTTAAGCATAATCCAGAAATATGTATTTCTAAACTTCTCGGTCTTTTTGTGTCAATTGTAGTTGATTTTCTTAATATACACACATGATTCTAATCAGAAATGTGTTCTCTCAAAACCCCTTGTTTCATTATTGCAACCATTACCAAAATCCAATTAGTCCATTCATAATACAGTCTGCATCACTTTCTGTCTTTTGCATCTCAATGTTTCCAACAGTTTGATGTTGTCATAAACGTGTGCTTTTAGGCCATCTAGTTCGATATGGTCGTATTTCCTCTTATTACACATCGTTGACACTTTCTTCCTGCCCTGACAATTTTATCCAATTTTAGATAATGTTTCTTCAAAGAATTTAAACAAAAGAATGAGAACAATTGCACAAATTAATACAATGGCTATGGGGGTTTGTATTAGGTGTAAAACACTCTCTCTCAGGCTATTAAACCATTCACCAACCTTTCTAAATAGCCTTCCAATTTCACTAAACTCAGAGCCAACTGATTCCCACAAACCATACTCCTCAAGAGCTTTTGCTTCATGAGAAATATTAGATTAGTTATATAAGCGTAATAAGCTTGCTGTTGCCAACAATGAAAGTACAGCATTGTTGTACCTTCCGCACATGACAGACCTAGCCATCTTTTGTGAGACAAATATCTAAATCCAGGTGGTTTTGCATAATTAGAGCATACATAGACATTAATTCTTCAGTTATTTTAATCACTGCTCCAGTAGTGTCAGAAGCAAGGCAATCAACAAATGCTGACCATTTACTGATTTTTATATCATTCATTGCCATACCAATAGATGGAATCATATCTCTTAGCACATTCAACACTATTTACCCAAGTCCACTATTCAATCTTTTCAAGTCAATATCATCATTCTTTTCACTCACATGGAAAACCCACAGAAACAGCAAAGCAAGATAGCAGCTCCCTACCCAATTATGAGGCAGGTTGAAATAGGCAGTCTTACCACAAAAATAATAAATGGCTCTAAATATTGGCTCTTTATCAATTAAAATCTTGTTAGCAACAACAAAACTCTTTTCACGTTCACTCTCCCTAACAAAGTCCACTGAGTTAATACCTTGAGATGTCATATGCACTAGTCTCAGCACCCCTTTTCTCTCAGGCTACATCTGAAGCCTCAGATGCACATTCGAATTACTAAATTTCTCTTCAGCCTCAACTGTATCCTAATATCACTCACATCTTCGTAATTTCACAGAATATCTGCCCTTCTTTTATAACACTCCCTCATAGTTTCTCGTTCTTCTTCACTCACACTACATGCTAACTGGTTTTTAGCTTTACTAACAGTCAAGTTTAGTTGTGCAATCACTTCCAAATGTTTACAAAAAGTTATCAAATTCCCAGAGTCTTCAGATGCATTTATTTTTTCCAACGTAGTGTTGAAATTCAAAATATTTATGACAAACGTTCCTTATTGTGAACTACAATAGCAAAAACATTACAGGAAAGAGCATATGAGAGGGACAGTTATTAATAGGTTGCACCCTCTTTGACTGAAGACGGTAAGTATATACAGACAAATCAATTTCCCACTTTCATAATTTCTATACATTACTGTTAGACCTGACAGCCACAGGGTGGTCACCCCAACCTTTTTTCTGCCTCCCTCCACTTTTTAGATACTGTTTTTGCTGGTTTTAAGACTCTGCACACTTTATCACTGCTAACCAATGCTAAAGTGCATAGGCTCTCTCCCTTTAAGCATGGTAACATTAGATCATACCCAATTGGATTATTTAATTTACTTATAAGGCCCTAGTAAAGTGCACTATATGTGCCCAGGGCCTGTAGATTAAATGCTACTAGTGGACCTGCAGCACTGACTGTGCCACCCACTTAAGTAGCTCCTTAACCTTGTCAATTCGACTTGGCATTTAAAAGTACTTGCCAAGCCTAAAACTCCCCTTTTCCTACATATAATACACCCCTAAGGTATGCCCTAGGAACCTATAGGGCAGGGTGCTCTGTAGGTAAAAGGCAGGACATGTACCTGTGTCGTTTACATGTCCTGGTGGTGTAAAACTTCTAAATGTGTTTCTTTCACTGCTGTGAGGCCTGCTCCCTTCATTGGCTAACATTGGGGCTACCCTCATATACTGTTTGAGTGGTAGCTGCTGATCTGAAAGGAGTAGGTAGGTCAAATTTAGTATGGCCAGACTGGTGATACAAAATCCTGCAGAATGGTGAAGTTGGATTTAATATTACTATTTTAGAAATGTCACTTTTAGAAAGTGAGCATTTCTCTGCACTTAAATACTTCTGTGCCTTACAATTCACATCTGGCTGGGTTCAGTTGACAGCTCCCTTGTGCATTCACTCAGACACACCCCAAACCCAGGATACTCAGCCTCACTTGCATACATCTGCATTTTGAATGGGTCTTTCTGGGCTGGGAGGGTGGAGGGTCTGACACTTGCATGTCAAAGAACAGTAGCCTGCCCTCACAACAAGAACTGCCACACATCCTTCTTGGACCCTGGCAGACAGGATTGAACTGAAAGGGGACCTTGTGTACTTCTAAGCCACTCTTTGAAGTCTCCCCCACTTCAAAGGCACATTTGGGTATTTAAACAGGGCCTCTGCCCCTACCAACGCAGACACTTCCTGGAGAAGAGAACCTGAACCAGAACTTGCATCCTGCCAAGAAGAACTGCCAGGTTGCCCAAAGGACTCACCTGTCTGCTTTCTGTGAAGGACTGCTGCCTTGCTGTTGCCCTGCTGCCTTGCTGCTCTCTGGCTGTGGTGAGAAGTGCTCTCCACAGGTTTGGATAGAGCTTGCCTCCTGTTCCCTGAAGTCTCCGAACCAAAAAGACTTGATCTCTACAAGAAGGACTCCTTGTACGTTGAAAATCGACGCACAGCCTGCCAGAAATGACGCACAGCCTGCACCGCAGTGAAAAATTCACTGCACGCCGCACCGGAAAGACGCAGCTTGACTTCGCAACGAGAAGATTGATGCAGCGCCAGTGTAGCAACCGGAAATTCAACGTACAGCTCACCTGATCCACGCACAGCCGAGCCGGAACAACGCAGCCCGACCTCCAGATAAGAATCGATGCAGCGCCTGCTGTGCGGTAGAACTTTCCACACAAGACCCACCAGATCGACGCAGCCCCTGTGACTTTGTCCTGTCAGCAACAGAAATCCACGCATTGTCCCCGGGGCATCCGAAAACCCCGCAACCCGAAGAGGATCTATGACCAAGCACCGGAAATCGATACACAGCCGTCCTTGCATGAAAACTAAACAACGCATCACCATGTGCGGCCCGAGAAATCGACGCACACTGCTTTGTTTTCCACGCATCTCCTCCTCTGTGGCTCTTTAAAGAGATTTTGAACGCAAACCAGGTACTTTGTGCTTGAAAGAGACATTTATTGCTTTTAAAAGACTAAAGACACCTTATACCATTTTTACAGTGATATCTCAACAAATACTTATTGCATTTTAATCGTATTGACCTGCATCTTCTCAGATAAATGTTATATATTTTTCTAAACACTGTGCAGTGTATTTTTGTGGTGTTCTACTGTGTTATTGCATGATTTATTGCACAAATACTGTACATATTGCCTTTTAAGTTAAGCCTGACTGTTCAGTGCCAAGCTACTAGAGGATGGGCACAGGATAATTTGAATTGTGTGTGACTTACCCTGACTAGAGTGAGGGTCCTTGCTTGGACAGGGGGTAACCTGACTGCCAACCAAAGACCCAATTTCTAACAATGACTCAAATAAATTTAAATGTGTTGTCTTTATTACTGCCTGCCCATATATTTATCTATCTAACTTCATGTACACTATATCATTGTATGTAGTGGTTAATTCAACTTATGGTGGTGAAGTTTAGGAAACTGGAGATATCAAACACAACAACAGGCCAACTAAGAATTTTAATATAATTATCAACAAGAACATACCAAATATTATGCAGCTCCCTTGCATGGTATTGGTAACCATATTCTACCAGCTACAAACAGAAATGAGACAGGAAAAAACAAACCGCTACAAATAAAGACAATATTTATTTAAATATTTCAGATTATTGGCTCAGTCCAAAAAATTCAAAAAACCCTTTTACCTTCATCTGGATATCTAAGGTACAGGATAAACAAAATATCAAATGCAATTCTTCTTACTTATTTCAAAAATTCAGCTTAATAGCATTCATCAAACATCTTTGCTGAAATCACGGTAGTTCTTCTGCATCATCAAGATGAACTGACAGTAATTCGTGAAATGATAAACTTCCACGTCTGATTCTTCAACTGCTTTTTCACTTGCACTCAGTCTCTAGTTTGCAGTGCGTGGCATGGGACATCTTTTGCTGCTATGGCTAACAAATTCACCAGATAAGAGACAAATTTCACCACAGAGCCAGACCTTTACAGTAGTCCAAAACAATGCCATCACTTATAGATACAAGTACTGCTGAAGGAGCACATGTGAGTCTCATACCCCTCCCTATGAGCACCAAGTGAGGATGGGGACCAGTCTGGTAGAATGTATGCGCTGATTATTTTGGCTCTTGTATGGCTCTTATGATTCTTCCCAAATTCACCTCTTTTTCAGTCACTTTCATGTTTCAAATACTCTATTACTACCTTGTTTTTTTCTAATGCCTGTGTATTCAGGCAATTATTGGAATGCATACTTTTGGGTTCATCAGTTGGCCAACCAATAGCAGCTCTGCACTTAGCCCACGGATGTTTGGAAATTATAACTTCAAAAATATATTCTAATCTGTCCAAAGCACCTTTGAAATAGTCACTCGTTTTTCAAATTCTGTGTACCACTCCTGTGTTTCCTCTCTCAGTTATGGAAAATTCGTTGTAACTTTAAGATCAGATCTAGTCCAAGGAACATGTACTTCTTGCAAAGGAAATTACGTCAGAATCATTTCCATTTCAAGTTGAATCATGACCATCATCACTTTATTTTCAGAATCGATCCTTTTCCTTCTAGACATAGCCTTTTTTTTAATTTGTCTCTACTTTCTCAAATCACTTCCAGTCTTTTATGGAATCAATCAACTCTTCGATATGGGCTCGCAGAATAGGTAGAACCTTGTTTTCTAATTCAGCTTCACTCAATTCCATTCTAACATTTTTACATAATTTCCTATTTTTGTAGAAATCAATGTTGCATTCCTCTGCTAAATCCTCAAACCTGTCCAATTCTTTACATGACACTAAGCTGCTTCTCTATTCAAATATCTCAGGTCATCTGAGTTAGATACAAGCAGTCTTTCCGTATTAATTGTACCATGCAAAATTCCTTCAAATTCAATTTTCAGATTTTTAATATTTATTTCTCTAATCTCAGGTAATGTAGTAACAGAAGCCTAAATAACAGGGACCGCTGTAACAACTGTATATGCAATGTCACTCCAACAACCAGGTTTGGCTGGTATTGCACTCTCAGGTTGGGCAATTAATATTGCCATTTTCATCAAAATAATCTTTATTTGGTTAATTAAAACCATAAAAGATACAAGAACGTAAAAATCAAACAAATATTAATAATCCAGAAATAGCAACAACAAATAATACCACACATCAATAGCTATATTCATATTAATTGATTAAAAACACAGTAATGAAATTGTATAAATAAAAACAAAACAATAACACTACCCAAACACATATAAAATAGGCAGACCTATGTTAGTTACATATCACAATTATCGTTTTCTTTTCCTAATCCTTAGAGCAGTCATTAAGAATTGTGCAATTTTAAAGCATTCATACTCATCATATAACATTTGTGAGAAAATAAGAGCTGGTCTAGCCTGCGTAAATGTAGAGTGTCCTGGTCAGAGAAATTATCACAGCTACAAGGGGCTATGTTAACAACTTGGCGCCAGCCAATAGAGTCTGCTAAAAACCAATGAAGTTGATTCAGTCTACAACAGGTCAGGAGTGGGATTGGGGATTAGTAACAAACACAAGGTAGGGTTTGATTCACCCACAGGTTGACATAATGACATGGGCATGAATTGAAGGCTTGACTAGTCCCTCAGCTTCTGTAGTGGCCTGATTTCTAAGGCAGAAATGTGTTTCGCCCACATTAGATCGCCTTTACAAATATTTTCAGGGTGATTATATAGATCTGGGAGACCTAAATCCACACAAGAGAGCCTAATGCTGTTCAAACATGGAATCAATTTGGCCTTATCAAGAGCCATACAGTCCCTCAAAATAGCCCTATAGAGCTCCAATTCGGGATTAAGCCATATCGATATCCATCACATCAAAGGATGGATTGCGAACAGGTCTGACATTTAGCCCACCCCAAGCTCTTCTTGAACCACAAAAGAAGATGTGGATTAAGGCACTGCCAGGAGGCGTCTCAAAAATGTATTCTCAACAGTCTGAAAATCTGGGGCCTTTTTATAGCCCCAGATGTCACACCTGTATGAGGCCATAGTAATAAATTTTGACTAATAAATTTGAATGAGGGCCTTAATAGGTTTAGCCCCTAATTGACTGGTAAAATAAAACACAGAAGCCAGTGTCATAACCAGCACATTCTTTTTAGCTTTAAAAAGTGGCACCTAGGTTCCCTTTTTGTCAAAAAGCACCCCCAGGTATGGAAAAAGCCTTCACAATAGATATCTCAGCCACTTCAATGCAATAGGCATGCTGCCCCTTATCGCCCCTCCCCATCATCATAATATGTGATTTGTTAAAATTTGTACAGAGGTCCAGCATATCCATAAAACTAACAAAAACATCCAGCATTTTTTGTGGGCCGATTGCGGTCATAGATAACAGAGCCGCGACGTCTGCACACAAAAGAGCTGGGATATGAATGGAACCAACACAAGGAATATCCAAACATGCAGCTCGTAGAGCCTCCCCTAAATCATTAATATATATAGACTAAATAAGACTGGAGCCAATATACAGCCCTGCCTTACTCCCCTATGAACTTTAAAGGGGCAGTATTGTTTCCATCTTGATTGTAATGTATCACTGCCCGAGGTCAAGATGTAGATCCTGTAGGAAGTGCACTAGCCCTTTATATAGGCCCATGTTTAACAAGATTGACCACATTTTTCTCCTGTTATCCATATCAAAGGCCGAAGATAAATCTATAAATGCCAGGTACACACTCCCCTGTTTGGCGATGATATATTTATCAATGACCAGCTGTAAATTACATTGATCCAGGGTGCTTCTATCTGTTCTAAAGCCATATTGTAGATCACTTAGGATTTTATTCTCCTCCAACCAAACAGTCAGCCTCGAAAGAATAACTTGCCCCAAGATCTTAACTGCTGAATCTATTAAAGAAATGGGTTGACAGCTATGCAGATCACTTCTCGCCCCTTTCTTAAAGATACCCACACTGATATACCTAGACCAGGAATGGAGAATACCCTCAATCACTGCAGCATTTAACACTTTAGTCATGATTTTGGGCCAAGTCTCTAAATCAAGTTTAAAGAAATCAGCTGCCACACCATCTGGGCCTGACGCTTTATTATTGGACATGCCCACAATAGCTGGTTTAACTTCCTCTTCCTGAAAGACCAGATTATTTCTGCCACCCTCAATCCACAGATTAGACCCTGGAGCCACAGCCAGTTGAAACTCATAAAGGCTAATGAAACGCTCTAACCAGGCTTCGGCAGAAACTAGAAAATCTATACTCACGTTGACGTCCCCAGTGAAGTATGGAACATTAACTATGTGCTAAAAATGAGCTCTATCTTTTCGAAGATCAGCCTGGAGAAGCTGATCCCACTCATCTTGCTGAATCTGCTTTTTCCTAAAATTTACTCCAGATTTTTAGATTTTCCTGCACATACCACTTCTTTGGAGTTTCGTGGATTTCTTTTTAGGGCAGTTAACAGAGAGCGGTAGGCTTAAGAACATGTCTGATGAAACCATCTACATGCAGGAGCAGAGTCTCCTGATTTACTCTTGCCTACCCTGAGAGACCCCCGGATAAAATCGCTGATTTTACTAAATGCGAGCAAAATACCATTGGGTGTAGAAGATGTACCCAAAGACATGGCAATCTCCTGCTTGCAGATGAAATCCAGGTGTGACAAAAGATTTAGGGGAACCATTTTAGACAACTTCAATCTACGCCCCTGGACAACTGGCTTGAGCTCATAAACCCCAACCCCTAGTCATTTACCGAGTTCTTGTTCATAGCCCACTGCAGGGACAAAGTCAAACGATTGTGATCACTGAATCCTCTCCATGTAGCCCACAGTAGAATTACAGCCATGCCCAACAAAAGTTGGAACAGCCAAGTCAGAACTAGCACCATTATTAACATAATTAATGAGTTATAAACTTTTATTAGCCATGATGTTAACTGAAAATTCATCCGGGCTGGAGTGTTCAAAATGGGGACACACCCCAAGGTCGGCTCCTCACTAGGTACACACAGCTCTGGGCATGAGTGGATGTTAAAGTCCCCTAGCACTATCACCCCAGGGGGAATGCATTGCTTTTCCAGAAAATCAGTCAAAAACAAGTCAAGTGTCCTCAAGTGTTCTATCTGAATGACCTGAGAGTAGGAGTTATGCAAATTTATAACTAAAAGAGTGTGAGAAGAGGAAAACTCCAACATAACTGTCAAAATAAACTGTGATCTGGTGTGAACCTGGGCCCCTTCCACTGAAGATCTAGGGAAACCAAAGTAATAAGACCCCCAGGCTGCCCCTCTAGCTGAAGAAATGGCTGGCGAAAAATAGGAGTTGAACCCATCTAAGTACAAAGTCTGACCAGTGTCCCACAATATGATAATCTTTTAGGTAGCTGAGCCACCTAGCACACGATATCTTGTTGGCTAAACCTGCCACAGTCTAACTCCTAATATTAAGCTGCAGCTGCTTCAAGGGGATGCATGTAAGTGAAGGACTAAAGACTCCACCATAAATTGGGTCCACCATAACAGATACAGAGTGGCAAGGGCTAGGTAGTCATTCATTACAATCCAGGGAATTGAGCGGATTGCATCTAGTCTGAAAGGTTTTGGGCTCGCCGTCACTCCCAGAGGGCCCACAAAGGATAAAGGGAATCCCATTTTCCCTAAATGGAGGCCTAAGAGGATAAAAGAAGCCCAAAGGAAACACTTCAAAACCAGATGCTAGAGGGTTAGTCTGCACAACCTGGGTAAAAACCTGCCTAGTCCAATAGGGTTGATCAAAGTTAATAATAATACAATTACCCTCCATAGTTTTTTCTATAGGGCCCACCCAGTCACACCTTCTAACCATTAGTGTATGCTTAACTAGGTGGCCTCCAAATCTACTCTGGGTGTTACACCACTGAGTTACTTTATTTTTCAAACTTGACACAGATTTCCTGGCACTCTTTTTTAAGGGAGGGACCCCTGTCAGAATTGCAACAAAAAGTGTTGATTCTGGAGGCAAGTGATGTCTGCATCTAAAGGAAACTTCCCTGCTTGAAAGGACTTAAGGACTCAAATAAATAATGCTGATCTGCCTGTCATGTTTACTGCCTCAAATACCTCCCTCTGCTACAGAGACCTGGACACTCCGATTTGTCTGTGTAGATCTCAAGGTGGTGCTCTCATAAATGGGGGGAAGTAAGTTGATAGCCCTAGGCAGGGACAGGGCTTTCTGCCTAACTCTTCCTTTACCCAACTGCAAGCCCACACTGGCGGAGAGCTGAAAAGGACCCTCCGGTGAAACCTCTGGTAGAACCTTCAATAATTTACACTCAATCAGGGATATTTTCTCAGAGAAGCAACCACATCTTTCACCAGAGAACAGTAAGTCCACATTTGCAACTATGTCATCTGACAGGCTAGTTAAATCCACTGAGCCCGCATAAGGCCGGCAATCGACAGATCATAAGGCCTTTTCCGGAGTAGACCTTTTCCTCTCATTGTCTTTATTGGAGCCTGCATCCCTTTTCTTCTTTTTCTCCATTGGTTAGATAGGGTCAGATGGAGTAAGGCCAGGGTTGCAATGAATGTCAATTGTAGTGACCATCTTGTTACCTTCAGAAGCGGAGGTAGCCTCCTGCACGAGCCCTATCTCACCATCATACATGACAGTGACTGGACAAGATGCCTGGGGCATGGGAGTGTCTCCACTCAAATCGAGCTCTTCCTCGACAGACAGAATCTTATCATAGGAGAGCTCCCACCGCCAAAGTCAAGTAAGAAATGATTGATGGACAATCCTGGGCCATTGGTGAGGACAATACCCATGCAGAGCAGAGGGATTTTCTTTGGCCCATAATTTACCTAGCAAGCAGCGTCTCAAAAGCCCCAAAACCATTGTGGGACCGTTCATTAAACTGCACCCCAAAGACTGCACAAAAGTGCTGTAGGAGAGGAAAGCAACTAGTGTCAGAGCACTATACGGACAGATGGAACCAAAAGGCGCAAAAACCAAAGGCTTACTCCAAATATTAAGTAATAAAGCTGGTGGCAGAAGCACGGAGACACCTATGATACATACTGCGCCACCGGAACCAGAGAAAAATAGTCTCCCAGAGGTAACAGGAGCACATGCAAGCTTGCTGTATTCAACCCTCCCAGACGCCACAATGGATCAATCATGGCCGTCAAACAAGCCAAACAAAGTCAACACTGGAGGGCAATATTACCTTCTGGCAGTGATGAAGCACAGTTACAAGACGCTGGGTACAAAGGGCCCCAAACGAAAAAGCAAAGGGGGGTAGCCCTGCCCTGGCTCTGAGGGGCTTGGGATGGGCTGTCCTTGGCCTGGGCTTCACCCGTCGCGTCCCGAACTGCGGGAGTGCAGAGCACCTCTTAGCGCGATGCTGGGAGAAGGCCCCACCCCCTCAGGCAAGCAATGACACCTGGGCCTTGTGGTGCTGCAGCAGTTGGGGGAATGAGTTCCTTTAGATCCTAGTGGGTTCAGGAAGGATGTGTGACCCCAAGTGGTCTTCCAAGCTATCCGGAGTCATGCCCATACTTGTATAACCTGCACCTATATCACATGCTGATGATATTGGGGTCATATGTCTGAGCATTTTAAGGAGGAGGTCTAGAGTCTAACAGATCATTACAAAAATGTACTCCTTATCTGAATCACCTTCTTTGTTTCTCTTTCTCTTTTTAGCATTAGAATCTTCAGATTTATTGTCCATTTTCTTATTGTCCATCTCACTAAATATTGCAGTAAATACATCAATACCTGTCCTCTCCCCATGCCTTTCTCTGCATGCCACATTTGGATTCTAGCCACTGACTCACTGTGTTTCTAACCATCTTTTTCATTCTTTTCATTTCCTTCTCAATGGCCACTCAGTCCCACTCATTTAATGCCTCAAATTGTTGAGGTCTAGGTTGCAGCTTTCTCTCACTCTTCATAAGTCTTAAATAATCATGCTTTCTAAAATAAAAAGTACTCTCTAAAGCAAATTGTATGGTCTTGTCACCAGATGTGAACTTGTGCTAGTATTTTAATCACACATTTGTATGAAACCTGATGTCCGTTATCATTTGAAAGGCTTACGTACCTTCAGGAGGAAACGTTTCACCTTAAATAATGGGAACAACTTGAGAAACGTTAGGGATTTTTCAAAGCAACACCCATTAATCCCAACCAAATGATTTGCAAAGTACAGAAATACAAAGGTAAACCAAACACAACATAATCTATAGCAACAACTAGCCAATGATAACATGACTCATGATGATGTCTCACCAACCTCTGCATGACTCACTGCATCAGCCAACAAATTGCAGGGCGGCTCCTTCCTGAACAGAAACCAGTACAATGACTTTAGTCTCCACAGAACATGCAAAGAAACAAAATTAACTCTGTCTCCTTAATCCAATGAAGATGGGATCAAAGAAAAATTAGGAAATTGATCCCACACATAAATAAAACAGAACCAGTACCTTGGTGGCACTTGTCAATTACAGGTTCACACTAAGGCAGATTCTTGTCCAGCCGTAATCCACCTCTGATTGGCACGCACATTTCTATGCTCCAGAGAACAAACATACACTAATCTAGACTAGAATACATTCAACATAAAAGTTCTAATTAATCCCAAACTCACTGTAGCTGTTGGTCCCCACAAAACACACCAGCTTGCAGACAAGCTCAATAATGTATCTAGGGATCTTGGATTATGATGAATGCAATTACCTTAACCAACAAGAAATGTAGAAAATTCAGCTACACAAACACAAAATGAGCCACTCTTGTTCGAACAAACACAATGACATATACCAATTATTTAACTCATAAATATGACAGAACAACAAAATTACAATAATTAAAACCCCCTAATGAACTAAACACCAGAAGTGCAAAATCCGACAACCTCACATGCAGTGTAATTTATGACTCTGCACAAATCCACACTCTCTACTACAAATCCCACAATGCACCATCAGCATACCACAATCTCATACAATTCATTACTATGCTCAATATGCTTCACTCAGAAATAACTCTGGAATTCTGGAACACTGAAAATAATCCAATTCATGGGCTTTGGGAAGTGCAGACAGAATACAGTTAGGGGGGCAAAAATTATTTTGGGTAGACCCATTATCTTATCTCTAATCTTCCCCGTACAGTCCATCAAATACTGTGGGCACAGTATCACCTAGATAATCTGTGTGATAGTCATAGTGCCCACCACAGGATCCAGGATTGTGTTGACCCTAAGAATAAGTGAGGCACTGTGTCCCTAAAGACAAGATTCAAAGCTGCAATACAAAACTACAGTCCATAAAAAAGGAAGAACTGACTCAAAGAGGGGTTTAAGATCAGCAATTTATTAAAACTATGAAGATTTACTAAAATATTAAAATATACAACAGAATGCAAACATATTGCTCAGTTCAATAAGTTAATCAGCGAAAATCGAGATAAATTTGCACAATGACTCACAGTAAGAGAAATAGACTCAATCATAACCAAAACTAGGAAACCCACCCAGGCTCAAACTGCGTAGCGAATCAGCAAGACGTTGGCAACATCCCTAGTGTAGACTTGAAAAGGTCTGGCTGCCCCCAAAATTTGAGGTCCTTTTATAATGAGCTTCAATGTAGAAAGCAATGAAGAATTGCACAGTCAGTATTGGGTGAGTGAATATATGTTTTTAACAGAAAATCACTGTTCAGCATTATTAACTGCCATAGAAACCCACCATGTAAGCACTGTCCCCTAATAGAATTTATTAAACTCTTTCTAACCAAATGTCATTAGAGGTGACAGAACAAACGTGTTATCGAAAATAATGAAAACTCTCATAAATGTTTTGTCTACAGTGTGGAGGCTTCCTCCGAAGTTCATTGAGAACAGTAGATCATTACAAAAAGAGCAGTGCATGCTCTGCTGTGTGTGGTGTCAAAGGAGAAAATGTGAACACAGCAAAATTGTTATGAGACAGCAGCCATTTTATTTGTTGAGGCCGAGTTAATCATCAGCCAGAAAAGTGTATTTCTAAACATCTCAGTGTTTTAGTTTCAGTTGCAATGATTCATGTTACTATGCACATAGGATTCTAATCAGAAAACAGCTCGCACATTTCTTTCCCCGTGATTTCACAGTAAAGTGGGAGAGAGTCAGCATCTCCATGAGCGTCATTACATTGATCACTAAAACACAGAGGACTCTAACATGCCGCAGAGATTGCTCTTGATTACAGGTCTTCAATGAAAAACGTAAAGTGCAGTTCAGCTGCCAACAGATTTAAATAGCAGATAAGCACCTATTTTGATGGCATGTGCTCAGCTGTCCTGCAGTTAGCAAATGTATCTCTTAAAATTGCTAAGGGTGGAAAAGGACAGTGCCTGGGATGCTTGGCTTGGATCTGTTTTGGCCTGCCAGTCTCCCTGGTGCTCGGGTCAAGTCCTAGCCAAACGTTCAGCTCCAGCCAGTTTTGAGCTTTCCTTTGTTTGCTAACCTCTGTTTGTGCAAAGTGCCAAGATTCCTACAGGGGTGCAGTTTGTCCAAGGGTGCATACTGGGCTGTGGATTTTCAGTCCAGGTTGCAGGTATGTAGGGTCTGTGAAGTAGGCTGCAGGAAGGACAATACATGTTATTTCCACTATGTCATTTGATTTCAAATGTAGTTCTTTCACACTAGTGGAGACTGTTCCTTTGACTCAGCAGATGCCTGGGCACAGAACGTGATGTCCTTACGACGTGTGCTTCCCAAGGGAATATGGACTGGTAGGTGTATCCTTTGTCCCTCCGTCTTCACTCACAGTAATGTGCCTCCTACACTTCGTGATGGTGGGAACAGATATGCAGGCCATTAGGTGTTCCTGTAGAAGGTGTACATATTTTGGACCCAACTTGCCTCCTCCAAGGTTCACCTCCTTGCAGTAGGCAGCGTGTAAGGTGCTGGGAGTGTGGCTACTCATGGGTCTACTACCAGGAAATGTGTGAAGGGTGTGAGTTAAGACGGGTATGCTAATGTTTGTGGTTCTCTTTTCCACCTCCCAGGTGAGGAGAGCCTTTCATCCTTCTCACCCTGTCTCACTATGACCAAACTCTCTTCCTCAGCCTGCAAGAAAACTGCTGGCCAGTGAGCCTAGCTACAGATCTGGAGGAAAGGGTGCATTTTATAAATACAACATTTCTTTTCTGTCTCCTTAATGGACATGCTCGAGTTCCAGCCAGGTGAGGGTGGTAACAGAAATAGGCCAGCAGCATGCTTTGGACAGCCTCAGTTTGGATCCTACTTCACATATCACAACCAAGATCGTATCCACAGGTTGGAGCAGGAGGGCAGAGCAAAGGGCTAGATCCACAGTCCCTGGGTGAAAAGGAGAACTGCTGCTTCAGCTCACTGTCTGAGCTCCATAACTCCAGCCTTCTCCTGCTCAAGAGGAAGGAATCCAGGCCTATGCGAAAAACATCTCCCCAGGCAGAAGGCAGGACACATCCAGAACCGCAGAGGACTCGCCCAGCCCCCTTTTTTTCTCAAGAAGATAGGTGGTGGTACTCTCCTAGGCCAAAGAGGACCACCGAATCAAAGCACCTTCTCAAGAGCCCCATCCAGCCTGCTTCAATTGTCTCTACTCTTCCAAAAATAAATCAACACAGGTTGCAACAAGCAGTCCACAGACTTTTTCACTGGGCCCAATGAAGGTGTCTTAGCCCAATCAGGACCCATCATGGTCCCACCCCAAAAAACTGCACTACATTTGGCATTGCAGAATGTCTCTGAGAGGCCTTAAGGCCCGACGACACCTCCCACCCTGCGTTTCAGTGTGTTTCAATGTGTTGCCAGCCTACCACTTCCTGGGAACCAACGAGGAACAGGTCAGAACCCATATTCCATGAAAACTACACATATTTGTTCTGCACCAAGTCCTTTGTGTGCCATTTTAGTCTGAACCCTCTTTTATTGTCTGGTACAAAATTTAGACAAAGATTTAGGGGTATATTTGTAAGTTCATTGCGCCGCCGTTGTGTCACCTTTTGTGATGCCATTGACAGTGCAAACCTTGAACTCATATCTATGAGGCCACTTTGCGTGGCTTTGAATGGCCTCAAAGAAATGGAGTAATGCAAGGCCAAGCAAATCACTGCGTTGCCTTACTCTGTGCAAGTGGGGTGTTCCATGGGCAATTGCGAATGGATTGTGATGCATCTCCAGATTTACAAGAGCTTGCTGTGTCTCATTAGGGGAAACACAACGAGGAGAAATATCTTTATTTTTCCTTGTTTCTCCTCTTTCTATATGTGCTGCATTCTGCATACACTTAGAAAGAGGAAAAAAGCCTCCCAGAATTGTTTTTGTGCAGGAAGGTTCCCCTTCCTGCAGAAAAACAATCCTGCCTACAACGCAGACACCCTTGCACCAAGGCACTAGGCAGCCAAAACAGCACCAGAGCAGTGGGAAAGGACAAGAATGCACTGTTTTGCATTGCTACAGCACATTCCTGCCCTTTCCATTTGTCGCAGAGCAGTGCAGCAAGGTGACTCGCTGCACTGCCCTGCATCAAAAGCTCATAAATGTGGGCCTTAGTTTCACTGTTTGGTAATTTTTCGTTATTTTGTGGCTTTATTTCATGTTGATGTGCTCATTTGAAGTAGCAATTGAGAAGGCTATTTTGAAATAGGCTCAGTTTTAGCAGCGTAGATGAGAGTGTGCTAACGGTGCTTGTTTATGTATATTGATGTAATGACCTTATTTTGTGTTCATGTGTTACTCTATAGCCTTGATTTTATGCCTCATTCTGGACGAAGCCACTTCGAGACCTAAGGCAGAATGGGTTATGTCCTTTTCACTGACTGAATATCTTTATTTTAAAATTATGTGAACATAAAAGGGAGTCTTTCACATCTTACTGGCTTAGACACTATTTTAGATATTAAGCCAGTCCAAATGTGGGATTCCTTTAGATATGCACAAGGGGGCCATTTGGTAGATAATAATATAATTTTAAATCATATTATCTGATCTTGTGCCTTTATTTAAAAGAAAATCAGGTAAAAAACACTTTTTAGGGCCGAGCACGAGCAAGCGATCCGGCTCCTAATCCCTCTGTGAGCCTTTAACTACGCCCGTCAGTTTGGTTGGTTCATGGACTTACCTTTTAAAATTTTCTTGATTTCATTTGTGAAAGAAATGCATACATCATGCCTTTTCAGGTGTTTAGCCCTCTTCTACAACACCAGGAAACTACTGAAAACATACGAGGCTCCAGGTTTTGTGAATGGCTTCTGCACTAATTTTTTTTCCTACGGAGTGCGGTTTCGCTGGGCAGTAGTCGAGCGCTTCGCATGACATCGGCCTTGTTACATGGCTAATTCTAATTTTGCTGGTTACATGGATAATTCTACTTTTGCCTGTTACATCTATAATTGCACTTTTGCTGATACGTTTCACTGCAAGCGAACTTCTGTTTCCTTTTCTGTGTCTCCCTCACGCTCATGGCGACTGTCGGCTCGCATATGTGAAACTGTTTTACTTTCAATTATCATTTTTGTGGCAAGAAAAGTCTAGTTAGGAGTTTACAACGCTAATAGCTCTAACTCAAGCAAATACAAGACCCATTGCATTGAAGATGCTTGTTTTAAACAGGTTTTTGCTGTGCCTCTGGCTGAGGTATATGCTCTTTTTGTATCATGAGTTGCAGACATGTCTGATCTCTGTAGCATAGTGTGAGGAAGAAGAGTGCAGCAGAGGTTTAGGAAACAACTATCCTGGGCCTGATTCCAGTAACCGATATGGATCGACCAGTACCCTCCTATACAGACCAGTATTCGCTGGGTAATATACTGCCTGTCTGCGGTACCCTGATGATGAGACAAGAAGGGCCCAAGACAATAAAACTACTGAGAGAGCGTAGTTTAAACATTACCTATTTTAGATGTGAAATGCTTATATTAACAACGCTAATATTATTCATTGAAACGTATTTTAAGCGTGGAGAGTTTTTTTTCTTTCTTCACATGCATAAACTAATGTCGACTGTAAGGAATAATTGCTTGAATTATGACTAATTGAATATATTAATATGTACGATAATTGCATTTATTAGAATCCATAAGCCTTAAATTAGCGTAAGTCGAAAACTAGCTGTGTAGCTCTCATATTAAAGCATATTTTTCTGTTTCTCCAGTGTGCTGACTTGCAAAAGGCCATGACCCATCATTTGTTCTTTTCTTCGCTTATTGTATCATTGACTGTTATACTCTCATCCACATGCTAGTTGCTTTAGGATAAAATTGCACGCTTTGCAACAAATATGGACACTTTCAAGGATACTGAACCACGGAAAAGAGAACTCTTGACCCGAAGAACGTGCCAGAAAATGAAGTAACCCCGGATATGCCACCTACGAAAGACGTCAATTATGAAGACCAATCAAAATATTATAAGTTATCATAAAATGACAAATGCATTACTTAATGTATAATTTGATAGGTTCCAGATAGTGGGGTGTAGTGACTATCCAATAGAATTTTTGGGGAATGTATTATGAAAAAGGTATAAAAACCCATGACACAGGAGACTCTAGAGCATTAGGTAGGGAATGATATCGATTGCATCCAGAAACTCTGTCACTCTATTTGGTGACTTGAGACTTAGACAAAACCATCCTCACCCATAGTCTGCCCCATTATACTTTCGTCCTTAAGAGGGAAGTGTCCCCCTGCCATTCGATTAGATAGATGACGGCGATCTAACTGATGTCCTGAAGACGAAGACTGATCCTGTATGCTGATCTATTCTGAGGAGGGTAAATTATGTTGTTGCTATTGAAATTCATTTATCTTCCTTTTCTTTCTAGGTACCAACTGCTGCGTATTTTTGATTAGAGACCTTAGTTAGATGTTTTCCAAATTGATGTTCTAAATTGTTTTGCATGAAGTCCAACATGCTGATGCTAATTGTGGTTAGATGAGGCATTCCATTTTGACTGATGTGACTGACGTGATGCTATGCTGAACTAAACATATATGAGGTTTTAGGCGTCTAGATTTGTTCATCTTCATATTACTATTTTATGATTGTGATCTTTGCATTATTACCATATTGTGACTATGCTCTTTGCTTCTTGGTTTTGAGATTAATACATTTGCTATTAGATTGTAACCAATAGGGAATAAAATTCGCAAAACTTCAAGTAAGGTGTGGTTATTCATGACTGAAAGGTCATGGTTGCGCCGAAGGTTTACTAATGTCTAAAGTGAAATATGTTGTGGTGATATATGTTAACAATATTATTGATATATTGATTGATATATTGATCAGTTATCTCGTCTTACGGTGTCTCACCACTGGGTCCAAAGATTAATCAGCCTAGAACGAGTCCCGATGTGTATAAATTAACATAGAAGGACGCGTTATCAGTTCTGGTAGCAGAGCGACGGTTTGGCCCTTGGGGGGCCCTAGGACGGAGTTTCATTGTTTAATTTGTTTTTCTGTGATAATGCAATTTGGAGAGATGATGGGTTGCTAAGTCTGCCATGGCTTTCTCGGGATCTCTGAGCCTGCCTAAATGAGTTGGGAATGTTCTCGGCGCCATAGTATGTGTGGTTAGGGTTTTTGCGCTTACTTAAGCTTATGCATCTTGCAGGTGGTTGTGAAAATTTTGTGTGTATTTAGGCCAAATTAAGTTTTGTTTAGCAGGAGTAGGCGTACTCCACAGTATGAGAGTAGGGAAGTTGGCGTACTTCATGTGAATGTAGTGCTTGTTGCTCACAAATTATCCACGTGGTTGACTGTCGTGTACGGACCTGTTGAGGTCTAAGACTCCGGAGTATGATGGTAAATGTGGTTTAGGTTGTAATCTGTGCGGTTTAATAGGTCAAACGGGCGTGGTTGACAAGTCGAGTTTGAGTTATGATTTATGTATGAAACCTTCGATGGAGATTTGACAAATTCTAAAGTGCACTAGAAGGAGTCATTGACAAGTCGAGAGTAGGATTTGCAGGTCGAATTCTGCTTGCGTATGTGGGAACTGAGAAGGAGAGAGTAGCGGCCAAGGCTTCAATTGAAATCTCTGTAAAGTTCTGAAGCGAGTGTGTTACCCTCCCTGTAGTAAACCGACAGATTTGTGTTGTCATTTTAAGGTGCTCGCAATAAATTGCATTAGTTTGTGTGAGTTGTAGGGGTCAGTGAAGAGCGGACAAGCCGCAAGACTTTGTCAGCTGCAGTGTGTGTGAGTGTGACGACAGTGGTGCCGCGCTGAGATAGGACAGATGCCGAGAGGGGTCGCGCACGGATTGGCTGCCGTCGGTGAGAGGCAATAGGTTGAGAAGGGGCAGGTGAAGAGTGTCCTGGGAAATAAGCCATTTCTGATTAAATACGAAATAAAGAATTGCAAAAAATGAATTTTGTCAAGGCATTCAAAAGCGCTCTAAAAGGAGATGTATATATAGTAGCAACTGATGGTGAACCTACACCACCTGAGGGCATTCCGGCTTACATAGTGATGGAAGAAAAAGGTGTCGCACCTTGCTTATGGATGAAACAGTGGCGCAAATTAACGGAAAAAGAAGGGTGTTTAGCGCTTCCAGAGCATGGGACGTTTAATCCAAAGGTATTAGAAAACCTGAGGTGGATGTTAAGTACACAGAAGCCACCTCCGAGACCGGCACAATATGAGGCTTTAGCGATTTGGGACTTAATGGCTCTTAGACACAGACAAGAAAGGTTTCAGAGAAGGCTGAGAAGGGCAGAAAAATCATATGCAGAAGCTAGGTGGGACAACGAGAACAAAATGTGGAGAAGGGGAATCGTAGATGGGTTGAAGTTATTTCCGGCAATAACCCAGGGAGAAGAGACACAGGGAAAGAAAGCCTCTTGTAAAACCAACAAAGATTCCGGCAAAACTAAAGAAAATAAGAGGTCCTGGGAAGAAGAAGATGATTCAGATGATGAGAAATTTATGGATAGATTGTTACATGATCGTCCGGCACCGTATGCGGTGAGCGACAGCGCTCCAAGCACTATCTTGGATCCTGGGAACCAGACGCAAGAGAAGGGAGTTACTGATACGGTACAGACTAGCGATACAGCTTTGATACAGAATGGTGTCAGTGTACCCAATGCACCAGACTTGCCGATACAGTTGCAACATCCACCGCAGATAAAGAGAATTTACCCTGATGTTCCAGTGCTTGAGACTACTACGAACTTGATAGTGCCGCCAGACCCGATATACACAAAGCCAAAGTTAATACAGATTGAATCGACCCCGAAGCTAGCGTCTCAACCGCCACAGCTGATACCTGGGTATAACCCTGTAGCGGGACCACCGTTAGTACCTGTACCGGTTACACTGGAGCAAACCTATGGTGTTGCAGCTCCAAGAAGTCTAAGCTCAGGTCAGACACCTGCCGCTATATCATTACCTATTACTGTTGGTCCCCCAGTGCCATTATATGCGCAAGATAAAACAGGGACGTGTGATCAGGGAGTTATGACTCAGAAAGCGATAAGAGGAGGGCCTATAAGAACTCCACAGATAATGGCCCCGGGAGAGCAAGTTAATGAACCACCGAGACCCTTGATGGACCTCAGTCCAGTAGGGGCACCTCTCGAAGCAATGTGTCAAGCAGGATTGGGAGTTTTAACTCCCCAAACCATGAGTACAAATACTTCACACTCTCCAATGATACATGCAGGGAACATTTCACTGCAGGGTTTTACAGTACAACAGTTAAATGAATGGTTAGAGAAAACTTGTACTTCACAAAAGACTACAGTAACCACACTTGAACCTGAAAAAGAAAAACAAGAAGAATACTTGAATATTGTACGATTAGGGACAGAAGCTGCTGAGTTAGTGGAAGGAACAATGGGAGTAAATAGGTTGGAATCATACACTGAGGCAGAATTGAGATACTTATGTCCCAAAATTACTAAGGTAGGCAAAGTGCATCAGAGATTAGCGAATCTGGCAGATAAATACAATATCGATATCGGAAATACTAAACATTTGAAAAGAAGTTACAGATTAGAATTTGACTCCAAAGATTTTGAACACATGAGATCTGCAGGCATGAAGGCACACCTGAGAAAACTGTTGCAAAGTGCACAAATTTGGGGTGCATTGGAGAAATGGGAAGGCCGATGGGCAAAGAAAAAAGATAAGGGAAAGGGAGATAGTCCAGGGTCCAATGAGGTTAGGACCACACCTAATCTAGATTCAGTAAAAATCTTACCTATGAGAGAGAGAGCTGGTGGTGTTTTAGTGCATGTGCCATGGACTAGAGGAGACATTTTATCCTTTACGAATGATTATTCTAGGCTAAGAGAGAAGCTGATCGAGTGGTATCAACAGTCGGACAGGTTTGTGAAGCTTGCAAAGTGTCTCTGGGAAGACTTGAATACTTTGTTTGAGATTATTGTTCCGCCGGATTTGTGGCTAGAGTGCAAGAGAGGGGTAGATTGGCCCACAAAGGAACCGGCAAGAGATAAGGTGACTGGAGCACCTTCAGAAGAGGTGATGAAATATTATCATAAAGTAATTGAGTTCTTGAAACAAAAGGTGTCGCCGAAGGTGACCGATTGGCAGAAAATAGACCGGACCTCTCAAGAGGTTAAGGAGTCAATACATGCGTACTACGAGAGATTATTAAAAGCGTTCAAACATTACAGTGGTACTGAGACTATCGAACCGAAGGACATGAATCACCATGTGTTTAGATTCGTCGAAGGGCTAAGACCAGAGGTCAGCCAGATGATTAAGAATCATTTGATTTGTTGGCAAGCAAAACCGATTGATGAAGTGTTGCAGTATACGAAATACTGTAGTGATGAGATTGAGTTGAAGCAGAAAAAGTTGAAGGAGAAAGTGATGGTGATGCAGATAAGGGCTGCACAAGCTGGAATACAGGGAAATGGAGTTCAGCAAATGATACAGCAACAACCGCAAATGAATGGTGTGTTTCAGGCACAGCCAAGAGGCAGAGGTCGAGGGTTTGTGAACCGTGGTTCAGATATGAATAATGTTGTTCTTCAAAACGACGGTCAAGGAGTGAAAAAGATGTCACCATGTCACGCGTGCGGGGGCGTGGGGCATTGGAAACGGGATTGTCCGAATATGGTGCAGGATGGTGCAGTTCAGCAAAGCATTAATGTCGGTACATTACAAAATCCACGAGGTCCAAAAATAAGACATCAAAACCCGAATTTTCTGAATAATTTGGTACAAATGCCAGGGGTACAGCCCATGCAACAGATGCAAATGCTGCGTTTTCAGTCAGTATCAGTGCAACCAGTGCAGCAGCAGATTCCTATGGTGCCTAGACAGCAAATGCAATTACCCATGGCTCCGATGGGACTGCAACAGGTGATGCTTCCTCAACAGGTCACAGGTCAGGTAACCAATCAAAATAACACTGTGCAACAATTCCAATTACAAAGTGGAAGTGGCATGAATGAGGATTGGTCAGATGACAGCTCAGACAGTGAAGAGTGCAGGCTTGCAGCATCTTTAGAGGTGGATCAGAGAGGCCCATATGTAGAGGGAAAAGTAATGGGCTATACGGTTTCATTTTTGGTCGATACAGGAGCTACACGCTCTACAGTTCGAAGTGTAGAAGTCCCGAGATTACCTCTCTCAGGGCGTACTATACGAGTGGTTGGTGTGGCAAACCAGTACCTGACTAATCCGATTACTGATCCGGTGCAGGTTGAAATTGGTAATTTCCAAGGCCTGCATAGATTTGTTGTATGCGATTCAAGCCCGGTGTCCTTACTAGGAAGGGACTTACTATGTAAGACAAAATGTTCAATTACCTGTTCTAACAATGGAATAGAAGGACAAACAAACAGCGACGATGAGGGAGATGAGAGTCAATACATAGAGGAAGGAGGAGAGACAAATGAAGACTACCCTTTGATTACTTTATTCCCAATGCATACTTTGATCGACCTACCTGTTGATTTACAAGGGACCGTAACAGAGAAAGTGTGGGATTTGACTGGGAAAGAAGTAGGGTTGATAAAAGGAGTAGAACCAGTCAAGGTTCAGATAAAGCCGAATGCAGTGTTCCCACAAGTACCGCAATACCACATGACCCAGGACGTCCTCATTGAGGTGTCACAAATAATTGCAGATTTTCTCAGACAGGGAGTCCTGAAAGAAGTTTTGAGCAGCCCATGCAACTCTCCCATTATGGGTTTGAAGAAGCCCTGTGGGAAAGTTCAGGATTTGAGAAAAATAAACGAAATTGTGATAAAATGCTGCCCTGTGGTACCTAACCCAGCGGTAATAATGTTCCAGGTTCCTTGTGATGCTGAATGGTTTACTGTGGTAGACCTATCACAAGCATTTTTCTCGATACCTCTTCAGTTTCAAATTGCTGGATAAGGTGTACAGTTGGTGCAGAATTCCTCAGGGGTTTTCTGAGTCACCATCCATCTTCAACCAGATATTGAAGAAGAACTTGGAACCTCTTGTGCTGCCTTTTAATTCGACTCTTGTGCAGTACATTGATGATTTGCTAATTGCATCCAAAACCAGAGACAGTTGTAAATATGATACCATTGCATTATTGAATCATTTGGGAAAGAATGGACACAAGGTGTCACCCAGAAAGTTACAATACTGTCAAAAAGAAGTGAAATACCTGGGACATTTGATTGAGAAAGGGTCTCGAAGAATATTAAAGGAAAGAATAACAGCTGTTTTGCAGATGAATCCCCCAACAACAAAAAGAGATGTCAGGATGTTTTTGGGAATGGTGGGCTACTGTCGTCAGTGGATACCTAACTTCTCAATCATCTCAAAGCCCTTAATAAAATTGACAGGAAAATAAGTCAAGGATGAGCCATACACAATAACTTTGACAAAAGAGGAGCTTGAATCATTTGTAGAATTAAAAGAATGCATGTGCAGGGCACCAGCATTGGGAATGCCTGACTACGAGAAACCTTTTCTGTTGTTTTGTCATGAACGTGATGCTTGTTCTGTTTTAACACAGGTCCACGGAGATGCAAATCGTCCTGTAGCATATTTTTCAGCTACTTTGGACCCTGTCGCAGCAGCCTTACCGGGTTGTTTGCGAGCAGTTGCAGCAGTTGGTCAAAGCCTTTCACAATGTGAAGGCATAGTCATGGGATACCCTCTGACAGTAATGGTTCCACATTCAGTTGAAATTCTTTTGACACAACTAAGACACAACACATGACAAATGCACGACTCACTAGATATGAGACGATTATACTGGGGGTCACCAAATGTCACACTAAAGAGATGCACTGTGCTGAACCCGGCAACCTTACTTCCAAATGAAAATACAGAAATCAAAGATGGGGAAGAATTTGAGCATGATTGTCTTGAGGTGACTGAGCTCTGTACCAAACCTCACCCAGACATACAGGATACCCAGTTAAAAGAAAACGATTGCATTATGTTTGTTGATGGGTCCTGTCTAAGAGATTCAGCAGGAACATTGAGAGCCGGTTACGCAGTATGTACCATAACCGGCATTGTCGAAGCCTCCTGGCTCGAGAAAGTGTTTTCTGCACAAGTGGCAGAATTAATAGCTCTTACTAAGGCATGCCACGCAGCTGTAAATTTGAAAGTCACTATCTATACTGACAGCAGATATGGATTTGGAATTGTGCATGATTTTGGCCAACTCTGGTCACAGAGGGGTTTCATGACCTCCACTGGTTCTCCTGTGAAAAATGGCAAACAAATAAGAGATTTGTTACATGAGATTCAGTTACCTCTTGAAATTGCTGTGGTGAAATGCAGTGCTCATACCAGATCACAAGATTTTGTGTCCATGGGAAACAGTTATGCAGATCAGGTCGCAAGATTTTGTGCATTAAATTGTATATCGTTTAAAGAGCAGTGGGAATTGTTACCACAACCTGAAAATGACACGAGTTTAAGTCTAGCATTACGAGTGGTTGATACCTTAGAGGAACTGAAAACATTACAAGGTCGTGCTAGCAAGGAAGAAAAACGATCCTGGCAGAGAATGCAGTGTGTACAAAGGGCAGATGATCTGTGGGTTTCAGAAGAGGGAAAACTGGTTCTGCCAAATAGTCTTTTGTCACAATTTGCCCGGCTATACCATGGGCAAGCCCATCTAGGAAGAGAAGCCATGATCAGATCCTTTAAGATTGATTGGTTCAATCCAAAATTCAGACATGCCGCAGAAATCACTTGCCACAGGTGTGTCATCTGTCAACAGATGAATGCTGGAAAAGGAACTGTGGTAACTTTGAGCCATATTGGGAGAGCTGGAGGTCCATTCAACAAAATGCAAATGGATTTTATCAAAATGCCTGTTTGTGGAGGATTGAAGTACGTGTTGGTGAATGTGTGTGTTTTCAGTCATTGGATTGAGGCATATCCCACACGTAGGAATGACAGTCTTACAGTTGCAAAAACTACTACTCTGAGAACTGATACCAAGATTCGGGTTGTCGGTTTCTATAGAATCAGATAAGGGAAGACACTTCGACAATGAGGTGATTAAACTTCTGTGTGCCGCACTCAACATTGAACAAAAGTTGCATTGTGGCTATCGCCCTGAAGCATCAGGACTAGTTGAACAGATGAATGGTACCTTAAAATCAAGAATAGCAAAAATGTGTGCTGCAACAAACATGAAATGGCCAGATGCTTTACCTCTAGTACTGATGTCTATGAAATACACCCCAGATAAGAAAACGGGACTGTCCCCCCATGAAATCCTCATGGGCAGAGCAATGAGATTACCAGCAGTACCTGCAAATGCACTAGTGAATATTACAGATGATATGGTGTTGGATTACTGCAAAGGCTTAGCTGACGTGATTCGCTCTTTCTCTCACCAGGTGGAAGCTAACGCGTTGCCACCAATTGGCGAACCTGGCATTCTCTGCAAGCTGGAGATTGGGTGGTTGTCAAGAAGCATGTAAGAAAATCGTGTCTTGAGCCGCGTTGGAAGGGGCCGTATCAAGTAATATTGACGACCACCACTGCTGTGAAGTGTGCCGGGGTTCCCAACTGGATACATGCCAGTCACACAAAAAGGGTAACGTGTCCTGTTGAAGAGGAACTTGAAGTTTCCAGTACAGCAACTTCAGGAAGAGAAATCTCAGAGTCAGAGATCAGTCAAGAAGGAACTGAGACTACTAGAGAGCCCACTGAGAACAGCCTTGTCCCTCAAACTGTCAATGAGTTTGAGAGAGGTGACAGAGTGCCTATCTCAGTAGAGGCAGCAGGAGAACTAAGTCAAGGAGAGGTTCTCCCAGAAGTAGACGAGTACGGGTTAGAGTCCGAACTCAGCATAGAACCAGAAGACGAAAGAGAAGGGGAAATTGTAAATACAAATCGAAACGTGTCAGAGTCTCCTGAACCAGTTGCAGGTCCGTCAAGAGAAAACACCATATCACAAGAGGAGGGCGCTGTCCAACGTCCTGAAGGGAAACATCGAACCAAGACACATAGAGGCGATAATTGGCCAGACAAGTCACATCCTAAAATAAGAGAGGTATCGAATGACCCAATAATAGAAGAAATTGATACTTCACAAGCAGATGATCTGAGTGAAGGAGAGCAACAAGGTGAACGAAGGCTAAAAGGAAAAGAATAGCAAACAGAAGATATACAGGGCCTGAATGGGTATATGCTACAACCTCTGAATGGCAACAAGAATTTTTAGCATTCTGTTTTGATCGAGAAGTACCAGGCCAATATTACGGTACTGGAAGATATTTAAAGCGAAAACTCGGCTAAAATTTAAATTGTAAAAGCTGAAAAGAGAAAAGAAAAAGACTTTAGAAACTACTGGAAGTGACAATAAAACCGGATTTGACTTTAAAGAAACCTGATTATGACAAGCTGCTAACCGAAATTGACGAAAAAGGGTCCTGGAGTGAGTGAAGATGCTGTAATATATGCAAAGAATTTTCTTTTCTCTTTTTTTTTTTCCTCAAGTTGATTGTTGAACTGCTATTCTGATTCTATACAAACATGGCTTACAGTAGCAAAGGAAGTAACGTGTGTGGTTGGTTAGGTCTTATAATAGGTGTTGTATGTGCAGTAATGATTGTGGGAGTGATTGTGGGAATGCCATGGAGAGAGAAAGAAACTATTAATGCAACTTCGAAACCTGAAACTACCACTACTAAACTATCACCATGGGAGAGATTTGAGCAAGATGCAAGACATATGCATGAGGGAACTAATGCAAAGGGGGAACTTTCTACTAATGTCTTCTATCGCTTATAAAATGAGTATGTGGAAACTATGGATGCGAAAGATTGTTATGTATGTACTAAAATCCCTTCATCTGTGCAGGAGGGAGTTACTTATCACAGCCTCCCTCTTACTTATGGAATTAGTTGCAGCTTGATATTAACAAGATTCTATAATCAAGAGCATGTGCAATACTTTTACTCAAACTTAGATGTTGCGTTTTCTTTTGTGCCTGTGATTGAATTCTTAAATAAATTAGCTAAAGAGCATGATATACAAATAGTTAGAGGATTCTTTGAGCCAACACTTACATTTGGAACTGCTTATGCACATCGCAATAATTTGACTTGCTTATTATCTCCTGTAGAGAAAAGCTTTTTAGATCACACAGATGATAGACGCAAAGCATTGAAAGAAAGGTTAGAAAAAGGACTAGAAAAACGTACTTATGCAAATGATTATGCTTACACTGCAATCAAAACACAAGGCAAACTAGCTATAGATGCATTACACGTAGGTGGGCTCTGTATATATAGACCAAAATCTGATCAAGACAATTTGTTTCTAGGTACGAGTGAATGTAAGCATGTGTTTTTGTTTCAGAGTAAAAGGACCTTTATGTTAAATGGACAAGATCCAGCGATCCCTGGAATCTATTATATTTGTGGACTAAATGCATATTACCGTCTCCCTAAGGGATGGTATGGGACATGTTATTTGGGAATAGTATTTCCAAAGATATACCAGATTGATGACCTGAAACAAATACCTAAAACGTCTGAATTACAACATCCTAGTCAAAAACGAAAATCAGTGGCGGCTGTGATATATTTGGAGCCATAATCCCATCAGTGGGGGTTATCTTAAATTCTATGAAAATTCAAAGGTTGTCTACTATTGTGGATAACATGCTGACAAATTTTACAGGAGCTATACTCCTGATGGATACTGAACTTGCTGCAGAAAGAGCTATGACTCTTCAAAATCGGCTTGCTTTAGACATTCTTTTAGCAAAGAGTGGAGGTGTTTGCAAAATGCTTAATGAGCGTCATTGTTGCTCATTTATTCCAGATAACAGTAAGAAAATTAGAAGCATGCTTACTAACCTTACCAGAGATAGTACAGATTTGAAAGATTTGAAAGAACCTGGTGTTTGGGAGAAATTTGGGAAAGGAATTGCCCGAGTGGGAAGCTGGTTTACCAATATTTGGAATGGGGTACTTGCAAAAATTATGATAGGTCTATTAATTGTTTTAATTTGTCTATTAGGATTATGGGGGGAATGTAAAATCAATGACAAAGTGAAAAGCAATTGGACTAAAAGAACCAGAAGAAATGAAGAAAGTGAAAGAGAGAAAATGTTCAATGAAATATGGGAAAGCTCACATAAGGGGCAAGATGTTGAAATGCGTATTATGCGCAAGGTGAAAAATTAAAATCAAATAGAAAGGTTGTGTGATGAAGAGCGTCATCAGAGGAGGGACTGAGAGAGCGTAGTTTAAACATTACCTATTTTAGATGTGAAATGCTTATATTAACAACGCTAATATTATTCATTGAAACGTATTTTAAACGTGGAGAGTTTTTTTTCTTTCTTCACATGCATAAACTAATGTCGACTGTAAGGAATAATTGCTTGAATTATGACTAATCGAATATATTAATATGTACGATAATTGCATTTATTAGAATCCATAAGCCTTAAATTAGCGTGAGTCGAAAACTAGCTGTGTAGCTCTCATATTAAAGCATATTTTTCTGTTTCTCCAGTGTGCTGACTTGCAAAAGGCCATGACCCATCATTTGTTCTTTTCTTCGCTTATTGTATCATTGACTGTTATACTCTCATCCGCATGCTAGTTGCTTTAGGATAAAACTGCACGCTTTGCAACAAATATGGACACTTTCAAGGATACTGAACCATGGAAAAGAGAACTCTTGACCCGAAGAACGTGCCAGAAAATGAAGTAACCCCGGATATGCCACCTACGAAAGATGTCAATTATGAAGACCAATCAAAATATTATAAGTTATCATAAAATGACAAATGCATTACTTAATGTATAATTTGATAGGTTCCAGATAGTGGGGTGTAGTGACTATCCAATAGAATTTTTGGGGAATGTATTATGAAAAAGGGATAAAAACCCATGACACAGGAGACTCTAGAGCATTAGGTAGGGAATGATATCGATTGCATCCAGAAACTCTGTCACTCTATTTGGTGACTTGAGACTTAGACAAAACCATCCTCACCCAAAGTCTGCCCCATTACACTTTCGTCCTTATGAGGGAAGTGTCCCCCTGCCATTCGATTAGATAGATGACGGCGATCTAACTGATGTCCTGAAGACGAAGACTGATCCTGTATGCTGATCTATTCTGAGGAGGGTAAATTATGTCGTTGCTATTGAAATTCATTTATCTGCCTTTTCTTTCTAGGTACCAACTGCTGTGTAGTTTTGATTAGAGACCTTAGTTAGATGTTTTCCAAATTGATGTTCTAAATTGTTTTGCATGAAGTCCAACATGCTGATGTTAATTGTGGTTAGATGAGGCATTCCATTTTGACTGATGTGACTGACGTGGTGCTATGCTGAACTAAACATATATGAGGTTTTAGGTGTCTAGATTTGTTCATCTTCATATTACTATTTTATGATTGTGATCTTTGCATTATTACCATATTGTGACTATGCTCTTTTGCTTCTTGGTTTTGAGATTAATACATTTGCTATTAGATTGTAACCAATAGGGAATAAAATTCACAAAACTTCAAGTAAGGTGTGGTTATTCATGACTGAAAGGTCATGGTTGCGCCGAAGGTTTACTAATGTCTAAAGTGAAATATGTTGTGGTAATATATGTTAACAATATTATTGATATATTGATTGATATATTGATCAGTTATCTCGTCTTACGGTGTCTCACCACTGGGTCCAAAGATTCATCGGCCTAGAACGAGTCCCGATGTGTATAAATTAACATAGAAGGACGCGTTATCACCACCATACTACACATGTACCCTTTCTATTTATTTTTGGAGCACGTGTATACAATTGAAAATTATTGTCATGAACCCACAACTAGTTGATTCTTACTATATAATATAGAAATCGGCATGCTTTTTTTAGTGTTCATGCGCTAAAAGTTTAACATAAAAGTACAGGAAAGGATTTCTCAAATTCCCGTGAACAGCACATCAGAACTGTTTAGGTCATGCTGGGCAGATGTTGCAGAAGCTAAGAAATAATGTAAATACACTAGAAGTCAAAGTGATGATGCATGATGGTTTCAATCCCAGCCCTACAATTTTGAAGAGACGTGGTTAGATTTTAATAGGATGTTTGCTGCATGGTGACATGCTGAACAGTTATATGGTACAAGCTCTTAGAGCCAAACCAAACCTTTGCCTCGACTCTGGCTCAGCGCTACCTGTTAGTTTGTTGGTTCAGCCACCGCTATAAATAATGACGCATTGGCAAAGGCAAAATTAAATCGAGCTCCTGCTATTTAACACGTGCCAAGCCGAACCATGGGTGTTGGGTGGGGTTGGCAGGAACAACATGCTGCACTGGGAAGCATGGGGAGACAAAGCAACAACGGGTGTGGGAAAAGGGGAGGTCTTTGAATAGTCCCTGATAACTTCTAAGTTATCATCTGTCTGCAGGTGGACTTAAACATAAGGACCGCAGTGATGGGAGACAAGAGAGGAGCAGTTGTGTAGAAGCAACACGAAGTGGGTGAGAGGATAAAAAAGAAATATAGTTGGATAGAGGGAGAAGGGGAACAGTGGTACATGAGGGAGAGAGCAACATGGGGGTAGGACTATAAGCATGTTAGGAAGAAAGCAACATGGAAGTTCAGAGCGAGCAGCGAGAAGGAGACAGCAACAAAGAACACGTGATGGATATTTGACAGGTGGAACAGTACAAGAGGAAGAGAACTGGAAAAACACATCCATTGTCATGGAAAGCGTAACCAAAGAGAAAGCAGTAGTTCCCTATAAGTGATCATTATCATCCAGTCAGAATAATGGTAAAGAAGCCATGTTCCAGGGGAAGGACAAGCTCAAGAAGAGGAAGGCATGCCATTTAATAAGAAGCAAGGGAATGAGAGTTACAGTAAAGACAAACAATGGAAAGTAATGGGTGGGCTGTGAGCCCACTGTAAGTGGTTTGTAGGCCCATAAAAATGATTTCACAATCAGACAGTTTGAGCTCTCTGGTAGGCAAGACCTAAAATACTCCTTTGGCACGGTTAAGCCTATAATTGTTGTCACATCCTGCTTACCTGCAGTATTCCCTTTTGATTTGTTCAGATACGATTGGCAGGACACTGTATACAGACATTGGACCTTGCTGACTCTACCTGCTAGTCAATGGTCTTAATAGTGCAGTTCTCTGCTGACAGTCTGCACAATCCTTGGCCTATGGTGTTTCTTCCTCTTGCTGGCACTAGCAAACTCCATGTGCTATTGTGCATTTGAGGCATCAGTGCTTAAATCTCTAATCTCCTACCTCAGTTTATATTACTGCCCGAGAGAACTCTCACTACCTGGATTCTGAGCAGTGGCAGAAAGGGAACAGGGCTCAGTCCAAGTGATGGCAGTTGTGTGACAGCATCACAGCCATACCAAAACCCTAATGCTGTCCATTGACACAACTTCTGGGCCTGAAGAGTGCCAAAACTGGGACAGGTAAGGCAGGTAGAATAGCACTGCCTCACGGGGACAGCCTGTAGAGCCACAGTTGGTAGAATTAATAAATGCCTGTGGGACACACCAGCACGAATTAAATACTGCAATGATCGGCACAAATTAAGTACTGCTAGACGTCCAGGAGTAAGCCTGACTTAATCTGAAATTCATGAGTAATCCAGAAGAACCACAATCAGAAATCACACTAACTCATACACCAATGTTTGTGAATGGGCCCATAGTGCCCAGCTCATTGTATTCACCATTGAATCAGAAAATGATGCAACTCTGAAAAGTTTAGTAATATTTCAGCTTCTCTCGTTGAATGCAATGGCCATCGACAAAGGTAATGGAAAGATTATGGGGCATATTTACAAGCCCCCAGAGCCTCCTTGTGCCGCCCTAGTGTCATTTTTATAGGTGAGCACAAAGTGCTTAGTCTATTCAGTAATCTCTCTTGGGGCTTGAAACCACGCCCATGCCATGTCAGTCACTGACATTGGTTCCTGGGCTTGCCTTTTAAAATCCGCTTGCTTTCATTTGTGAAAGGCATGCATACGTCATGCCTTTTCCGGTGTTTAGCCCACCTACACAGCACCGGTAAAGTACCAAAAACATACGAGGCTCCATGTTTTCAGCCTGGAGTCCGGACTACTTTATCTGTTTCTTTTACACGCAGCGCAATGGCACTGCATTTTACATAGCGCAATAGCGCTGTTTTTTTTGCTTTACAACACTAATAGCTCTAACTCGAGCAAATGCGAGACCCGTTGCATTGAAAATGCTTGTTTTTACTGCTAAGGCAGCATCAATAAGGCCCTTCACCCATGCCAGATTTACAGTGGTGCAATGTAAGCATTGCACCACTTTGTAACCCTTGCACCACATTATGCCTGCACCAGGCATAATGTATGCAAGGGTGCGTTCCCCCGTTAGGAGGCCCAGAAAAATGTCAAAGTGAAACTTACGAGATTTCACTGCACTATTTTTCCTGTCATTGTTAAAGCCAGCCTAAGTCAGCCGTTAAGGTGACACTCCCATTGTTCCCCATGCATGGCTGGACTAGTGCCATCATTTTTGGTGCTAATTGACAAATGCGCCACAATAGCACTAAAAATGTTGACGCTGTTGTGCTAACATGCTCCATAGTGTGCTATAATGTAAATGTGGCGCAACCATGGTGAAGGGGTGTATGGGGCACAAGAAAAATGGCTCATCATAGCTAATGCACCACTTTCTTGTAAATATGCCCCTCTGTTTCTTCTCAAGACCTCCACCTCTTAGAGCCACTTTACTTTAGGATGTTGAGAACTGGATTATTGCAAAAGGGGCATGAAATAGTGAATGGCTGATTATTCATAAGTCCCTTAGTGGAAAAAAAACATTTTTTCATTTTAATTTTAGATGCAATCAAAGTCTCTCAGATCCACAGAAAGGATGTTCCCGTGTAAGGCTGCGCCCCCTGCTAAACTTTAGCTCTCTGGTTTCAATTTGTTTTGTTTAGGGAGTATAATAAAATCTCGGTTGGCTGAACTCTGAGGTTTCTTAAAGCTGTGTGGAAGAATGGCTTTCATGCTGTTTCTGGCTAGGCTACACCAGACAGGATGATTAAAGCAAATAACAAAAAAGGAGTTTAAATCGGAAGTATGATTGGTTTTGGAAAGATGGCAATGGCAAAATAATGATACTATTGATCTTAAATGGTAGCTGCGGCACACAGTTTCCCTGAGATCCCTGAGGGATGCGCCTCCGCCTGCCTGATTCTAGTTTAAATCTAATATAAATTAATTCAATGTAACAGTCGTCCTCCCACACAAAAAGAGAATGTTACACAGAGATGGCCTTAAGTGTTACAAAGATCATCATATCGCTGTGAAATCTGAATTTATTACCATGGCACAGAAATGTGACTTGTTGCGGAGCAACGTGTGATGAACTGCAGTTCTTTCTGCTCGTTACTAAACATCTGTTTGTCATTTATACCACTGACTGGCTCCCTTTTCTGAGCCCCCGTCCAACGCCCACTTTCCTCTCTGCTCCTTTCTTTCCCAGCTGGCCTCATAACAGGGTCCCTGGGACCCCATCCTGGATTCAGTCCCTCTCAAGCCAAAGCATGGGCATCTCCCCATTATTATTAAAGTCCTCCACTCTCTTTCTCCTCCTTCCTCCCGATAGCCCCCATCTCAAAGGGTTTCCTTTCATACAGGGCCATATCAAACAAAATGAGCATTGTAAGCAAGTGCGTAGCTTCCAGGGAGGTGGATACCACCCCCACCATAAATGTATTTTGTGATAAATAGTTGGGTGCATGTGCTTTCAGTCGGGTCTGGTGAGGTGTCTGGCAGATTTCATCAGGAGTTTTTGCGCGCACACACACACACACAAAACGACCACACACTCTCCTTCTCTCTGTTTAGAAAGATTTGAAAAATGTGGGTTATTTCACAAAATAATAGTACACCTACCAATCCGCATTCCTCTCCCTTTCCACCTAACATACAATATATTTTAACATCATGTGCTAGCATGATTGTCGGGAACTCCGAGGCTCACACCCCCCAATCATACTGAACAAGCTATGCTTCTGATTGTAAGTGGTACTTTAAGACACCAGCGGGTAACAACATATTTATTCAAGTGCAGTAAGTTTCGTTGGTAAGTTAAAGTAGTGTGTACTTCAAACACCTATTACCACATATTTGTTCAGTGGTGTAAAAAAAGGCCCTGTGGGGTGCGAGCTCCAGGGGGAGCCCTCAGCTCAGTCCCCTGGCCTGAGTGCTCCTGAGTGAGTTCGGAGGGAGGCCCCTCCATGTACTATGTGGGGGGGGGGGGTCTGTGCGTGGGGTGGGGGAGAGGGAGGAGGCAGGGCACCCGAGTTTCGTTATGCCACTGTACTTGCTCTCTGATATTTTGTGGTGGTGGCATAAGTTGTATTGTTTTCTTACCCTGTTGTGTGTTTTGCTGTAGTATTGAGTGTGACTTTGTTGTACTGTATTGCAGTAGTTGTGTTGTATTCTCTTTTGTTGCGATGTGCCCAGTTATGTTTTAAATGTGTTGTTATTTCTTTGTATATGTAATAGTGTCAAAGCCCATTGCTTCCTTCAGATATGTCAACAAATGCAGCTAAATTCCAGCCAAAAGCAGCATATTACTTTAAAGTTCCCAGGCTAAGCAACCATTTCTGATGGTCCACACAAGAGTGGACTCACACAAAGTTATCCTGCAGTTGCCCAGAGGACTCTTGACAGAGCCTTGAGCAGATGAAACCTGGAGTGACACACTGTGGAAAGATAATAGGAGGTACAAAGTATATCGGAAATGTGTTGAAGGCAAAAAACTGCTTTTCTCCTTTCTTTATCACACAGCAGTCAACCTACAAGAAATGAAGAGATGAAGAGCATACTTTCAAAACAAGCACTGGCAAACCTAATATATCTGGCATTGGCTATCAGCATTTTGGCTTTACGAATGCTTGTTTTTACCATAGAGTTTCTAAAACATGATTTCATTGTTGGGGGAGCTGCCAGCCCCTTGCCAATAACCATAAATTTCTATATGAAAGTCACAAAGGCAGCACCCCAGGAAGGAATTCAGTTAATTTAATGTTTTAAATCAGCAACGCAGTGCTGAAAATGTGTGACTTTCATTGGAGACAGGAGTGGTTACCTCAAGTGGTGGGCACCAATACAAGCAGCTGAACATCGTGGCAGGACGCCAACCATCAAAGAGTTTTTTATATATATATATATATATATATATATATATATAAACCCAGTGCATGCATTTTTTTGTGTTGCTAATAACTTTGTTATCGTTTGACTAATCTCCAAGATACTTTCCCAAAAAGTTCTCTTTTTTGCCTAGTTTATGCATAGAAAGTTTTGGGTGATCCGTCAGGCGGGGCCAAGATAAAAAGGGGGTCCCAAAATGTATTTTGCCCATTCATTTTTTCCATAGACATGTCAGACACAGCTACAGCCTAAAATGCTAAACAGATTTACACCAAATTTGGCAAAAATGTGCACATCCCACCCTTGCAGATTTCTGTTCAAAGAAATATCTAATTTCTAAGTTCTCTTTGACAGGATACATCTCACCCTTCGTGGTTCTCTATCTGAGAGCACATCGTACCACCTGGAGATTTCTTTCCCTGACATACATCACTTTATAGCCATTCACTCGCCAACATTTCTGAGGAAGCCCGGGAGAGCCAATCCCTCTTCACAGCACTAGGTTTTGATCGATCCACAACATGGAGACTAAGGACACCACAGAGATGGGATTGCAGATATGACATCTAAAAAACATCCAAAATTACTGCCAACCCCTCCTTTTAGAAGCACCCATGGTCTACCTAGAACACACAAACTATCAGACTATACCAAAACAGTCTTAAGAAGATTACAAGCTGAAGCATGCCTATATAATTCCTACAATGGTCAAACCCACTGTTTGCAGTGAACAGTTGGGATGCACACCTATACCAGTGCATGTTTTTAATTTTTATTTTATTTATGCTTAGTTACTTAAAACATTGCATGTTTTAAATACAGACATTAAAAGAGATATGCTGAGTGTGCATACTAGCTAAAAAATAAGAACAGTAAAATCACATGGCCTTAAAAAATCTTGCCATGCTAAAGTGACACAATGAACTCAAAAGACAACTAATTTTCTGTACCATATAAACACTATGTAACAAAAATCATATCATGAACTAAATAGAGATGAAGAGGATGCGGACCTGTGCTTGATGGCCATGCCAACCCTGGTACGCTAAGCTTTGAATGACAGTCTGGCACAGGGCATAGTTATTTTTTCTTGGAATCTTCTTCCACGTACCACAAGGAGGCATCCTATGGATGGTTGTTAGGTAAATTAATTTGGAAGAGGCTTTTTGTGTTAAGGGGACCCATTCGAGTGACTGACATGACACCAAAAACAAGGGTCTTTGAGTCTTCCAGCACCCAAGGCAAAGAAACAGGTCAGGTAAGGTAAACGTGTATTGTTTAGTTACATAAAACCATAACAATGGGGAAAATGTTATAAAATAGATTTGCAACCTTAATAAGTCAACATTAGCAACATTATTGATTTACATATACTCCACCCATTACATATTTATATACTTCTTCCTAATACGTTTAAAATCACAATGTGATAACTCAATCAAGCTGTCCAATATTTCATAACAATTCATTGGCTTCTTAAAAATATGACTCATCCTAACTGTACATAAAACTATCTCTTAATACCATTGGGTACCTAATATCAAGCACTTAAACTAAATAAAAATCATCTTATAATTCCACCCAATCTTCCCAGTACCCCAATCCTTTCTTAATATGCTGTAATAATTGTTATCACTTTGTCTCATTCTGTAAATGCACAGACACAATTAACAGTCCTCCTTGTTGGGTCCGATATTCCAGCACTCTTCCACTACCCGATGATGTTATTAAAAAACAAATATCAAAAAGGGCTACATACATAAGGTTTTAAATGCCTAAACCCAACTTCAATACTTTATCTTCTTCCTCCAGAAGTTGCCAAAATGTTACAAATAACAAAGGATTTGGCCCACTTAAATATACGACAGTTAAGCTCTAAAGATTTCTAGTCCCTAGCATTCAAACAACAGGAGTCAACCAGTAGCCTCCTATTCACAGTCAACTGGGACCCGTATTTGTCAGTATGGTGCAAATATCTAAAAAGTGTGTCATGCATAAAAGTTCAATACTTAGACAAGGTGTGGCAAACCTATTCAGAGCTTTGAATGCTACCTTGAAAACTTTCAAACATCTTACAGATAACTGGGGATAAACCCCACTTAAACATGCAAAAACTGTACTCTGGCACTTTCTAATCCCCAGCCTTCGAAATACGGCAACAAACTAAAAGGATTTCAATTGCCTCTGCTCCTCACAGATGCACACTATGCAGCAATGATTCAAATTTATACTTGCATAGTCTACAGTGCAAATCTTCTAAACCCTTTAAGCGGCCATATTTGTAGTCTTTTAAAGGTATAATTCCACACCTCAATCTAATTAGTTCTTTTTCACAACCCAGTTTAATGGGGCTAGATAAATAGGGTGCCTTCCCAGGAGACTGATAAAAGGTCCTACATAAATCGGCATGCGCCTTTGTGGCCATAAAAGGTCCTACATAAATCAGCACGCGCCTTTGTAGCAAGCTCCAGTCTGTCTTCCTCTGTGGGTCTCATCCTTGCATTTATTGTTAGCAACTTAGATTGTTGCCGTAGAGGAAGATTTAAACTAATAATTTCCTTGACTCCCACAGCAGAAATAGCATATTCCATCCAAACCGGCTTGCTACTCTGCATGCTTGACCAGATCAAATTTCTCAACAATCCAGGGAGAGCTGTCTTAAGTTTTGTGTAATCATTTCAAAATCTAGTTTCCTCCTTAATTGCTTGCTTACTTAAACTAAATTCTAATCATCTTTGAGAGGATGGTGATGTATCCGGTAGCAGCAATAATCGTCTGAAGCATTGACACTGTGCCTTATCTAGCCACATGGCTAGACTACTTTTAAAGATCAATAAGCCATATGCCAATGTTGGAATTAGCTTTGTACCTGTAACTCTGCCGATTGTGGTCAATTCTGGGCCGGAAATTTGTTTTAAGAGTTTCTGAAAACTAATTGACATAGCTACAGCCATTCCTTTAATGAACTCAAGTCAACAAAAGAAAAACCTAGCAACAAAAAAAAGTTGCAAACAACAAAAAAAATCTATTGAGAAAATGTTGCAAAGAACATATGAGAGCAATAGTATGAGGAATTGGTGATAGTCTGTGCTGAACTTTTATTTGTCACCAGGGGTGTAGCTTGGTCAGTAAGCTGGGTGGGGGGTCAGTGAGCTTCAGATTTACCAACAATCATGCTGACATATAATGTAAAAAACATTATATGGGGGTACAAAGTGCGTGAGAGGGGCTTAAAGGGCAGTGGTAAGGGAGAGGAATGCAGATTGATAGGGGGACTAAATGAGGGAAACAGTATTTTGTAAACTTACCAACATTTTTTAAGACTTTCAAAGCAGAGAGACGTAGCAAGTGTGTGCTCATTTTTTGTATGGTAACATTCCTGGTGAAAGCTGACAGATACCTCACCATACTCGACTGAAAGCACCTGTACCCAACTATTTACCAGAAAATAAATTTAATTAGGGTGTGTAACACCCCAAACACCCTTCCTGAAGCTAAGCCCCTGTTTGTCGCCACTGTATCGTTAATTGAAATAGATGGGTCATGTGCCTGTAGGCTGAGTGCCACCTGCTAGGTGGGTAGAAGCACTGTTTCCAGTTCAGACTTTTGTCTAATGGCCTAATGATTGTGGGTATTGTCTGGTGTTACAATCTTGCTTTTCTCCAACTAAACTAATAACACTAACTCACTTGAAATCAATGATTTGTAGGTGAATGGATCATGGCATGATTGGCGGCAATACCATCTTATGTGCCAGGACTACGACAAAAGGATATTCAATACAGCTCTGGAGATTCATGACGGAAATTCAGGATATCCACATTATGGGCCCGATTACGAGTGTGGTGGTCTACAGACCGCCACACCCGGTGTGGTGGTCTGGACCGCAGCCAATCCGGTAGGGAGGTCGCCAGGTAGGCGTCGGCCACCATGTTGGGCGTCTGGCAGATGGGAAAGCCTTAAAATATGGCCTTATATGTTTACCCATAATTACTCGAATAATAATTCCCATGATTCTAAACACAGTTTACAGAAGCGTACCGTACCAGCCACACTCTAAATAAGGCCCATGCTCTTCATGCTCTAAACTCCCAAAGCCCTCTTCTTGCTTAAACCAGTAATCATGCTGTTTCCCTATCTCTAGCAAAAGGTGTTCAACCACTCCTGACATTTTGGCTGTCTTCCGCACTCTTTCAAGCAACAAATGTGGCCATCTAATCTTTAATCCAGTACACTCATATTTAGTCCCAATCACAGTACCTATAGCGATCTTGATCAACTCAGGTTTCCTACACTGTGTCAGATCGTCATCATGCAAAAGTATTGTCAGCAAGTCTGGTATCCCTTTCCTCCATACCATCTCATGTAAGATTGGGATACATTGCAGCCACGTCATACCACACTGTCTAAGAAATAGCAGCATCCTTGATGGAGTTTTTGAGCTGCTTCCCAGGTGGTCTTTTGCTTGCCTGAGCATCTGACCATCTCACAACACAGTGGTCAACGATCCATACCTCTGAAGGCATCTCTGACCTGATTAAAGTTACTTAAATACATACCAAAAAACCTATGCATGGGTGTTGCTTTGTCAGTAGGATTAGGTGGATGGGGGATAAGAGTTAGATTTTCCAACTTTCATGCTGGCATATCACATTAAAATATTTTGTAAGAGGAGAAGGGGATAAAGTCCGACAGATACATCACCATACCTGAATAAATGCTCCTTTTCCCAACTACTTACCCGATAATATATTTATTAGGGGGTGTAACAACTCAAATGCCATCCCCCCAGCTATGCCCCTGAAACTATCACTGAGCAACTTTCAATACTGGCCTAATCACCTGCAATATGAGATTTAAATCTCAAACATCTCCAGGTTTTCTGTTCATCACTTCTCTACCTCCGCTGTATGTCGAAAATTCAAAATCACTAATACCAATCTCTATATATGTTGACTCAAGGACATCGATTACCAGCCTATTGGTAAGTTAAGTATATATATGGAGGTATTGATTTACAATTCTTAATTCTACAACTACTTTCTTTAGGTTATGTTGGTAGTTTATGATGTGGAGTCAATGTCATTGCAGGTTGATACTAAAAACTTGACAGTTTGGTAAAACACACTCTGTCTCACATCCCAACCACAATGCTTAATTCAACTCCACCTTTAGTCGCTGCCCCTAGACTAAATGAAAGATCCCCAAAGTCCATGTAAGGGAGTCTGCATTGTCTCCTGGTGCCAGATGTATGACCTTTTGTTTTGTGATTCGCAATTTGTGATCTGTTGTCGAATCACAAAACATAATGCACAACAGTGTTAACCACACTGTTTGCGATTCCAAAATGGGTCGCAAGCAACCTGCCTCATTAATATTTATGAGGCAGGTTGCAATTTGCTACCCATTTGAGAATGGCAGTCTCACAGGGATGGTGGCCTGCTGGGGGCAGCAGACCACCATGTCTGTGACTGCTTTTTCAATAAAGTCAATAAAGCAGTTTTAAGGAAAACGGGCTGCATTTAAAAGATAAAAATGAAAAGTTTTCTTTTCATTATTTCAGAGTGGCAGTGGTGTGCAGGACCACTGCCTGCTTTAAAAAAACATGTTCACTACCATTCACAAAGGGGAAAGGGTCCTGTGGGGACTCCTTCCTGTCTGCGAATGGATTAACCCCAGTTTAAAACTGGTGTTAACTGCAACTGTTTCGTGACCACATTCAAGGTCACAAAACAATCATACATCCCACTAAGAATCGCAATTAGGAAGGGAAGCCCTTGGGATGCCCATTCTAAGTGTGAGTCACAATCCCTATTTTGCGAGTTGGTAGCTGGGTGCCAACTCGCAAAATAGGGATAATACAAACAGTGATTTTCCACTTTTGCGACTGCAAAATCACGTCATACATCTGGACCCAAATCTTTATCAGCTCTTATCGTAGATGAAAGCTCCAATCACTCTCTTCCTATCTTTACATATGAAACAGATCCTCTGCTTGGTCTCCCTATGTTCTTAGTAGCGACTAACACCTTCAATGTGTATATCTCCCTGTCACCTGACGTTCTTGCTAAGACTACACTGCATCTGCCTTTTTGATCTGCCTCTCTCTTTTCTATCTATTCTATCTTCCCCCATCACTTCAGATACCTAAGGGGGCCCAAAGAACTTTGTTGAAAATGGGGTTTTAAATAACGAACTCCCTTATGCTGATAGGTTATTTTTATCATACATTTATTTTAAAAAACCCACTTTTATCACCTTCCACCTTCCACTCTATCTGTCTCAACCCTTTGGTAATCATCTGGACATCTTAACTTTAAGGTCATATCCTGAAACATCTTCACATAGAAAGCTATTCCAGACAGTTTATTTGCATAACCACTAACGTATTGCTAAACACAAACACTAAACTCATCTTTGTGCCTCACAGCATCAGTTTCACTACCGCTGCAAAGAGTACCAAGATGGCTTTCCTTTGTCTCCTCTATGCCCAATGCTCTGATCAATGCCTTGCACAGCACTACCCACCCTTGTTAAATCTTAGACCCCTCACACTTGCTACATCCAATTCTCTTCAAGGTGCCCATGACACACTTCTTCGCCCATCCACATACACATTTGATTGAGTGCTTCTGAGAAAATACCACATTCTCAAATCAACTTTCAGCTTCCTCTCCACATGCACACTGCGGCCCGTATTTATACTTTTTTTAGCGCCGCATTTGCGCCGCTTTTTGACTCAAAACGGCGCAAACCTACAAAATACAATGGTATTTTGCAAGTTTGCGCCGTTTTTGCGTCAAAAAACGACGCAAATTCGTCGCAAAAAAAGTATAAATACGGGCCTGTCTTTTTTACTCAACATGCTCATGACCAACCTTCAGCTAAAAGCTCTGCTTGGTCTCCTACCTTACACTCAAAGTTCAAATGGCTTAGCATCTGCTGTGCACTTTGAATTATACACTTTTTACCTTCATCCATTACATTCACCAGCTGCGTTAACTATTCTAATGTGTGTCGTTTCAGTCTGTGTATTAAAAACCCTTGGAATGTGTCCATAAATGTTTCTTGAGGCAAACATGTATTCCTGATTCAGACTGCATGATCCAGTGTGTAGTAATTGTTTAGCTCTTCAACCCCTGACAGCAGAGCACCCAGGGTAATGTGCTGCATGGCTAAACACCTACAAGGTCTCAAAAAGAGACCTATTGGCTATGGCAATTCTGTTTTGTCTGAGAAGTAAAGAAGAAAATGTTTTAGTTAAGAGCTGGAGTCTAAGACAGAAAAGAGCAGGGTGGCAAGACCTACTGTTCTGCCAGAAACATGTGAGGATGAATTCCATCAGAAAATGAACTCCTGAATAGTTCTTCTCTCCTTGTACCATGTTCAACCTGTTAGAGCCTATATTTGCAACAGTGAATCACTCTAGGCAAGAAGTAAATCTCAGAAACATATGATGCTTGCTTCAAGAATTACCAAGATCTATATAGAGAATTAAAGATATCCCTTTGCTGACTAGTGGCTGCCAGCAAGTGGGATGAATGGTTAAGTGAGTGAATAAAGTATGAGTACTCCCTGAGAGTAATGAGGAATAGTACAAATGGAGTGTCCAAGTGGCCTCACCTGATGCCAACAGTAGAGGAAATTGTGTCTTACAAAATGGCGAGCTGCATAACAGTCAAATAAGACACCTGTGAAAGGGGGTCTCCCATCCTCACTACATTAAAACTGTTTGCAGAGGGCATAAGGGTGAGTTAGTCGTCTTTAAGTGGTAAGCAGGGATGTAGTTGTTGGGGGGAGGGGATGGTGTAAGACACCCCTGAATATTTCCATAGTCGGGTTGCGGCCTGGCAGTGCCAGATAGTTCTGGTGCCTGTCATTACTGGTGCAGCAGGACCCTTTCTGTCACTCACTCCATTCCTGTGTGCTGCCTGTGATGATGATCCGAGCCATGCAAAGTGTCGGAGCTCCGTGTGCCTGTCAGGCCTTGTGTGTAACACTGGTGCACAACACTCCAGTAGTTAAAGTTGGGTCTTCAATTCTGTGCACTATACTACACTATGCTGAGAATCACATCCCAACATTACACTGGTATTCACCATTCCTTAGCATACAGATGATTCATTTTTATAGGTCTTCATACAATGTCATTCCTAAGCACTCCAAATAAAGAGTTTTCTGATAATTGGTTAACAAACTCCCTTATTTTCAGAGCCACTGCACACTATACTCATTCTGAGAGGGCTCACTTCTTGGAATGTGCATGTCATCCCTTTATTTTCAGTACCGCTGCATGGTATGACTCATTCTGAGATGGCTCACTTCTTGGAAGGTGCATATCATCCCTTTATTTTCAGTACCACTGCATGGTATGACTCATTCAGAGATGGTTCATTTCTTGGCATGTGCATGTCACCACTTTATTTCATTATTACTACAGGTTATATGTCATTCGAAGATGGCTCCATTCTAGGAATGTGCATGTCAACCCTCTTGATGCCAGTGCTATTGCATGTTATACCGTATTGTGAGACAGCTCACTTCTTGGAATGTGCATGTCACCACAATTGTTACCAATGTTAAAATATGTAACATCTCCTTCTGAATGTTTCCCTTCTTATAATGTGCATGTCACCTCCTTGTTACCAGTCCTACTGCATGTTATATCTCATTCTGAGGCGGCTTGCTTCGTAAAATGTAAACATCAACCCCTTTGTTAACAGTAGTGCCACATTTTAACCATCATTCAGAGATGGCTCAGTTCTAGAAATGTGCATGACAGCCCTTTTGTTACCAGTGCTACCACACATTATACCCAGGGTCACTGGACTTAAGTAGCAGGACAGGGCCAAATTATATGGCAGCGTTGAGTAAGTTATGTGGCAAGAAAAGCCAAATTATGCAGCATAATCCAGCAATTTTTGTAATAGTATTACTTTTTATTTCATACTTTTTAAATGTGGTAACACTGCCTGGACATTGGCCTGGACATTGGTGCACCTCATACAAACATTGCAATAAGCAGCAGAAAGGTAAGCAATCCAGCTTTGCTAAGGGCCTTTCAGTGCATGGAAAAATGTGTTGCTGAACATTTAGTAACATTTAAATCAGAGCCAGAAATAAAATGTGTTTTTGTTAAAATCTGAAGATTATGCGGCAAGTGATAGATTATGTGGTAAATGTGACAAATCATTAATTATGGAAAATCACTGTGGCCGCACAATTGCATAATTCCGGTGGCCCTAGTTATACCTCATTTTGAGATGGCTGTATTCTAGTAACATGCATGTCAATCCTTTATTTCAATCCTTTATTTCAGAGCTACTGTATCTTATACCTTATTTTGAGATGGCTCACTTCTTGGAGTGTGCATGTCACTCCCTTTGTTATCAGTTCTACAGCATGTTACACCTCATTCTCAGACGGCTTCCTTCTTGGAATGTGCGTGTGAACCCTATATTTTCAGTGCTACTGCATGTTACAACTCATTCCGAGATCAATCAATCAAGCATGCTTTATAGAGCGAGCCTAATCACTTTCTACGTTTCCGTATTTGTGCACTTGAATAATCCTGTCAAAAGCAATTGTCTTCTTTTTGTAAAAACGCTCTCGTCATTTTCTCTGCAGTGCTGCCAGATACACAGTGAACATTCTGCCTTAGAAGAAGCTTATATATGGGAAGCCGTTCATGTCAAAATTACAGCTGCCCTTATTGGACACCTCCTGAAATGCATAGCGTGATGCAAAATGAATATGCCACACACCAGAATGAATGTACTATGTGCCAAAATAATTATGATACCTGGCAGAGTGAATCTGAATTGAACCAAAACAAATATGAAACCTGGCAGAATGAAAATGCCACTTAGTGATTAATATGAATAACACACACACCAAATTGAATAAGAAATATACTGAAATATATAGAAATCATTCTGAAATTAATATGGCCCTCACTGTAAACAATAAAGCAATCACTGAAATGAATACAATATTCACCAAGCAAAATGGGGCATTTCTTGAAATGATTGACTTATGCTAAGAGAAATATGACATACATTAAAATTAATATGGCCGATTGAAAATAATATATAGTATTGAAATGAATATATTATATTCTGAAAAGAAAGCAATGCACATTGAAACTAATACAATGTACATTGAAATGAACATTAACCATGTTGCAATTAATATGGCTTGTGTTGAAATTAATGCAACCCCATTGAATTGAAGCTGACATGTCTTCAAATAAGTATGACCACAGCTGAAAGTCACATGAGATTTGTTAAAACGAATATGGCACACCTTGAAATTAATATGACACATATTCAAACTAATATGATAGATATTCAAATTAATATGATATATGTTAAAATTGATATGTTGCATCTTAAAATTAATATGACAAGGGTTAATATGAACGTGACATCCATTGAAATAAACTTAACATTGATTGAAAAGAATATAACACATGTTAAAATGAATATGACCTATGTTGAAATGAAAATGAATATGACCCTCATTGAAATATATTTGACATGTTTTAAAATTAATACGAGTAACGTTAAAATGATCATGACATTTATCACACCTTGCATTGAAAGCGATATGATATACATTAACATGATTATGATATATGTTGCAATGGATATGATTCGTGTTAAAATTAAGATGTGTTAATATGAATGAAGCATCCAGTGAAAGAAATATGACACATGCTAAGATGACATGCATTGAAACAAATATGAGCTCCACCGAAATTAATTCAACATGTCTTAAACTGAATATGACCGATGCTGAAATTAAAATGAAACCTGTCAAAATGAATATGTTGTGCTTTGAAATTGATATGATACACAGCAAATTAAATACTGCATATATTGAAATTAATATGACCTATGTTGAAATGGATATGACCTGTGTTAAAATTATTATGACAGGTGTTAAGGTGAATATGACATCCATTGAAATGAATGACATTCATAGAAAGGAACATGACACATGTTAAGATGTATATGAGCCACTTTGAAATGAATATGACACCTGATGAAATTAATATGGCCCACATCAAAAGTTATATGACATTCTGTAACATGAATATCACACTTTTTTAAATGAAAATGAAACTGTGAGATAAATGTAACATGCTTTGAAATTAATTAGGCAAATATTGAAATGAACACAAGCTATGTTTAAATGAATATGACTCCTGTTTCAATGAATATGGCTTGCTCTGAACTTATGTGGATTTGCTTAAAAATGAATACTACATATTGAAATTAATGTTATATATTCTCAAAGGGTCACATTACGAGTTTGGTAGTTTGTGCACCACCATGGCGGCGGTGTGACCGCCATCTGCTTGGCAGTCAGACCACAGTATTATGATGCTGGCAGTCCCATAAGCAAAGACTGCCGCAGTCCCGCCAGCACCACCAGGCACCGCAGACCACTGCGGTGGCGAGGCAGGCCAAAAAGGCCGATGGAGCTGGTGTTTCGGATGGAAACATGATGTTGCCTACTGCCATTGTGACCGTGGCAGTACAACCACCACATCCAAGCAGGTGGAAAAGGAAAGCATAAAGGAAGCAACTCACCTGCAGGCAGTGTTACATGACCTGTGCCGCCATGGAGCCCATCACACACACGTCCTGCCGCAGGTGCTGCTCATCGATGGACCCACACAGCACCCACATTGCAACACAAAGGAAGGTCAATGGGATGCACAATAGGTTGTGAAATGAATATCCAAGGCTCACAATGCAAACAATACCTACATAATAGTGATGGCGACATCAGGAGCATTCATGGACACATTTCACTTTGCACATATCCCTAAAACAGCATTTGCATAGGAACTGACCCTTCATGTATCTCAGGGACAAACAATATTTGAGCCAAGTGATATGCCTAGCTGCCAAATGTGTAAGTGCAAGTCAAGAAAGCACATACAACGGCAACACCATGGTCCAGACATCTAGATGATGTAGCTGTAAGGTACACACATCAAAGTGGACACATGGTCAGTCCAATCCAAAGGAAGCTACCACAATTTAACACCCTCCATGTGTGGACAAACAAAACTCTAGCTCCCGCACATAAGACGAAAGTACAATCTATATCAGGGGACAAATCTACACCATACATGCTGACATTGGCCAACACAAGATGAAATACTTACCCTAGTAAACATAACACAATGCAATGACACCCCAATTGGATCAACACCCACATATCCATACAGTGAACATCTACCCTTGTCTTGGGTGACCAACACGTCCCACAAAGTCAGATATTGAAAAACAACAGCAAATGTGGTGGATGTGTCTGTGGGTGTTGTGGTGGTGTCTGGGGGTATGGTGACTGAGGTGTGTGGGGCTGTGGGTTGTGAGCTGTTGTAGGAGGCTGGCCTGGCTTGTAGCAGGTACCTTAGGTACGTACACCTTATACCAGGTCCAGTTATCCCTTATTAGTGAAATGTAGTAGTGTTCTAGCAGCTTAGGCTGATATAGGTAGCTGTAGCAGAGCAGCTTAGGCTGAACTAGGAGACATGCAAAGCTCCTGCAATACCACTTATAGTTACACAGTACTTATACACAATAAAAGACAATACTCAGTGTTACCAAAAATAACGGTACTTTATTTTAGTGACACAAGACCAAAACTATCTTAGAGGCAATACTCCTTCTGGAGGTAAGCATTATACACAATATATACACTGGACACCAACATCAGGTAAGTAAATAGTCATAGGTTAGTGCAAACAATAGAAAATACCATAGAATGCAATAGGAAGAAATAGGCCTTGGGGCAAAACAAACCATATACTAAGAAAGTGAATGCGAATCACAAATTCCCCCCTAGGCAAGTGTAGTGTGTAGAGGGGCACTGGGAGTGTAAGAAAACCACAAAGGTTGATAAAATACCCCATCCCAGAGCCCAGGAAAGTAGGAGTAAAGTACTGCAAAGTTCTTTAGGACACACTAAAAGTCGTGAATAGAGTTATTGCAAGAACCAAGCAAGACTGCAAGTAACAAATGGTGGATTCCTGGACCTGAAGACCTGTAAAGAGAGGAGACCAAGTCAAGAAGTTGCAGAAGATTCCAGGAAGGACAGGAGCCCCTGCCAACCTAGAAGATGGTGCAAAAGAGGATTCTCCGTTTTGAAGAAGTCTGCAGAAGAGCACCAAAGAAGATGGCTGTGGGTTCCTGCATGATGCAAAGGATGTCCCATGTGGAGATGTTGACTGCAGGTGAGTTGTAGCGCTGGATTAGTCCAACAAGCCTTGGTTCAAGCAATGTCGCGGATTGTGTCAAAATGGCGCTGCCTGGACCCAGAAGGCACCTGGGGGCCTCAACTCAGACTGAGGAGGCAGAGGGGGCTCCCAACACTGGAGGGAACTCACAGATGACCAGGCAGCACCCACAGAGGTCCCAGGACACGGGGACAAAGAAGGTGCAAATTCCGGTTGCTGCAGCACTACAAAAGAAGGTCCCACGACTCCGGAGATCAACTCAGTGAGTTGAGCATCACTGGATAGAGTGCTGGGGACCTGGGCCAGGCTGTGCATGAAGGATTCTTGCAAATAGTGCACAGAGGCCTCAGGAGGTGAAGATGACATGATGCACAGGGGTACTGTCGCAAACGGGGAAGGCAAGCTCTTACCTCCTACAAATTTGGGCAGCTGGACCTTAGGACAGTCTGCGTCGAAGGGGTCTACCACCTGTGTTCTAAGGAACATGCTCGCCATCGGGAGAAGAGTCCCAGAGAACCTGTTGTCATCTTAGAAGGTGCCTGCTGGAGCAGGGAAGTGACTCTGTCACTCCACAGGAGAGTTCTTCGGTCCTTCTGGTGCAGGGTGAAGACAGGGAGTCCCCAGAGTGAGCACACCATGGAAACTGTTGCAGTTGCTGGCTGGAGCTGAAGTTGTAGAGTCGCAGTAGCCATTCTGGATACTTTGTTGCAGTTATAGCGGTTCCTGGAGTGGTCTGCGGGTGATCCGAGGTCAGAGGATGAAGCAGGAGTTGGAGAGAATTCCTGGTGGAAGTTTGCAAGCCAAATCTGAAGAGGAACCCACAGGAGCGACCCTAAGTAGCCCTGAGAGGGGGATTGGCTACCTACCCAGGTGTGCACCTATCAGGAGGGGTCTCTGACGTCAGCTTTTGGCATTGGCCACTCAGAGATCTCCAGAGTGTCCCCACACCTTGGAAAACAAGATGGCTAACACAAGGGACGCAATGCAGGAGCTCTGGGCACCACCCCTGGAGTGGTGATTGACAGGGGAGTGGTCACTCCCCTTCCCATTTTCCAGTTTTGCGCCAGAGCAGGGACAGGGTAACCCTGAACTGGTGTAGACTGGCATATGCAAGGAGGGCACCATCCGTGCCCTGTAAAGCATTTTCAGAGGCTCTAGAAGGCTACCCCTCCCAAACTTATATTACCTATTTCCAAAGGAAGCGGGCGTAACACCCTCCTCCCAAAGGAACTGTTCTGTTCTGCCTTCCTGGGACTGGGCTTTTCAGACCCCAGGAGGGCAGAACCCTGTCTGTGAAGTGGCAGCAGGTGTAGCTGCATTGCAAGCCTCAGAGAGCTGGTTTGGCAGTACTGGGGGTCCATGATGGAGCCGACAGGATGCATGGGATTGGCCCACCAATAGCAGATTTGGAATGGGGGGACAATTCCATGATCCTAGACACCTTACATGGCCATATTCAGAGTTACCATTGTGATGCTACATATAGGTATTGACCTATATGTAGTGCACGTGTGTAATGGTGGCCCCGCACTCATGAAGTCTGGGGATTTAGCCTTGGACTGCATGGGGGCACCTTTGCTAGTGCAAGGGTGCCCTAACACTTAGTAACTTTGCACCTAGCCTTCAGTAAATGAAGGTTAGACATATAGGTGACTGATAAGTTACTTAAGTGCAGTGAAAATGGTTGAGAAATAGCGTGTGCACTATTTTATTCAGGCTGCAATTGTAGTCCTGTGAAATGGTTTGTCTGAGCTCCTTATGGGTGGCAAAATAAATGCTGCTGCCCATAAGGATCTCCTGAAACCCCAATGCCCTGGGTACCTAGGTACCATATACTAGGGACTTATAAGGGGGGATCCAGTGTGCCAATTGGAATTGGAGTATGAAGACCCTAAACTATAGTGACTAATTTGGAAGCAGAAAGAGCATAAGCACTGAAGTTCTGGTTAGCAGAACTTTAGTGACACAGCTAAGCACTAATGACAACACACACAGTAGGCCACAAACTATGAGCACTGGGGTCCTGGCTACCAGCATCCCGGTAAGACAGTAAAAACACACTGACATACACTCACAAACAAGCCAAAAGTGGGGGTAACCATGCTACAATGAGGTTACTTTCTCACAGATGTTGTCTGGGTGTATGGGTCTGTCACTGGGTGTTGTGGTGGTGTCTGTGGGAATGGTGGATTTGGTCTGTGGGTCGATGGGAGTGTCTGTTGAAATGGTGGCTGATGTGGTGTCTGTGGGTGAAGGTTGAGTGCCTGCATGCCGGTGTGCCAGGTAGAGTTTGTGTCGCTGTGTGCTGCTTGTGTGTGTTGAGGTTGGTGCACGCGGATGTGTATGTGTGCTTAGGACAAGTAGGGGAATAGGGAATTTGGATAGGGAAGAGAGAGGATGTGGGAGTGAGGATTGGGGATAGATTGCTGTAATCATTGAGGAGGCCAGAGCCTGAAAAGATTTCTGTAGGCCAGACACCATCAAAATCATGAACACCATCCACTCCGGCGTTCCATATGACCCCTGCACTCACCACATCCTCAACAAAGCAAGCTCTGTCATTGCACCCCAACCAAGGAAGATCATCAACAGCTCCTTCGAGTCTGCCACCTTCCCGGAGAGCTGGAAAAATGCCGAGATCAACGCCCTTCTCAAAAAATCCAAGGTGGACCGAAAGGACCTCAAGAACTCCTGGCCTATCGCCCTGCTCCTCTTCCCGGAAAAATTCATAGAGAATGCTGTCAACAGACAACTAACCCGCTTCCTTGAGGAAAACTGCACCCTGGACCCTTCCCAATCCGAATTCCGCTGCAACCACAGTACAGAAATCGGCCTCATCACCACCACCGACGACATCAGAGCCATACTGGACAAATGCGAAACCGCGGCCCTCATCCTCCTGGACCTCTCGGCTGCGTTCAACACCATCTGCCCCCACACCCTATGCTCACACCTCAGCAATGCAGGAATCTGCGACAGAGCCCTGGACTGGGTCACCTCCTTTCTTACCGGCAGAACCCAGACAGTCCGCCTCCCCCCATTCCGCTCGAAGGCCACCAAAATCATTTGCGCCGTACCCCAGGGTTCGTTCCTCAACCCGACCCTCTTCAACATCTACATGGCCCTGCTTGCTAACATCACCCAATCCCACAACCTCAACATCATCTCACACGCCGACAACACCCAGCTGATCCTGTCCCTCACCAAAGACTCCGCCAAGACCAACCTCTGTGAAGGAATGAAGGCCATCGCCGAATGGATGCCTCAAACCCAATTCCGACAAGACAGAAGTCCTCATCTTCGGATCCACCCCCCTGCATGAGATGACTCCTGGTGGCCTGCCACTCTCAGAGCTGCTACGACTCCCACTGACAACACACGCAACCTAGGATTCATCTTGGACTCCACATTATCCATGACCCAACAAGTCAACGCCATCTCCTCCTCCTGCTTCAACACCCTCTGCATGCTCTAAAAGATCTACAAATGGATACCCACTGAAACCAGAAGAACAGCCACCCAAACCCTCGTAAGCAGCAAACTGGACTACGGCAATGCCCTCTACAAAGGGAACCACGGCCAAACTCCAGAAGAGGCTGCACTGCATCCAGGACGCCTCTGCACGCCTCATCTTGGACATCCCCCACCACTGCCACATCACAGACCACCTGAGAAACCTGCACTGGCTCCCAGTCAACAAAAGAATCACCTTCAAACTTCTCACCCACGCTCACAAAGCACTGCACAACACCCGACCAGAATACCTCAACAGACAACTCTCCTTCTACACCCCGACCCGGCATCTCCGCTCCACCGACCTCGCCCTCGAAAGCAGCGTTCCACGCATCCGCAGAACTACAACCAGCGGTAGATCATTCTCGCACCTCGCCCCCAAAACCTGGAACACTCTTCCAACCCACCTGCGCCAGACCAAAGAACACCTTACCTTCAGGAAACTTCTCAAGACCTGGCTGTTTGAGCAGTAGGAATACTCCCCCTTTCTCCTCCCACCTCCTCAGCGCCTTGAAACCCTCACGGGTGAGTAATGTGCTTTACAAATTCCTGATTGATTGATTGACATGTCACTATGAATGTCTTTGAGGAAACCATTTGTCTGAAGTTGGCTTACCAACTCCTGGATGGTATTCACAATGGCAGTCAGCTCCACAGAAGGCTATTGACCTCCTGACACTCCTCAGGAGGTCAATAGCCTTCTCACTCAGGGCAGCAGGAGTAACAGGGGCTGACAGTGAGGTACCTAGGGCAAAGGAGACGCCCACCCTCCTAGGTGAGTGGGCATGGCCAACCGGGTGGGGAGCAAAGAGGAAGGGTGGTGCTAGTACGGGGGGTGGCAAACAAGGATGGTACAGGAACAGGTCTTGATGGGTCCCCCACCACTAGGGAGTGGCCACTGGAGGTAGAATCTAATGATGACGAGGTTGATCCTGTGTCGTTGTTGGCACTCTCCTCACCTTCCAGGCCACTGGTTCCCTCCGTGTCCGTGGTGTCATGACTGGAGGTACCGTGGCCAGATGCTTCCCCACTTGGTTTCACCCTGTCTCCTTCACTTGCCTGGGATGATGCTCCAAATACAAAGGGGAAAAGGGTCTCCACATGTTCCTGATCACACCTGAACAAAAGCTGTGATTTACAAACAGTACCATGATGTCAAGTAGGCCCCAGCAACAAACTACTTCAAGGTGGTTCCTACATTAATCATACATATGCATTTATGTCATATGAACTGTCAACAGTTGCCCACAGAAAAATCAGGTCTCAGATCTCCAATTGCATGGGTGAAGTTGTGCAGTCATAATAACTGTTGAACAAGTAGACCATAGCACCTTCAACGCTTTGCCTCATGGAGCATACCTGTTACCTGTCGTCTTACAATAGTAGGCCAATGCCAAGTTCATTCCAACAGATCCTACACAAGGTCATGCAAACATCTATTTGCCACATACTCAATAACACAACAATAAGAAATGATGCTCCAAATCCTGCCATGTTGCTGAAAGCAGTACAGTATCCTGAAGAAGGTGACATGGAAATGCTCACGTCACACTGGAAACATGTCAACAATGCACACTTCACCATGTGTAAATTGTCCTAATTGAGTCATGGAGGTAGTACTAATGTTGATCAGATATACTACATATTTGGCATGGAAATGTACACTGTAGTCAAAATGTGTAAATTGACAGGGAGATATGTTGCTAAAATACATAACACAATGAAACAGGTAGCCCCCGGAAAATCACCACTACTATATGGCACCCCTTGCAATGACAAACTCTGATTGCATCAATAGAAGCCATTAGTTCTTTGCATATTGGAGAGGCCCAGGGATTTACATTAACTTGTAGAAGGCCCTGGGCATGTTGCTCAATGGGAAGCTACATCACTGTCTCCATTTTGGTCCTGCAAACCCAGTTGTCCGTGGATGAATGGTTCTACCCAACCACATGTGATTCCAACAAAACTGTAAGTCACTCCATGATGTGTGCCAACAGTGAGGCAACAAATCTTTCCCATTTAACATGTGCAGTGCACTTTGCCCCTTGATGCCACATCAATGGCATGGAAATGGGCATTGTGTGTAAAAACTCTAGCCCTACAAGTTATATCTCTCATTGCTACTGAAGTTGTACATGCCAAATGACATGCAATGACGGGTGAGAGTATGTGTGAGCCAACAATGAATGGTGACACACTCCTGTCTGTGGCACCACATAAAATGTAGCCCCATTACATATGTCCAATTCCAAAGACAGGTTGGCATGCAACTATATGTGAGGTGTGGCCGCCCATATTGGAAGGACAGCCCTATCTGAATCTCTGAGATCTTCTGGCCCAGCACCTCAAGTCCTTCCACCTCTTGCAACAGTGGGCACTTTGCTGGCTATGGAACCCCAGATCTGCACCTCCTGGGCGATGGCTCTCCAAATTTTCTTCTTTCGATGGGTGTTTACCTATATGGATGCAAGAGACAAATCAAGCGATTACAAACACAAGTTTTTGCTCAAATGGTTGTGTCACACACGTCAGAAACACCAAGCATAAAATGGGCAATTTGTCAACACACCACAAGTGTGAAGCACATGCCAATAAGTACAGGGACATGACTACACACTTTTGGATTCATCTGCAGACTAACCCACTACCCTGCTCAAGGCCTACAATGACTAAGCAAGCATAAAGACATCAGGTATTCGATGCCCCAGCAACATGTACTGTGATGTGAGCCACAATGAAACACCACACAGCAATGTGGTTTCTGAAGGGTAAACTCGTTAGGCCTGACTGGACAAACACATTTACACTCTGCAACACTGACTCAATGCATACATTCCCTACAGGCAACTATCATAGTACAGACTTCACCCTTACACTTGAGTGTCAATGAAAGGGCTTGCATGGTGGGCACGGAAAGTATCTTCCCTGTGCATGTTTGGACATGTGGCCTAGCAAATGCAGACTCATGTCACTTCAGAGTAGGTTTCGGTGGTATGTACTTGTACCACAAAACACTCCTTTAAACATATGTTTCTAACCTACAAAGAGAACAACTCAGCGAGTTGAGCATCACAGGATGGAGTGCTGGGGACCTGGGCCAGGATGTGCACGAAGGAATTCTGCAAATAGTGCACACAGGCCTCAGGAGGTGAAGAAGACGCAGTACACAGGGGTACCGTTACTCTCAGGAAAGGCAAGGTCCTACCTCCTCCAAATTGCGTCAGCAGGACCTCAGGACAGCCTATGCCGATGGGGTCCACCCTCTGTATCCTTAGGAGCATGCTCGTCGCTGTGAGAGGAGTCCAAGGGTACTGGTTGTCATCTTGGAAGGTGCCTGCGTGAGCAGGGGAGTGACTCTGTCATCCCACAGGAGATTTCTTCGGTCCTTGTGCAGGATGAAGACAGGAAGTTTCCCAGAGCGTACACACCGTGGAAATTGTTGCAGTTGCTGGCTAGAGCCGAAGTTGCAGAAGAAAAGTATCCCTTGTGGATACTTTGTTGCTGTTACAGCGGTTCCTGGAGCAGGCTGCGGTTGATCGAGGTCAGAGGGTGAAGTAGTAGTTGCATAGGATTGCTGGAGAAAACTTGCAAGCAGAATCTGAAGAGAACTGAGAGGAGAGACCATAAATAGCCCTTAGAGGGTGATTGGCTACCTCTTCAGGTAAGGACCTATCAGGAGGGGTCTCTGATATCACCTGTGGCATTGGATACTCAGAGCCCTCCAGAGTGCCCCCACACCTTGCAAAGCAAGATGGCTGAAGTCTGGGACACACTCGAGGAGCTCTGTGCACCACCCCTGGGGTGGTGATGGACAGGGTAACGGTCACTCCTTTTCCTTTGTCCAGTTTCGCACCAGAGCAGGGGACAAGGGGTCCCTGAACCGGTGTAGACTGGTTTATGCAAGGAGGGCACCATCTGTGCCCTTCAAGGCTTTTCCAGAGGCTTGGGGAGGCTACCCCTACCCAGCCTGTAACACCTTTTTCAAAAGGGAGAGGGTGTAACACCATGCTCTCAGAGGAAATGCTTTGTTCTGCCTTCCTGGGACTGAGCTGCTCAGACCCCAGGAGGGCAGAACCCTGTCTGTTAGGTGGCAGCAGCTGTAGCTGCAGGGCAAGTCTCAGAGAGCTGGTTTGGCAATGCTGGAACCCCCAGGATGCATGGAATTGGCTCCCCAATACCAGATTTGGAATGGAGGGACAATTCCATGATCTTAGACATGTTACATGGCCTTATTTGGAGTTACCATTGTGAAACTGCATATAGGTATTGACCTATATGTAGTGCACCTGTGTAATGGCGTCCCCGCACTCACAAAGTCCCGGGAAATGGCCCTGAACTATGTGGGGGAATCTTTGCTATTGCAAGGCTTCCCTCACACTTAGTAACTTTGCACCTAACCTTCAGCAAGTGAGGGTTAGACATATTGGTGACTTATAAGTTACTTAAGTGCAGTGAAAATGGCTGTGAAATAGTGTGTGCACTATTTCACACAGGCTGCAATGTCAGGCCTGTGCAAGAGTTTGTCTGAGCTCCCTATGGGTGACAAAAGAAATGCTTCAGCCCATATGGATCTCCTGGAACCCCAATGCCCTGGGTACCTAGGTACCATATACTAGGGACTTATTAGGGGGGTCCAGTGTGCCAATTGAAATTGGTAAATTAAGTCACTAGCCTACAGTGACAACTTTAAAAGCAGAGAGAGCATTAGCACTGAGGTTCTGGTTAGCAGAGCCCCAGTGACACAGTCAAGCACTATATAGACACACACATTAGGCCATAAACTATGAGCACTGGGGTCCTGACCAGCAGGATCCCAGTGAGACAGGCAATAACATACTGACATAAAGGTAAAATGGGGGTAACATGCCTAGAAAGATGGCACTTTCCTACAGCAATATTTTATTATCAGGACATGTAAAATACCCCAGTATATATCCTACCTTTTAAATACACTGCACCCTGCCCATGGGGCTGCCTTGGGCCTACCTTAGGGGTACCTTACATGTAGTAAAAGGGAAGCTTTGGGCCTGGCAAGTGGGTGAACTTGCCAGGTTGAAATGGCAGTTTAAAACTGCACACACAGACACTGCAGTAGCAGGTCTGAAACATATTGACAGGGCTACTCATGTGGGTGGCACAAACAGTGCTGCAGGCCCAATAGTAGCATTTGATTTATAGGTCCTGGGCACACATGTTGCACTATACTAGGGACTTACGGGTAACACAACTATGCCAATCATGGATAAACCAATCATCAGGTCACTTTGGACAGAGAGCACTTGCACTTTAGCACTGGTCAGCAGTGGTAAAGTGCTTAAGGTCCAAAAGCCGGCAAAAACTATATGCAGCACATAGTCAAAAACATATATTTATTTTAGTTAATTGATTTGCGTTCATACCATATCCTTTGAGAATATGTAATATTAATTTCAATATGTATTGTTAATTTTAAAGCAAATCAACATCGATTCAAGGCAAGCCATATTTAAACAGTGAGCATTTTAATTTACACATGGCTTGTGTTCATTTCGATATGTGCTTTATTCATTTCAAAGCATGCTATATTTATCTCATATAGTTTCATATCCATTTCAATAATTGTCATATTAATTTTAATGAATGTCATATTAATTTTGATATGGGTCAAATCAACTTCATCAGATATCATATTCATTTGAAAATGGTTCATATAAATCTTTACATGTGTCATACTGTTTAAATGAATGGCATTTTAGTGTCAGTGGATGTCATATTCATCTCAACACCTGACATAATAATTTTAATATGGGTCATATCCATTTCAACATAGGTCAAATACATTTCAGTATATGCAATATTCATCTCGCTGTTTATCACATTGATTTCAAAGCATAACATTCATTTTGACAAGTTTCATTTTAATGTCAGCATTGGTCATATTCAGTTTAAGGCATGTTGAATTAATTTCAAAAGGGCTCATATTCATTTCATGTCATATTCATCTGAGCACGTGTCATATTCCTTTCAATAGATGTCTCATTCATATTAATGCATGATATTGATGTTAACATGACTCATACCAATTGCAACACATATTATAATAATGTCAATGTGTATCATATTACTTTCAATGCAAACCATATTCATTTTTTTATAAATGTAATGTTCATTGCACATTATATTCCATACAGAATAATGCATTTTCATTTCAGTACCTTATATTCATTTCAAGCTGTCATATTCATTCCAATGTGTGTCATATTCCTCTTGGCATATGTCAGTCATTTCAAGAAATGTCTCATTCTTTTTGACAAATATTGTATGTGTTTCAGTGATTGCTTTATTATTTACAGTGAGGCCCATGTTTATTTCTGTATGATTTATATATAGTTCAGTATATCTCTTATTCAATTCTGAGTGTGAGTTATTCATAATAATCACTAAGTAGCATATTCACTTTGCCTGGTTTCATATTTGTTTTGGTTCAAGTTAGATTCAATCTGCCAGGTATCATATTTATTTTGACACATAGTACATTCGTTCTGGTATAGGTCATATTCATTTTGCAACACGCTATGCATTCCAGGAGGTGTCCTATATAGGGAGCTGTAATTTTGACATGAACGGCTTCCCATACTTATAGGTCATTTATGTATCCTATTGTGACTGGCTCAGGGAATAGGGTAAACGCAACATTAAGGTACTGTTTTTCAACTTAATAAAATCGTACTCAGCAGATTATTTGCCAGTTTTCACACTAACTAATTTGGAAGCATTGCCATGATGATGTTTGGTTTGGTTGTATTACGCCGTAAGTTCTTCAAAATGGTTCAGAGAACTGGGGAGGATGCTGACACCTTAAATAACTGTTATGAGGAAATTAATAGCTAAATGTGATTTTCAAACTTTCAGTTATCATTTAGTAGACAAACAATTTATCAGTCGTTGTTGTGACAGAATCAACCGTCAGAAATTGTTATCTTTGGGGAATCCCACCCTACAAGAAAGTATCAGGTTAGCTAAACACACTGAAATCTGTAAAAGATTTCAATGATAAGTCCACAGAATCAGTCAATCCTATATGCTTGACTATTGATACTACAAAGAAAAAAAAGAGTACCCCCCAAAAATGTTTTCAAACATACCGATATATGTATCAGGTGTGGAAATCTGAGTCACGTTAAAGGTGGAAAAATATGCCTGGCTAAAAATGGGGTATGCAGATCATGTGGAAAACTTGGTCATTTTGCAAAAGTTTGCCAGAAAGTAAAGAGCACTTGGATGAAGGTGGGGTGTGTTTTAGAAAACAGTAGCAGTGATGCAGAGGACATAATTACTGACACCCACAATATGGTTTTGGTTATTAGCAATGAAAAGATAAGGACAGGAGATCCTTCTAGTTGTGTAGATCCATTTTTTAAGATATTAGTTGGGATCAAATAATTGTGTTTCCTGGTGGATTCTGGAGCACGCATTACCATGATAACTCGAGAATATTTTTTTTTTATACCTGGAAGGACAGACAGTTGCTTCCGCTCGATCGTGCACCTGTTTCATATGAATGCCTCAGAATAGACCTATTGCGATAGTTTGAGGATTTCTTAGAATTTAAAGGTAGATTCATCCAAGGTAAAGTATATGTTGCAGTCAAAGGTTTGAATATTCTTGGATGGTTCCATCAAGGTTTTTTTTTAATATGATGTTGGGTTGTGGTGCTAAGGAATAGGTTTGGTCATAAGAGATTCTGGCTCTCTGGAAGAAACATTATGCAATTATCTTAAAGTGTTTTCAGGAGAATTGGGAAGGATCAAATGATTTAGACACAAAATCAAGATTAAGGAAGAGGCAGTCCCAGTTATGCACAAGATGAGAGGAGTTCATTTCAGTCTCAGAGAAGATTTAGAAAAATAACTTACATCATAATATAACAGAGGGATTTTTCAACCTATAGAATCTTCTATTTGGCTCTCTTTATTAGTGGTAGCTCAGAAAAATGGAGAGCTTAGAATATGTGTAAATCTTCACATTCCCAACAAAGACATCAGGGTAGATTTCCATCCCATCCCTAACATTACAGAAATGTTGGCTACAGTTACAGGGGCAACATTTTCACAAAACTTGATTTAGCTACTGCTTATCACCAGGTTGAATTGGATCCTAAATCCAGACATCTCACTTTCTGGAACATTTCAATATTGTTGTATGCCTTTTGTCCTTGCCTTGGTGGCTTGAGTATTTCAACACCTCAAGGAGAAGACTCTTAAAGATGTTAAGAATGTTACTGTTTTCTAAGATGATGTTTTGCTTTATGCACAGGACAGACACACTCACAATAATAAGTTCAACAAATTGTTATCTACATTCCAGAATCATGATGTCGTTTTGAAATGTGAGAAATATGAAATTTGTGAGCAATCAGTAGAATACCTGGGTCACACAATTTCCAGCAACGGAGTTCTACCATGACCTGGATTAGTGAATGCCAGATAACAGGCACCTCCTCCCAATGACAAAGTTAGTGTGCAGTCTTTCTTTGGTTTCAGCACATTTTATTCACAATTTATACCTGACTATGCCACCAGGTTCAGACCTATAACAAATGTGTTAAAAAACCACAGAATTTGTATGGGATAAAAATTGCACGAAGAGACAATTAAGAGACGTCAAGGCTTTGAAACCTTATGATTTCTCATTACCATTTGTTCTTACAGTAGATGTGAGTAACCATGGCTTAGGTGCCGCGCTGAATAAAAAATCTGACAATGAAGACCGAACCATGGGATTTGCACTGAGAGTGCTTTGTAATGCAGAGTTGCACAACTCTGTCACTGAAAAAAAACTTCTGGCATGCTGATGGGCAATTGAGAAATTCAGGTGCTATTTGTGGAGAAAGAAGTTTCCCTACAAACTGACCACAAACCTTTGGTGTACATGCCAGGAGAAACAATTAATATAAATAATACTCCTCGCATAGCCAGACTGTTGGTTGTTCCAATTTCAGTTTCATATTGAACATATTTTTGTGGGAAAAATATTGAGCAGAATATTTATCACGTTTTTCCGTAAGTACAAAGGAGACAGGGAACAAAAAGTGTAATTCAAATGTTTATGATGATGAAGATTTGGATGACAGCATAGTGGCTGCAATTGATATTGAAAATGCATGTTCTTTTTCTGAAGCACAGTGGAAGAATGCTACTGAACAGGATAATGTTCTTACGTGTATAACCAAATACATTGTTCATTGTTGGTCAAAAGAAAATAATTTGATATTTCTATTTAACCATTTGTCAAAGAGTATGAGGAATTATAATTGGAGTATGGTCCAATATTGAGATCAGACAAGTTAGTTCTACCTGAAAAAGTCAAATAAGGCGCATGAAGGGCTACTCTTGGTGATATGTATCACTCATGATGTTTGAAATAGTTTAAATACATTTTTTATGCTTTAGTTTTTTTCATTTGTTCTCATATATATATTTACATATAATATATATATGTATATATATATATTTAAATATATATATATATATATATATATATACATTTCACCTCTTTAGCATTAAGTATTTAATTTTATTATACTTTCAAATATTATGTTATGTATATTGCCTGCCTTTTCTGATGCATAATGATTGGTTTTTCTGTTCAAGTTGGTATAAGGAAAAGAGATATGTAGTATCATGACTCATTTGGGCACTGTACTGTGTGAGACTGACATGGCTCGTGGGGTTCAATGTGGAGTGGGACTCAAGCGTTCTGACAGCTGACAGTTGATAGTCAGTTGCAGGAACAGTAGAGAGCTGACGCTGGCACGCTTGTCTGTGGGATGTTCATTTCAAGACCTGAATAAATCACGTTCCTGTTGTTATTGTTAAGAAATATAACACAGGTCTTGAATCCCTTTCTGATGTGGGTGGTCTGTGGGGGCGGGTGTGGGGCTGAGTTTGGGGGGCCAACAGGTGTTGTCCCATGGTGAGGTGTTCTGACCCAAAAATCAGCACTCCATCTTGTCCGTGCTGAGCTTCAGGTAGCTTGTCATTACCCAGCTGGCGACTCTCGTCACGGCGTTTCAGAAGTTTGTTCTGGTGGTGGTGAGTGAGAGGAGGAGTTGGGTGTCATACACATAGGATTGGATGATGTTGGCCAGTAGTGTCATGGAGGTGTTGAAGAAGGTGAGGCTGAGAGACAATCCTTGGGGTACACCACAGAGGATGCTTTTGGATTTGGATGTGAAAGGCAGGAGACGGATTCTCTTGGTGCAACCTGTGAGGAATGATGCAATCCTTTTGAGGGAATCTCCTTTGACACTGATGTGGTGGAGTCTTCTGATGAGGGTGCTGTGGGACACGGTGTCAAACACCGCTGAAAAGGTGAGGCAGATCAGGACTGCTGTTTCACATCTGCAGAGGAGGGTTCTGATGTTGTTGGTTGTGGCGAACAGGGCATTCTTGGTGCTGTGACTGGCTCAGACAGCGGATTGGAAGACGTGGGTAGGTTGTTCCTTTCTAGGTGTTTAGTGAGCTGGTGGTTGATGCTTTTCTCAAAGACTTTGGCGGGGAATGGGAGCAGCGAGATGGGTTGGCAATTTTTTAGTTTGTTGGGGTCAAACTTCTGTGTGTTTCCACATGTCGGGGAAGGAGACTGTGGTGATGGATGCATTGAGGATAATGGTGAGCGCATTGCTGATTTCTTGTGTTTAGGTTTGAAGGCGTGATGGGGGTAGGGGTCCTACGGTGATTCGGAGTGAATGGAGGTCATGATGGTTGTGGTGTTCTGCATTGTGAGTGACATCCAGGTGATGAGCGGGTGGTCCTGGGTGGTGTCTGTTGGTGTCAAGAGGCTAATGATGTTGCTTGGTTGTGGATCGTAGTTCCATTAGATAATGGATATCTTGTTGTGGAAGTAGCTTGCTAGGGTGTTGCAGATTCTTGGGAAGGGTGAATTGTGTTCTCAGTGCCTGAAGGGCAGGAGAACTTTCTGACGATGTTGAAAAGTTCCTTGGTTCGGTACGCACTTGCCTCAATACAGTCAGTCAGACTGTCTCTCTTAGCTTCTTTGAGGCATTGGTGGTATTTGCTGAGGGCTGATTTGAAGGCAGCAAGGTCAGTGGGATTCCTATTGGAATGCCAACATCTTTTGGATTCCTTGCATTCACGTTTGCTGGTCCGGAGTACAGGTGTGTACCAGCTGGCAGGTTTGGTGGATCTGCTAGTGTTGACTGTCGTCATGGGGGTGACTTTGTTGGTGCATTTGGAGATTCAGGTGGAGAAATTCTAGATGGCTTGTTCCATGTTGTTCAAGGTGTCAAGCCAGCTGGAGCTGAGGATGGCCGTCCACTAGGTCTCTGTAACCTTGTTCCAACTGCAGTGTGGGGAGCTCAGGAGCTTGGTGGTGGTGCCCGGAGAACCTGCAAAGGTGAAGTGCAGAATGCCGTGCTCGGTCCAGATGAGCTCGGAGACTTGGCTGAAGGTGACTCTGTTGCAGGCTGTGAAGATGTGGTCCAGCATGTTTCCTGCTCTGTCCTGTTTGAGGGGCATGTGACCAGCTGGGTGAGGCGTTGTTGCGCTTGCTTTGCAGGAGGTTGGAGGAGTTGGTGTCTTTGAGGTTGTTGAGGTGGAAGTTGCGGTCGCTTAGAAATTTGTAGTGCTTGGAGTCGATGGCGAGACAGGAGATGACTTAAGAAACGGCATCACAGAAGCTGTGGTAGGGACCAGAGGATCTTTAGGTGAGGGTTCCTCTACTGGTTGTCTTGGCATCAGTTGGAAGTTGAGGTGTTCCATGATCGGCATGGTGTTGTCTTCGGTGGTGGTGCATTTGAGGGTTTCCTTCTAGATGATGGAGATGTCTCCTTTGTGTTTGTTGGTGCGGTCTCAGTGTATCATCTTGTAGCCGTCGGGCTTCATTGTGGTGAAGTCGGTGGATGAGGAGGGGTTGAGCCAGGTCTCGGTGATGAAGAACACATCGGGGTGGTGGTGGCAATGATGTCCCAGATTTCTGTGGCATGTTTGCAGAGGGACGGAGCATTGAGCAGAATATCATGGAGCTGTTCCGGGGCACTCGAGGTCTGATGGGCGGGTGTGGCACAAGATGGCTTATTGCTTGGAAAGTGCATGTCCCCCCTTTATTTGCAGTGCTACTGCATTTTGTACCTTATTCAGAGATGACTCACTTCTATTCTTTAAGTTATTAGCATTTCTGTAACGTTTATCTCTTACAGCCAGCATTGTTGGGATCACAGCATCATTTGAAAGACATAAGCCCTCATTACGAATTTGGCGGGCGGCCATACCACCATCAGGCTGCCTGTGCAGCCAGAACACTGCCAGCCCTATTAGGAGTTCACTGCAGGGCCGGCGGCAGAAACAGTGTTTCCACTCGATGGCCCTGCAGTGAACAGAGCCTTAAGATTGATGCCAGCTCGTGATCGAGCCGGAGCCAATGTGGCAGTGCAGCGGGTGCAGGAGCACCCATCGCGCTTCCCACTACCCGTAATTCCAAGAGTGGAAAGCACAATGGAGCTGTCCATGGGGGCCCTGCACTGCCCACGCCAAGGGCAAGGGCAGTGCAGGGGCACCCCCTTTCCGCAAGCCTTTGCATGGGGGGGCTACCTGCCATGCAAAGCAGGGCTGCCCTGGTGGATTACAACCGCTGAGACTGCCAGGCTGTTGACTGGTGGCGACCTGGATGTTTCAGCGGTCCCACTGTGGCACTTTCACCACGGTCGTAATTTCGCAGTCGGACTGCTACTTCGGCGGCGGTCAAACTGCGCGCATTACCCTGGCGGTCTGGTGACCTCCAGGATCATAATGAGGCCAATAATGTTTGTCACATTTTGATTACTCTACCACTGGAGTATGACACACAAGTGCACAAAAGCCAGCACCACAGTCATTTTGTAGTATCTCAACCGTATTAAATGGAGGTGCTGTCCCATTACAGTGATTCACAATGCAGCCAGATATAAGTGCCCTGCAAGTTCACAAGCTTTTTTTGTTATCATTGTGTGCCAAGGAGAGCAACTCCAAGAGCAGCAGCATCACGATAGATGAATCCATACATGTCCATATGATCTGTCCAGAGATACATCCATCCACACACCATAGACGTACACATATATCTCATATTGATAGTTAATCCACCTGTAAGCACACAAGCTGGCCATTGCTCACCTTTCAAATGCCCATCAATTCACAGACATCATCTTTTAACACACATTCTTCATCCACTTATCCATCTGTGCATACTCTCATGTTCCAAGACACCTCTGACCCCCCCAACTGCCCACCAACTCACTTCACCATACCACCACTCACTCCTGCATCTACTCACATAGTGATACAGCCATTCTCCCCCTACTTACCCATCCACATTTAACCGTTTACCCACTCAGCCATCTGTACACCTAGGGCCTGATTTAGAACTCAGCGGACAGGTTACTCCATCACAATTGTGATGGATATCCAATCTGCCAAAATCTAAATCCCATTCTCTTCTATGGGATTTAGATTTTGGCAGATTTTATGTCTGTCACCATTGTGACAGAGTAACCCGTCCACCAAGTTCTAATTTAGGCCCTTAAACATCCACACAGCCATACTGAAGCTACATATCAAATAGGTTAGGGCGTTTGCACTGTTGAGGTAGGCTGAGCTGTTATATGTAGGAAGCTTGTTTTGCTCCTGTAGTGCTAGAACTTTTCTATCAAGGAGAAAAATGCGTACTGCCATTATCATGCTGTACCTGTTCGTGAGAGAGAGAGGTTTGCAGTGCTGGCACCCAGTAACGGTTCTATGATGGCTGCTTGTATTCATGATGCCTGGTGGCTGCTTGTGATGACTGCTTGCACTCATAATGGTGTACTGTGTCTGTTGTGTGTGTGAGAGGTTTGCACTTCTGCTGCTGTGCTGTAGCTATTTTGTGAAAACTGGATGCTAAAACTGTCGATACTGTGTTATATCTTGAAGTTTGGATTAATGTTGCTGTGTTGTACTTGTTCTGTGCAGGATTGAAACATGCACTGTTTAGCCCAGCTGTACCGGTCATATGAGGGATGTTTACAGCACTATGGTGTGCTGTACCCATTATGTGAAGTGGGGCAACTTGCAACTGCCCTCTCATTGGCTCAGAAACATTAGGCATCAATATTGTGCTGTACTTGACTGTTAGTGACCAAGGTGTATATTTGGGTATGATGGGCTCTAAGTATGTCACCTTGAGCATCCAGTGCATGTCCCCATCTTCTTTGACAATATGCAGAAATGGATGCCTGGGCTACCACTATACCAGTTCTCGATGCCCACCTCAAGCCTGGTCTGCTCATATAAGGCGTGTGCCGGTGTAAGGCCTGCTCTCCTGGGCCTCCCTCCCCTACATTACTGTGTGGAGGAACTGGATTGGGGCAGACCAAAAGGTTCAGTCTATTTCACTGTAGCCCTGTGATGACTAACCCTACATTTCTAAATAAGTCAAAACTTATGTTTTTAAATCTGTCCATTACCCTGTCCAGCGGCTCTAGTCTGACATATTTAGTGGGGTCACCATGTTGCTTCTCAGAAATCTCAGAATCGCTGCACCCCAACATTAATGATTGAGCTATGCCCCTGATGGTATGATAGCAGAATATCAAGTTTTAAATATTATGCTACCAGAATATTAGACCACAAATATTGACAATGTAAGAATATAGGGGTAAGCATAGATTTATCACAATTCAATATTCATAATGTATTCCACAATTTCATAAATATACTCCCTCATGCAATCTAAGATTGGCTTCTAGATCAAATTTCTCAGTTACAAATATTAGAAATGGGGTGATATTCCTGTTGAAATTTTAAATTCTCCATTGCTCTTGCATTTTAGGAAGATCTTATAACCCTGGATTTTAATAGTGACCTTAAAGCTAATATCTCCACCTTCGGGCAGCAACTTCTCTCAGCACAAACAGATTTAATTTAGAGTGAAAGAGCGCTTGATAAAAACTCCCAAATAAATATATAATAAAACAATTTGCTATACTCAACACCACTGCCACATATTTGTACCTTGACAATATGAATATCAAGGTACGTAGGCTTGGAGCGAAGAATAGTACACATGAAGTTGTGCTAAGAGAACACTCTCAGGGTCCAAGCGCTATTTGATGGGATAACCTAAAAAAGTAGACCCAGTGCAATATGTCTATGTTGGTGGTCATGTCTGTACTGAAAGGGAGTAATACAATATAAAAGTAAACCATTGAAGCTCTGTAGGTGGTTTCACACTGCACTATTCTAATATTGTACATTTGCACTCACTCATTCAGTTCACTTTATTTGCTTATTCATCGATAATCATGAAGTACATGCAAATATTTAAATAAAGTGATAATATTAAAAAACAAGAGTTCACCCAAAATTCAATCAACATAAAAGATCCTGCAGGATGAACTGCAGCTTGCAGCAACCACTGATTATACATATATAGATACATTTACAATTACAATATGAAATTGATGATGAATATACCATTGTTTCATTGTACCTTACAGCAGACTTTAAAAAGTGCTCCACAGAGTTCCCAACCTCTGGACAAGACAACATTTGCATACTTTTTCTCTTGTACCTATCCCTCTTTTTAGCTCACATCTAATAATCGTTTAGCTATCAATGACAACTATAAAATGCATGTTTGTTTAATGCCACCTTTCCTTGCAACGTGATAATCATTTCTGCTCCAATACATTTACAGTTTTTAATTTGAGCTCTAGTCCTTCTTCTAAAATAATTGTTGAATTGTGAATAAAGGTTCATGGAAGCTGATAATTTAGTTTATTATTATAATTCAAAGAGCATATTTTCACATAATGAAAATGAGTGAAAGTACATCAGGCAACTTTCTGCCACTGGTTTATTCGATTACATTCAACAAAAACCAGATAATGTTGTAAAGGTTAGGAGTAGACATTGATGGCCTAGAGAAGAGCTTGGTTCCGGAATACAGAGACAAGACAAGCCATGCAGACCAACTTCATCTACTTTTGCTAAAGGCTAACAGGAGATCCATCAAGCCTTCACTTGGTGGGGGCTTGCTAACCTTCCTCCCAATGCAGATGAGAATAGGCAACTGTTCTGTTACATTAAACAATTACTTCATTGTTTGAGGCAGGTATGGGAGTGAAAAGCATCCTTTGGTGCTGAATTTAGCTTAGTGAGCCAAATATATGAGGGTAAGATTGATATAAAGCTGAATAGCCATTATCTTGGAATAGTTTTTGATGTTCAAATTACTTGTAATTGTTGTAGCTATTATTCAATTTGTTTTTATTATAGTTAAAATTATACTGTATGGACTAGGGTAAGATTTTAATTCTAAAATAAATCTTTAAAATGTTGTTTCCTGGTGTTCCTGAGTCTGCATTTCTATTGTGAAAGAGTTTGGATTCTGCTAATTATCCCTGTGATACTTCATATATTTGATCCTTGCCTGGAACACATCTAACTCAATTACTGTCAGTGGATTGTGGGGTGGTTGCAGTCCAACTTGCTTTCTGGCTCGTGTTGGCACATTGACAAAGTCCTTAATGCGAGGGGGGTCCAGAAAGTCTATTCCTGGGCCTTGCACTAGATGATCTAGAAAACGTTTTCACTGTGTACATGATGCACATTATGAAGAATAATGCAAGGTAACAAATGCATATTCTTTCAGGTTTCCAGCCATGGGTGACTAGATCTGGAGAGAAGCTTATTTATTTATTTATTTATTTGATTTAAGGTGATCAACTGCTAAGCAGATTTAGATCTGAAGACTAGATGTAAATCACTCAAGATTAATTTGTTTAAAAATGGAACAGGTTACACCAATGCAAGTGAATTACTGACTTGCAGTGGATTGTCAGTGAAAATTGGAATACCTCTACCATTTCTAATATAACATAAGGCAGAGCAGAGCCAGTAATGGAAGTGAATGATAGACATGGTAACACAGGCCAATGTGAGGGTCCATCATATGAACTTGCACACAATAGAAAATGTACATCCCTGTTATTCTGATAGACTGATACCTGCTTATTTTATACAAAAAGGAACTCAGATTGCTAATTCTCACTGATATGAGAAGGATGAGGCCCCTCGCCCCCTCATGTATACTGCAATATTGCCATTAATCAATTCAGGCACATAGAAGGGGAACTGGTGGATATCCTCTTTTTGTTGACTTCCTTTTTGATGGCTCTAGGACTCTGCACACATTATCACTGCCAACCAGTGCTAAAGTGCTTGTGCCCTCATCTTTAAACATGGTGAAACTGGCTTAGACCCAATTGGCAGATTTAATTAGCTCATAATTCAATTTGTAAAGTGATACTACATGTACACAGGGCTTGTAAATTAAATGCTACTGGTAGGCATGTATCCCTGATTCTACTACCTACTTAAGTGGCTCTTTAAACATGTTTCAGGCCTGCCATTCCAGCCTGTATGTGCAGTTTACACTGCCACTTTGACATGGCAAAATAAAGCTTTTTCCCAGGCTTAAGCCTTCCTTTTTAATACACATGGCTCACTCCTATGGTACGCCCTATACAGCCTAGGGTGCAGGGTGCAGTGTATTTAAAACATCAAACGTACTTTTACGTTTTACATGACCTAACAGTGACAAACTCTTAAGTGTATTTTTTACTACTGCAAGGCTTACCTCTCCCATAGGATAACACTGGGTTACCTTATTACATTCAACAAGTTCTAACCTTCAATGAGAGCAAGTAGTAATGTTGAGTTTGGTTTCTAATGCATTGTAATTTAGAACATTTTTAAATGTTAAAGTCAGATTTTAAGTTACTGTCCTGAAAATACCACTTTTAGAAAGTTGGTATTTACTTTTCTTATTTGGCACCTGTAGCCTGCATCCAGGGTCAGATGATGAGGTGTAGCTGGAAGTTGTTTTTGTGTATTAATTACAGACAGTGAGACAAAGGAGAATAGGTTTTGGCAGGATGGGCTATCTCTGACTTGATGAGTGGGAGTAACTGTCACCTGCCACACTTGCATATCACAGAGGCTTTGCCTAAGCACACTCTACCTAAGCACATTCACAAAGAGTTTGACACTAGACTTTTGTCATCCCAGACAAGCTGGGGCTAGGGAAAGGAGGCAGGAAATTCCAAGCACTTCTGGAGGTGGAAACCTCCAAAACCTTCTCCTACTTCAAAGGGGGCACCAGGTATGAAAAATGACCCTCAGACCCAACTCTTCAGTGCACCTCGGACCTGTGGAAGACTAAAAGGGGCTGTGGTGCTGCTTTGCAAGAAGAACTACTACTCCACTACCCTGCTGCCTTTCTACCCTGCTGACTGTGTGAAAGGACCGGATCTGCACTTCTGAATCCAGGGCCATCAGAGTGACTCCAAGGACTATTGGCTGACCTCCTGATCAGAGCCTCAGGGACAGAAAAGCCTCCAGCCACCTTAGACACAGCACCTGAACTGTCTTCTGTGACTCCTACCCCCAAGTGGTGCCACCCTAGTCCTGTATCCTTGGAGGTGGGCCTGAAGGTGCTCTGTCAGACAAGCTGTGGGCATAGCCAATGTAGCACAATGCATCACCTCACATCTCCACTTTGGAATCTCCGCAATGCAAAACATCCCAGTCGCCAGACCACGCACCACAGCCCGCCTTCCACTCAGAACTGCCACTGCGCAATGCTTCCTTGATGCAGGCCTTTGCATCACAAGCCCCTCATCAACAGCATTCTCAATGATGATGCAGGATTTTGGATCATAGCCCTGCAGCTTTTTCTGAACTGCCAGTGCGTGATCATCTTCAACACAGGACTTCGCATCACAAGCCCCTCATCAGCAGCATCTTTGATGATCCAAAACTCCGCATTGCAGCCTCGTGGATCCTCAAAGTGTGATGCATCCTCAACTTGGGATCTTGCAATGCTCCGCAAACCAGGATTTAAGGTACTTTGACAGTGGTCCTAACTTGGTCCCTGTATCCGGCCCACGCTCCATCGCAGTTGGTCTGAACTTGTTCCTTCGTCCCAGTCCGGCATGACCAGATAACCTTATTTGGCGCCTTGTGGTTCTAGGCACTGTTTTACTTAAAACTTTAACATTTTGTATCGCCGGTTCCCTGCCTGGATTTTTATTGTTTTGGCCTCAATCTATTACATTTTAGTCTCTTTCACTAAATTGGTGTGGGATTTTTTATTTGTTGTGTTTTAATTGTATCACTGTTTAATGTGCTGCATAAATACTTTACACATTGCCTCTAAATTAAGCCTGACTGCTTATCTGTCAAGCTACCAGGCAGTTGAGCACAGGTTAATAAGAGGTTTGCTTATGTTTGACCTTAACAGAGATTGTGGTTGAGGCTTGAGTAGGGTTTCACCCCAATCCTGCAACCAGTAACCCAATTTTCTACGGGAATGTCTGGCGCTTAGACACCCATAGCATAAACACCTGGTACAACATTTACATGTTGCAGCCCTGTGTATCTCACTCCATCCCAGAGGCTGCAGTGGGCCTTCTGTTTGATTATTTGACTTGCTATTCGCAGGATGTTCTGAACGTGCAATTCCTTCTGTGAGGAGGTATATAATCGGAAATTTGATCATATTACCGTTCATAAAATGATTTTTACTTCCACTTGCTACCTGCTTGTCATTGAAAGAGTTACCCCTTTTTGTGAGGAGTGTGATGATGGGGAAGTATGAATCGGAGTAATTAAGATTTCCAGTGTTATGTAGGCAGACATTGCATAAGGTAATTCCAGGCAAGTCAGGATGTATGTGTGGAGGTTGGGGGGAGTTGGATAGAAAAGTGGTTTGTGCAAATGAACGGCTTTTCATTTCGGGATCACCGGTTCTGTTTGCCGTACGTGTTCAATCCACCAAGGTCAGTCATTTTCAGAAATCATTACCTGCTGGGCGCTGCTCACTCATCCTTGTAAAACCCTACCGGTCTATGTGAAAGGAGCGGTGCCTCACGCATAGTCACACACAGTAGGCGGTAATAGGCAGCCTTAGAAGGTAGGTCAGGGGTGAAATGACCCGTACAGCTTAGAAATTTGCATGGAGATGACAGATAAGAACAGCTGAGGTCAGATATCCCTGCCAACTTCTATCTTTGCCATTCGCAGATGTTTTGACATTATTTGGGTTCCACAGGTATTCAGCAAATCTTTGGAGGCCCTGCGTCTGCCAACGAATTTGGAGTCAAAGCCGTCCGCCAAATGTAAAGCTTTCTGCTGGTGCAACCAACTATTTTCACAGGACGAGCTTCCGCTGAAATGGACGGAGCACAATAAGAAAAACTGCATAACGCAAAGGCATGGCATGTAAAGATGGCATTGCAGTATTTAATAAAAAAATGTTTTCAAAGAAAAACGGGTTTACTTTTAGAAAAACAAAAAATAAATAAATATTCCTGGTAGGCTCAGAGATTTCTACCCGTGTGTAATGACACTATTTATTTATTTTATACAAAGTATCACCGTGCAGTGCATGACTATGGAGGGCTTGAAAAAATTACAATGTTCAAATTCCAACACTGACCCTACATGGACTATGGTTTTACTTGTGAGATTTTACTACTGATTCTACCCCACACGGGTATAAGGTTCCCATTCAATTGGGATTGATCTCTCCTACCAAGCTTTCCTGAACTATGAGTTTAGAGAAGCCTACGTGACTACGTGCAAGACACAGTCAGCCTGTCGCCTATCCACAAACAACAAAATAAGTACCACTCAGTTGGGTTATACTAAATTTTTTGCGGTTTGCACACTATAAATAGTCATCAGTAATTAAATATGACATGTCTTAATTGCACGCAATTAGGGCACGATCCAAAGGCCATGAAACAGCTGTTATTGGCCCTCATTACGAGTGTGACATTCCGAGGACAGCTACACTCATGTTGACGGTCGGACCTTGCACTCCAGGCGTTCGACCCCCCAAATTACAACCTTGGGAGGTTGTAATTTGGGGGTCGAAAAGACTGCTGTCCCCAGGAGGAACATTGCTCCCAACGTGGTGTTGGCAGTAGGTGTTGTACTCAGCCATGGTGGCACTGAACTTGGTGCCGCCTTGTTGATTACAAACCCACTTCCCACCAGCCTTTTCATGGTGAGGACCCTGTCATGAAAAGGCTGGCGAAAAGCCAGTGCCGGGGGCCACAGGGGGCCCCTGCACTGCCATTGCCCATGGCATGGGCAGTGCAGGAGCCCTCCTGCCCAGCACCATTGAAATCCCCACTGTCTGCTTTTCAGACGGTGTGCATTACGAGGGTGCTGGTCGGCCCCCTCTGTGCTACTGTATAGGACTCAGCTCCCTTAAAGGAGCCGAGTCCAATATCGTAGCACTGTTCCTGCTGAACTGACCTGCGAGAACATGTATTACAATGTTCCGATGATCGGCTCGGCAGGAATGTTGTAATATGCTGATGGTGGGAGGGTGATGTCACCGCCATGGCGGTGGCATCATCCCCATGAGTTTGGCAGTCCTGCGGTTGGACTGCCAAACTCATAATGAGGCCCATTGTCCACAGACCAGGAAAATAAAAACATTAGCATTAGAACTGTCTCCTAAATTGTTATTCTGTGTCTAGCTGGTCAATATTTTACCTGTAAATGTGTGTTATTGCCCAGCACAAATGCTCTGCACTCGGGCCAGCACTCATAAAAACTCACTCGGAAAACCCCACCAGAGCATCTAGTCCTAGATCTACTAAGAGCAAGTTTGCAAAAGGTGGTCCCAAATTGCGCACCAACGTTTTGGCAAATGGCCTCTGATTCTGTGACGCAATCTATGCACTCATAGTTGATATCGCAAAAGTACCATTATCAGGGGGTTGAGAGATGGCCGCCTGCAAGGGACAGCAGACCATCATCTCAGTTTTTTTCATTCTCAACTTTGTTTGAAGCAGCAATAGTTTCTCAAAGGAACTGATGCCTCTTTAAAAAAAAACATAAATGTTTTCAGTTTGGGAAAACATCAGGGGGAGCAGGCTGTGGTTCCCACAATCAATGCCTACCGCCAGAAGCTGATAACTCAATTTCAAAAGGAGAAGCAATCCCAAGAGGACAGCTTCCCCCATGCATATCATTTGCCATCTCCTTTCAGGTGTCTGTAACTGTTGAATAGTTTGCCACTGGAACTGTGGTTGCAAACTGTGATACACTGCATACCAAATCATAGTTTGAAAGGGACGCATTTTCCCCCCTTCTAAACTGCAAATAGTTATGGATCACAAAACCCACTTTACAGCCTTGAAAAACTTTTAAAATATGTTTTGTACATAATATTTTCCTACTTTCAGGATTTCAATGTTTTGTGATCACAAAATCATTTTGTACAACTGGCTCCTAGTCACTTAAAGCCTCAATTTGAGGAGAAAATCATTTGTCAATAGGCAAACAGGATGAAGATGGAAGAGACCATTTTCTTACAAATCTCCTGAGACACCTTCAGACGAAGATGGTAAATGTGAAGAAAAGGCATATCTAGTGGTGAAGGATCAACTGGCACCAGGAGACTGAATGATCTACAAAGAGTTACACATTTTCAACAAACTATGACTTAGCAAGAAGACCACATGTTTCTCCCTATTATCCTGTGTCTTTCCTCTGCAAAAGAAGGCATTCATAAATCTGTGAACCATTGCTGAGACAGCTCAGCGAGCTAATGCCCCTTTTCTATAAATGTTTTTCTTCTGCAAGTCATGGATCATATCCAGACAGGAATGATTGCCGTCCGTCATTCTAGGGAACAATCAAACACATGCATTTGAGTTGGGAAATAGTGATCCCTTTATCAATGAGATTCAATATCCCTTAGTTTTATTCACTATGTAAGTCCTGAGTCATTATATGCTCGCCAGTAAGATGAGCAGACAGTGACATCTTAAGGATTTGTGGGTCCCAGGGCAATATTTATTTTGGGCCCCCCTGTTTGGAAGAACTTTAAAATTTGTTACCACCTTTTGGTTCTTTGAAGACCTCGCAATACCAAACAATATCGAACAATATGTTAAACCTTCAGGAATTGTAAAATTAGCAGAATGCTCAAGCTGCCTGGTGTCTGCCAACCATAAAGTACCAAAAGAAATTTGAACAAGGATTGATAAGGCCATATCTTTTTGAGTTTGGGTCTACATTTTTATGAATTTAGTCTCTAACAAACTTGCTAAATATTTAGTAGACATAGCACTTGAAAATGTAGCTTCAGTCACTAAGGCCCTCATTACGAGTTTTGCGGGCGGTTCCGCCGCCTGACAAACTCATACCGCCATCAGGCCGCCTTTGCGGCCTGAACACCACTGGACCTATTAAGAGTTCACCGCAGGGGCGGTGGGCAGAAACGCAGTTTCTGCCCACCGGCCCTGTGGTGAACAAGGCCTTAACATTTACACTGGCTTGTAATTGAGCCAGCACCAATGTGGCGGTGCGGCGGGTGCAGCACCCATCGCGCTTCCACTGCCTGTAAGTTGAAGTTGAAAGCACAAACAGGGCTGTCCACGGGGGCCCCTGCACAGCCCATGCCAAGTGCATGGGCAGTGCAGGGGCACCTATGGGGCCCATGGCACCCCTTTCCGCCAGCCTTTGCATGGTGGGGCTACCGCCATGCAAAGGCTGGAGGAAAGGGGATTTGTAACTGCTGCCCTGGTGGATTACAACTGCCGAGACCACCAAGCTGTCGACTGGCGACAACCTGGCGGTGTCAGTGGTCCGACTGTGGCACTTTCGCCACGGTCGTAACATCGCGGTCAGACCTCCACTTAGGCCGCCAGGGTCATAATGAGGGCCTGAATATTTGTAATTACAAATATAACCTCTTTCACAACTGGCGTTCTTGCTGCAACAGTGAAAGTCAAAGTCCTGCTCTTGGGATTTCACCATTCCACTGGTTAAAATGTACCTTTCCCTAATTTCTCTCTTGTCACTTTTGAGGATGTGTCAAGAAAGCGGAGCAGGGCAAAGATGGAGAGAGAACATTATATTGAGAGATGTGAAGAAAAAGAAGAAGTGGTTTATATAGAGATGATATAGAAGAATATGTGAGCTCCAGCGAGAAGTAAAGTAAATTGAGAAATATGAGGTGCTCAGAAGGAAAGATGAAGAGAATTAAAAAGATGTAGCTAGAGAATGAGATAATGTTTTAGAGTGCAGTAGGGAGAGAAAGAAATGGGGAAAAGCAAATGTAGAGAGAGGCAGAGGAGTACAGTATTCCTATGGGTGAAGTAGAAAAAGAGTTAATGTAGCAAAGGGGGTGAATTAGAGAGAGGTAAATGTAAGCAAGACTGGAGGTAAAACAAAGAGTTGCAGGATAGAGATAGAGAAATAAGAAGTGGTATAGAAAAAACAGGTCATGTAAAGAAAGTGGGAAAGAGGGAAATATAGAGAGTAGGGAGATGGGTAAAAAGGTAAATGTATCGAGTGAAAGGGTGAGATAGAGAGAGCTATAAAGAAAGAGGTAAGAGAGATGGTTGAGGTGGAGCAGGAGAGCTGAAATTTTGAAGGAGGTCCAGAGAGATGTGTTTGTGACTGACAGAAAGAAACAGAGAGAGGAGCTGATGATAGAGAAAAAGGGTGAATATATTTAGAGTGGTGGTGAAGTAAAGGGAACTGATGTAGATGGAGAAAAAGGGTATGTGGAAAAGTGTAGTAAATTAACGGTGAAGTGAGTTGAGAGTTACGTAGAGAGAAACAGTGGTGAGATATAAATAATTAAGGTAGTGAGGAAGACACGAAGAAGAGAATGAAAAGGTTCTGTTAAGCATGCACAGTTATCAAATTAAAAAAAGAAGGTTGTCTTTTATGGGTGTCGTTATTATAGCAAGACTTTCAACATTCCTATTTCCTTTACCAGAGGGCTCCTTGGAAGGTACCAGTCCTGGGTAGTTGCCCATGCCAAAACATTTCTGAGAGCAGAGTCTTACAGGCATCAGAGAAAGGAAAGAATTACTACCGTCCCACTACAGCATTAATAGATGCCATACATGCAAGTATTGGCCATTGGCCATCTTGCTGAGAACCAGCAGCCATTCATGGGAAGATGAAAGCACAAAGCTTGTGCTCCTGTGAAGAAGCTGAGCGTGTGCTTGCTAGATGAACATTTTATCCAAGGGCCCACACATTGTGAAGAAAGGTAATTGTGGCAAGACATGGACGGTAAATTGCCTCAATTTCGATCCCACGTTGATCTTGGCTGTCAGGAAAATAAGAAGTCTGTTGTTGCCTGTGATCACCCACAAGCTGGTACCCCCTGGAAGATGGGAAGATACAGAAGGGTCTCCGAGGTTTGTCCCAAGATGGTGGATCAGTAAGTTGAATCAGTGATGCCACAGACCACACATGCTTACCACCCCAAAATAGAGTTACTGAAGACTTGAGGGCATACTTAAGAGCCCCTAGCCCCATTCCAATGCCACATCAGCATATTTTTTTTACACTAATGTGGCGTTAGAAGGGCAAAAACGTCACGCCATATTTACAAAGTGGTGCATCGCATGCATTGCACCACTTTGTAACCCTTTGTGCTACATTATGCCTGCATCTGGCATAATGCATGCAAAAGGAGCGTTTCCCCATTAGGAGGGCCAATAAAATGGTGCAATGAAATCTAAGAGATTTCTTTGCAGCATTTTTTTCAGCACTTTTAGCGCTTGCTCAGAGCAGGCGTTAAAAGGAGGCTTCCATTGGTTACAATGGGCCTTTGGGTGCTTTGCAGCAATAGCGTAAACATTTTTTACACTAATCCTGCAAAGCGCTGGACTAGTGTAAAAAATACTGATGCTAATCCCCTTACCACCGCCATGGTGTTCCGTATTTTAAATACAGCACACATATAGTGGCATTAGGGGGGTGCAGGAAAAGTGGCGCTGCACTAGGTGCAGCGCCACTTTTCTTCAATATGCCCCTTCATATCTGAAAACCTTCTCTAACATAGGTTAAATGAGGAAACATTTACGTTTAAAAATCAATACATGCCACCCTTAATGACAAAGCATCCCTAACACAGCACACAGGGATTGTTGATGGCATGATGTTTGACATCGGATAGCTACCTTCCAAATGTAATTTAGGAAAAGAAATGGGATAAAGATTTTGAGGCGCAGGTCTGTCATGGCATTGCATTGCATGAGATAAAAAGTAAAAACTTAAAGTTTGAGCAAATTACATATTTTTAAAAACGTATTGGCCTGTACAGCAGTCTTGATGCGTGACAATCCTATTTTCTAGACAGAAATTGTCTTGGTAGTTTCTTGTACAATTCCTTAAATTCACGTACAAATGCTAGCAACACTTTTATACTTCTCCCTGACTATATGGTTACATTCTGTTATATTTCAGTCATCTAGGACTCAACGATTTTCATTTGTTGCTCACATTAGTGATGTATGGTTTGGACATCAATAATGAACAATGGTTTAACAATACTCTCTACGGGTAGCGTATTCCATGAATCACTGACACAATATCGGAATCAGCAATATCGCGTAACACACATATTGAGTCAAAAATATAATTTACAAAAATATTGTTTCCCTATTCTTATAATGGTGAATACAAAAACATTGACAAAAAATCATTTAACACTAATATTGTTAAAAATATACTAAAATATAATTCCTTAATATGATAGATAGATAGATAGATAGATAGATAGATAGATAGATAGAGAGAGAGATAAAAGAAGTAAATCTTAAATATTTTAGTATATACCTTTATTATATTGTTAATTAAATACATCTCACTAATATTTAATACTATCTATACATATATACTTATATAAACACACATACATATGTGTACATATGTGTATGTTTATAATTTAATACACACACACACAAATATGTAACACAATTATTAAAAATACATTTGTACTATTACATTGTTTTTGTTTAATTCTTTACATTTACTACTATAAATATATATATACATTTATTTATATATGTATATACATATGTATATATATATATATATATATATATATTACATGAAACAGAAAAAAAATTAGCAATTCATTTCCAAAACATTAAATAAATTACCAAATAAATACAATAATAAAGGCATTTATAAAAAATATTATAAACCCTTAAAAATAACAATATAAATAAATACTATAAAATTAAAATTATAAACAAATATTAATAAAAAATATATTTGAGCATTATTAGGAAATGTATTGGAGACTGGGAATAATAGATATACTATTCCCACTCCAGTTTATGCAGCAGTAGAGAAAGTGTAGGCCTTTGGAGGAGTTAAATATATTATTCCCACTTCAAACAGTGCAGCAGTAGGGAAAGCATTGGACTTCGGATGGGTTACATTTATTATTCCCACTACAGTTTATGCAACAATAGGGAAAACGCTAGACCTCAGAGGGATAACATTTACTATTCCCACTACAGTCTATGCAACAAGGTGGGAAAAAAATACTATTCCCACTCTTGTCTGTGCAACAGTAGGGAAAGCGTTGGACTTTGGAGGGGCATCATTTACTATCCCAACTTCAGTCTGTGCAACAGTAGAGAAAGCATTGGATATCAGAGGAGTAGGATTTACTGTTCCCACTCCAGTCTGTGCAAAAGTAGGTAAAGTGTTGGACCTCTGAGGGGTTAAATTTACTATTCCCACTCCAGTCTCTGCTGCAGTAGGTAAAGGACTTCTGAGGGGTAAGATGTACTATTCCCACTCCAGTATGTGCAACAGTAGAGAAAGCGTTGGATATCTGAGGAGTAGGATTTACTATTCCCACTTCAGTCTATCTAACAGTAGGGAAAGCGATGGACTTTGGAGCGCTTAAATTTAGTATTCCCACTCCAGTCTCGGCAACAGTTAATAAAGTACTTTACTTCAAACACATGACATAGTTGAATAAACCTAATAATTTAGAAAAAATATAAAACACTAAATATAAAGATTGTACTGCACACGGGACAGGCCAATGACCAAAAGGTCTGAAACTGCCTGAATTCAGGCCAGGGCCGTAGGCGGCGAAAGTGTGCGGTGCACATGGGGCAGGCCAGTGCACAAGAGGCCTGAAACTGCAGCTTTCACTGCCTACGGCCCTGGCCTGAATTGATGTGCTGTGCACAAACAACAATAAAAGGAAGAGACGAGGACTTACCTGGGTGTTCCTGAGGGTCCTCCTCGTCGTCCGACGGCGATGAGTCTCAGCAGCCGCCTCCGTCTGGCATCTGCTCTGGTGGGCTGTGCAGCTCATAATGAGCTGCAGCACGTATCGGGTGAGCTCTGCTCTGCTGGAGGGGCTAGCAAAGTGTTTTGGATAACTCAGCACTCCAAGCGGAGTGCAGAGTCCCAAAAACTCCGTTAGCTCCTCCAGCAGAGTGGAGCTCCCCACACACCCCTATCAGACACACATATTTCAGAATGCACTTCACTCAGCACGGCTGTGCAAACTGCTCTTCCGACTAGGTAAATAATCAGCAGTAATAATAATTTACAAAAAATATTTGGAATACAAATCTGCATCATATTACAGTCCTCCAACTTGTGTTTAAGGTCTATGACCAGGACCTTATGTGCATTATGTAAACTAGCCCCAGAGAACCTTTAACAAGTAGAGCCTCATGGCACCAGGCAATGCACCTTTTGCTGCTGTTTTAGAATCCATGATCCGACAAAAGTCTGCAGTCAATAGTTAACATTTGGGCCCAGAGATGGAAATGTTCAGAACACTTTGAAATTACTGGGTTTGATACATTTTGCAACTGGTAAAATTTTACCAAGTCTAACCTGCTGGAATTTAACAAGGGCTGAAAAATACTTTTTAGGGTAATCATTAACAAATTTGATACATTCGGAACACCTCAATGTCAGATTGTATCACGTTTCTCAAGTGTGATAGTTATGGCATCTGCATCTGACAAATGGCCCTCTTAATTAGGCTCTTTGTCTTTTCCTGCACCCCAGCAAAATTATGCATCTGAGTCATTTAAAAAATAGAGCTTATTGGATGAGTAACAAGTATAAAATTATGGGAAGCCATATTATGTAAGAAGAGTTCTCGTCATGCTTGAACATCTCAAGTTCAGTGAAGCTTTGTTCAATTGCGATGAATGTGTAATCACTGTGGATGAGTTTGAGATCGGTTCCTGGTTGGACCATACAGCCTTCAATGTATCAGGGGTTATAGTGTAGGGCTGCCTGGGACAGCATTACCAGCTAGTTCATCCCAACTCCTCTGAGAGAAATAACAGAGCTCTGATCCTGTCCACCAAGCAAGCTCCAGAACTAGTGGACAGGGGGTATTAACTGATGTAATAGATCATCATGGTAAATGCTGGAATAATTGTCCCTGTTCCTCATACTCTGAAAAATACTTGGATTCATAACATGTACTGCATAGTTGCTCGCTAGCGAGGCTCCTTCTATGGAGTACATTACTAGCAGTGGTTTGGAGAAGCATTGTATATGTTGAGACTTACAGTGTAAACCTAGCTAAAGATCTGTGTAAAATGGAGCATTGTAGTAGGGGAGATATCAAGGCAAGAATGTGAGTGGGGTATAATGGAGCCAGTGATTAATGATCATGTACAATGTGTTGGACAGGCTCTTGCTATGTGCTCAAAGGTTGACAGAGATAGGAGCTCCTTTCCTAATGATTGATAAGATGTTCTTTGCAAATGTGAGTCTGTAGATCATTTCTGAACTCAATAGTGATGGTGCAAGCTTGATTTGCAGTGGGAATTAGTTCCAGATGTTTAGTGCATGGGGTCAGAATTCTTCTTTTCTTTTATTTACCTTTAAGCATTTCTTGATTTTGACCTGGATGGTGTTGTGACTCATTCTTTTGCATTGGCCAACTGTGGTAGTTAGCTTTTCAGTTATGTGTGCCTGTGCACTGCCTCTTTGAGGATGATGCAGCAGGTCTTGAATATGTTTCACTCTCAGAGCTGTACATAACCCTGTCCATTATGATATGAGTGATGTGTTCTTATATCCTCAGTCATTTAATGGAACAGAGTTTGTGTAGTTGCTTTCAAGTCCTACTCAAGGAGTAAGGGTGTTAAGCTTTTAGCAGTGATAGATAGTACATTGTTGTCTAGGCTTTCGTGGTGATGTCTGCTTTATGGGAGAAGTTGATGTTGATGATGAATCTGAGTAATTCAGCATACAAAATTTGGCTTGCAATAAGGGTTGAGTGTAAATCCACCTAGCTACAAGTTTTACAGCATGGCTTGGATCTGAAACTATCTCAGCAGCTTGTCAAAGATAACGATTTTGGTCCTTGAGCAGGCAGCGGGGCATAGTCTTGACCAGGTGTGGTCAGCAGACGTGGATTGATCAAGGTCCGCCAGCCTCACGGTGATAGTCGGACCGGCGCAACTGTGGCGTTCCGACCTCCTCATTACAACCGTGGCAGGCGGACCCACCAGGGATCCACTGTACCCGCCGGGAACATGGTTCCCAATGTGGTGACGGTGGCCTGAGTTGTTCTCAGGCAGGGCAGTGCTGAACTCAGTGCCACCTGCCTGATTACCTCAATTTCTGCCAGCCTTTTCATGGTGGAGACCCTGCCATGAAAATGCGGGCAGAAAGCCAGTGTTGGGCGCCACAGGGGGACCCCTGCACTGTCCATGCCCATGACATGGGCAGTGTAGGAGCCCTCCTGGCCAGCACCATTGGAGCATCACTGTCTGCTTTGCACTGCGGTGAAGGTTGGACTGGGGCAACTGTGGCGTTCCGATCTCTACATGACAACCCTGGGGGGCAGACCTACCAGGGGACCACCGTACCTGCGGGGGACATGGTTCCCAATGTGGTGGCGATGGCCTGAGTTGTTCTCAGCCAGGGCAGCGCTCAACTCAGCGCCGCCTGGCTGATTACCTCAATTTCTGCCAGGATTTACATTGTGGGGACCCTGCCATGAAAAGGCATGGCAGAAAGTTAGTGCTCGGGGCCAGAGGGGGACCTCTGCACTGTCCATGCCCATGACATGGGCAGTGCAGGAGCCCTCCTGACCAGCACCATTGGAACATCACTGTCTGCTTTACAGACAGTGCACATTCCTAGGGTGCCAGTCAGCCCCTATGTGCTACGGCATAGGACTCGGCTCCCTTAAAGGAGACGAATCCAACATTGTAGCACTGTTGCTGCCCAACTGACCAGTGGGCATGCTTATTACTGTTATGTTTGGGATTTCCTAAGTATGTCCGGTGGGCAGGGGTGTTCATTTACGCAGTGTGTGTTTTGTCACGGCAAATGTTGTATCCCCCTGTTAACTGGGGGACGGGTGGTTTAGCCCGGACGCCGAGGACGTAAGAAAATAAACGGGCTGTTGGTGCGAGGCGCCAGCAGTTCGAGAGAGAGTAATTCTAAAGTGAGTCCTATGTATTCATTTCCTACGAGGACGTTAGCTCTAAGCGCGCAGTGCCGCCCACATGATTTCTAACTCAGCCGCCCCAAACTCTTAACAAATTGGCGACGAGGGTGGGATAGAAAACCCACATTAAAAAAAAAAAAACGGCGCTCGCGGCCCCGGCACATCGGAGACGCACGCCGTGATTGAAACGCCGGAGCGTGCATATGAAGTCTCGTGTTGGAGAAGACGAGGGCGACGGGTGTCCCGAAGAAACACCTCGCCCTGCCCCCACTGGCCCCGGGAGACTGGCCGGCAACCACGCAACGTGAAGAGGTGAGGAAGAGAGGAGCACGTGTCCTGGTGCAAGAGTAATCGGGCCCAACTCACACACATAGCAATATCCAGAGAGGAAAAACGGGGCACAAAAAAAAAAAAAAGATAGAAATAAATAAATAACTCAAATCAATATTACAAGAAGGATATAACCAAAAGACAGGGCAGCATTGCTAAAACAGACACAGCTCAGACAGAGGTCAAGTAAAGAAAGAAGAAAAAAAAAATGCCCACTTTTCCGGTCATAGAGCCTTTTGTCATGGAAGGGCCCCCATCAGCACAAGCCGCTAAATGGAAATCCTGGGTGGAACGCTTAGAGAACTATTTTGCAGCTGTCGCACTAGACCCGGATAGACAAAGACCGATGCTTCTTCACATGGGGGGAGTGATGCTGCACAGAATCAGCAAAACAGTGGCCGAAGAAGGACCCCCATTCACGTACCGAACTCTTAAAAGGGCAATCACAGCATATTTTGAACCCATGGCAAATCCTGACTACGAACGTTTCCTCCTGCGACAAGCCAGACAGCAATCAGATGAGTCGGTAGACACATACTATGCAAGACTAAAGGAACTAGCAAGCACCTGCACATTACCTGACCCGGATGATGAAATAAGAGCGCAATTTATCCAGGGATGCCACTCGACCAAACTAAGAGAACATATCCTTCAAATCCCAGGCATGACAATGGCTGACATGCTGACGATGGGCAGGTCAAAGGAGTTGTCCAGGGTAAGAGCAGCACACATGGAATCGGCGCTCGCACAGACCATCAAGACAGAACGATAAATGTCATTGCCTCAAGCAGCGCGACAAAAAGAAAGGATAAGACAAGACCGGCCGGGGCACACCGATCATGTTACATGTGTGGAGGAACATTTCCACATCAAGGCAAATGCCCAGCATTGGGAAAACAGTGCACAAACTGCCAAAAACTAAATCATTTCGCAAAAGTCTGCCGTTCAAACACAAGAGCAAAAGGTGACAGACAAAAAACAAGTCAAGGAGCAAAGGCAGTACAACCTCCAGATCTAATCCCCGACATGGATGACGATGATGAGCCAGAAGGAACGGTGTACATAATCCATGCAACTGAACCAGGCTGCCAAAGCCGAAAGAAAATTCCAAAATGTAAAGTCAAAGTGGCAGGACACCCCGTGACAGCCCTAATTGACACGGGGGCTTCAATTAACATACTGGCCCAATCCGCTCTTGACCAAATGCCGCATCATCCCCCTCTACGGCGCACAACAGTACAAGTATTCGCTTTCGGATCAACAAGACCCCTCCCAATGGCAGGAGTGTTTGTGACGGATATCAATCATGATGATGTAACTGTACAAACCAAGGTATACGTCACCAAGACAGGAACAGGGATGCTGCTCAGCTGCCGCACTGCAGAAGAACTGAGACTGGTGACTTTTGCGTTCAGCATACACGTGGGGGAGCTAGAGACTTTGCAGGAAGAATACGCCGATCTGTTCAGAGGCATTGGATGCCTAAAGGATCGTCAAATAAAACTACACATTGATAAGTCCATAGAACCAGTCGCGTTAAAGCACAGACGCATAGCGTTTCATCTCCGTCCACAGGTGGAGGCAGAACTACGGAAACTGGAAGAAGCAGATATCATCGAGAAGGTAGAAGGACCAACCCCATGGGTATCACCCATAGTAGTCACCAGGAAACCCAAGCAACCAGGGGAAGTTCGCATATGTGTAGATATGCGCCTCCCAAACGTGGCCATCCGGAGAGAACGTCACCTCACCCCCACCGTGGATGACATAGTGGCGGAGGTCAGCGGATCCAAATGGTTCTCAAAAATTGATCTGAGAGCTGGATATCATCAGATCATGCTGGCTCCGGAGTCTCGAGCAATCACCACTTTCTCCACTCATGTGGGACTAAGAAGGTACCGACGCCTGAGCTTCGGAATCGCCAGCGCAGCTGAAGTGTTCCAGGATACCATAAGATGCGTTTTGGCTGGCCTGGAGGGAGTCATCAATGTAAGTGATGATATTCTGGTACATGCGCCGACGGTAGAGACACACCTACAGAGACTACGAGCAGTGTTCCAACGACTGCACACAAACGGACTGACTTTACATCGGGAGAAGTGTGAATTTCTGAGAAGGGACATTGCATTCTTCGGATACCATTTTTCTGAAAGAAGGGTCCGACCTGATCCAGAGAAAGTGGCGGACATAAAATCGGCGCCCCCTCCTACCTCAGTCACAGGCGTTCGAAGTTTCTTGGGAATGGTAACATATTGCGGGAGATTCATTCCCAATCTGACCTCCCTCACTGCCCCACTACGGGAGCTAACAAAGGCTCACACTCCGTGGGAGTGGAATGCGACGCACGAAAGGTCGTTTCAAGACACGAAACAGGCACTATCAGCAGAGACAACTTTAGTATTCTTCGACCCAGCAAGAGAGACAGAGATATCAGTGGATGCCAGCCCAATAGGTCTAGGAGCAGTGCTGTCTCAAAGAGAAAATTATGGTGAGTGGGCACCAGTGGCGTATGCCAGCCGAGCTTTGACGGCGACAGAACAAAGATATTCACACATAGAGAAAGAGGCGTTAGCAGTAAACTGGGCTTGTCGCCACTATCATCTGTATATATATGGTCACCCTTTTGTAGTATATACTGATCACAAGCCACTGATACCATTGTTCAATAAAACAGCCTCCCAACCTCCCCCGAGGATTGAAAAATGGATTCTTCAGCTACAGGGGTACCAATTCTCCGTGGTGTACCGTCCAGGTGCCCAGAACCCAGCAGACTATTTGTCCCGTCACGCCAGGCCATTCACCATGCTCGAAGAAGAGGAAACTGAAAATACGGAGGAGTACGTGAGGCTGATAGTAGAGAGATCCCGACCACTGCCAATGTCCCTGAAGGAAATACAGGACGCTACAAGAGAAGATGAGGTATTGCAGTTGGCAATGTCCTGCGTCAGGAACGGAAGATGGCACCTGCTGAAGCACAACCTGGCTCTGAGGACTGAGGAGGCTAACAACAATCTACAAGCTTTATTCCGAGTCCGGCACGAGTTGGCGGTGTCGTCTGAAAATTGTCTGTTGCGAGGAAGTCGACTTGTCATTCCGGACAGTATGAGGCAAAGGACGGTGGATTTGGCCCATGCAGCCCACCAGGGCATGGTAAAAACCAAAGCCAGACTAAGAAGCAAAGTGTGGTTCCCAGACCTTGACGCCAGAGTGGAGAAGACCATACAAAGGTGTCACGTGTGTCAGTTGGTGGGGCCGACGGATCCACCACCCCACATCATCACAGAATCCATCCCGTCAACACCATGGCAGAGAGCAAGTGCAGACTTGGGGAGTTTACCGGATGGGAGACACATGCTAGTAGTGATTGATGATTTCTCCAAGTATCCGGAGGTGGAGCTTTTAGAATCCACGGTCACGGAGAGAGTAATACCCTGTCTCGAGAAAATAATGGCCACGCATGGGATTATACAAGAACTAAGAACCGACAATGGTCCCCCATTTTCCAGCCATGACTTTGCAGCATATTTGGAATCACATGCAATCAAACACAGGAAAATTACTCTGCGATGGCCTCAAGCCAATGGAGAGGTTGAACGATTTATGAGGACCCTAAACAAAGTACTGAGGATTGCGGTAGTGAGAGAGAAGAATCTGGACTGTGCCATCTTTGAATTCTTGAGGGAATACCGCCTGACCCCACATAGCACTACCGGGGTATCCCCGAGCCATATTTGCATGCAACGGGCAGTAAGAGACACTATTCCCCAATCGGAAAGCCTGATAGAGACGCAGGAACAGGCGAGAACCAGGCAAAAGCAAGTGGAGACAAGGCTACGACAAAGACGTGTCTACAATGAGCGGATGTCACGAAAGAGGAGAGCTCGCACAAGAAATCTGATCATAGGAGATGTGGTACTGATGAAGAATCGACATCCTGGGGGCAAATTCAAAACACCATTTGAGTCAGGTCTGTGGACAGTCACTCGAGTAAAAGGAACACTAGTGACCGCCACCAGAGGGAGCGAGGTTGTGACGAGGAACATTTCATGTTTCAAAGCATATCACGGAGACCAAATGGATCGTCAAAGGAGCGACAATGACCGGGGCCCGGATAGAGAAGATGAGGAGTTCAGGAGACCAGGTCCTTCTGCGGAGGGGTGTTTGACGAGGAGTCCTTTGCAAACCCTAGAGGAACTGGACGAAAGCAAAATCACACTGTTGGGGCCCCCCGCACAGATTGAGGAGGGCCAGCTGACAGAAGTGCCCGCTGAAGATGGCAGACCTGAGATAGTCCGAAGACGAGGGATGGGCAGGTATGATTTGCGATCCCGCACTTCACCCCCAGAGAGACTGAGGGACTATATATGTGAGTAATCGGACACTTGATATTCTTTAACCAACATTTGATGTCCTTTAACCGCAGTTGGGGAAGGTGAGCGAAAAGGTTTGGGGTACTGGGCATTGTTTTCAGGGAACTCGAGAATATGGACTCTGAACATCATGGACTAATATGGTGCGTTTATTTTTCACTGTTAGTTTAAGTTATTTTATAGTTGAGGAGGAATGTTATGTTTGGGATTTCCTAAGTATGTCCGGTGGGCAGGGGTGTTCATTTACGCAGTGTGTGTTTTGTCACGGCAAATGTTGTATCCCCCTGTTAACTGGGGGACGGGTGGTTTAGCCCGGACGCCGAGGACGTAAGAAAATAAACGGGCTGTTGGTGCGAGGCGCCAGCAGTTCGAGAGAGAGTAATTCTAAAGTGAGTCCTGTGTATTCATTTCCTACGAGGACGTTAGCTCTAAGCGCGCAGTGCCGCCCACATGATTTCTAATTCAGCCGCCCCAAATCCTTAACAATTACAATGTTCTGGCCGATCAGCCCAGCAGGAACATTGTAATATACTCTGGGGAATTTTACCGCCATGGCGGTGGCGACCTCCCCGTGAGTTTGTCGGTCCACGGTGGGACAGCCAAACTCATAATGAGGCCCATTGTCCACAGACTAGGAGAAAAAAAGCAGCATGAGAACTGTCCCCTCAATTGTTATCCTGTGTCTAACTGATCAATATTTTACCAGCACTCTCGCAATACGCACTGTCTGCTTTGTAGAGAGTGCGTATTCCAAGGGTGCCAGGGTACTACGGTATTGGCCTCAGCTCCATTAAGGGAGCCAAGACCAATGTCGTATCATGGTTCCTGACGGTCAGCCCAGCAGGAACACTCATTACAATGTTCCTGCCCGTTAGCCTGGCATAAATATTGTAGTACCCTTGGGGGGACATCACTACCATGACAGTTGCGTCCTGCCTGTGGCTTTGGCAGTCCCCTGGTGGGACTGCCAAAGTCGTAATCAGGCCCTTAATCAGTGGTTGAACCTGGGGAAGGCAGGACTATTTCAGAGAATAGCCTGACACCAGAAGTGGAGTTTGCCGTTGTTCACTTTTCTTTGAAGTCATTTGAAGGACAGAACCGGACTCACCTACATACACACTATATATTGCTTCTACTGTATCTACATGCTTCTTTTCAACACATCTATCAAATTGTAAACAACATCTGTCCGCCACTAACTACAATTGTGTACGTTGATATGTAATATAACACTGGGTAGGAAAAGTGAAGTAAACAGCTACAGAGTGAAAAGCAATTAAGAAAAACTAAAATCTAAAGAAAGCAAAACATAATTAGAAAAATAAACTTCAGCCAGGGAAGGTAAAGTAAAAATGAGATGCGTGTGCCTAAAGGCAGAAAAATGAACGATAGATGTTGAAGGATAAGGAAAAGAAAAGGAATTAACTTGAGAAAGGCTGAGAAATGAAACATGGAATAGAGGAGACTCAAAATACTAAAGGAAAGAAATATATATAATGATTACGTAAACAGCTACCAGTTAATATGGAAAAATTAAAAAAGAAAGTTTGTTTAATGAAAGGAAAGGCAAAAGAAATTATAACAGAATCCTTAAAAAGTCATAAACGGAAGAAAGAAAGTAAATTAATAAAAGAAATGAATACATATAGAAAACAAACTTCGAAATAATTGAAACATAAACAGAAAAATAAATATGTTAACAAAGAAATTCAAATAAACAATGAAAGTAAGGATTGAAAAAAGAAAAAGCCATAAATACATAATCAAAGAATGACAGCTGAGGCAAGACAAGGTGGGGTTTAGAGCAAGAGAAACAAGCAAAACAATGTATTTATATTAAGCTCTCTTGCCTACAGACATCTATGTATATATTTGTTTTATGCTGTTGGAAATGTGGGGGCATATTTATACTCTGTTTGTGCCGGATTTGCGTAATTTTTTTTACGCAAATTCGGTGCAAAACTAAGAGCATATCTATACTCTGACGTTAGACCCCCGCTAACGTCAAAATTTCTCAGTGTGCGTCATTTTCTGGATGCGTGAAAATGCCTTGCAATAATGACATGCAAGGTAGGCGTTCCTGTCCAAAAAATGACTTAAACACCCGTGTGCCATATTTATCCAACTGGGCAAAAATGGCGCACGGCTGGTAGGCAGAGCAGGAAAATGACGTAAATCCCGATTTGCGTAAAAAAATTAACGCCTTGGTCACAGCAGGCATTAAGGGACCTGTGGGCTCTTTTCCATGGTGGGAGACCATGGAAGCAGTCCACAGGTGCCCTTCCCTGCACTCAGGGACACACCCTGCCACCCTAGCCCACCCCTGGAGGACACCCATGGATGGAGGCACCCATCCATGGTGAGTGCGGATAAGTATACATTTTTATTTTTTTAGAGTGGCATGGGGGGGGGTAGCTTGGGCCCCTCTACATGCCACTGTGCCCAATGGCCATGCCCAGGGGACATAAGTCCCCTGGGCATGGCCATTGGGCAGGGGGGCATAACTCCTGTCTTTGCTAAGACAGGAGTCATTTCCATGGGGGTTGTGCGTCAAAGAATGCGCAAGTCAGGTTGGAGCCAATATTTTGTCTTCCTTTCGCTTCCGCTGCTCGGTTTGAGTAATTAATTTTGACGTAACCCAGGCCGCAGCGTCAGCTAATGTCATTCCATAAATAAGGCGCCCGACTGGTGCGTCGGAATGGCGTTAGCCAGCGGTAAACTTTTTAACGCAAATCTGCCCTGGTGCTGATTTGCATCAAAAAGTATAAGTATGGCCCGTGGTGCCCTATTTATACCAACTAAATAATGGGCTACCCATGAAAATGTATTTCCTCCTGGACTACTGTAGGGACCTATGCTAGTGAGGAATTTGGGTGAGTGGTGAAGTCGAGAGATGCCTGCCATACAAACTTCAAAAATCCCAGATATAGGAACTCTGGCTCCATTTCAAATGTGGATTATGTTCCTGAAGTATTTTACAGCTACAACCATCAATAAGTACCCTGGCATGATCAACTGACATGGAATTGTGCACCTTGATGGAACTACCGAGATTCAATGTCTCCATCTTAAAGTGAATGCGATTCACAGACTAATCTAGCATTTGACATGCCTTCCACTCACTCTGTGATCAGTTTCAAATTTTAGTCCATTTGCAGGGCTTCTAAAAGAGTCTCTTCTCACCTTGCCTAATTAGGATACAGCTCTGTGTAAGGTAACTCACTTAGTCAGCTCTCACACACCTCTGAGTGAATTTGTGTTTTGCAGGCAGCTTGGGTTGTCCCTTCTCCAAGCCCTGCCGCTTTCCTACAGACATTGATTGATGTGGGGTAGCTTTCAAGTAAAATTTCTAATTTTGCTTACTACTGACTTGCTGCACACGAGACAAGCTCCTCTGGAACAAAGCTACCTGTGGTTTAGGAACAAGGGGTAGGAACAGGGTCCCTTCAGACTATACTGTTGTGTGTCAAAATATTTTACAGTGCCTTACTTCACACATCTCCCCAAATGCTAGTTAAGATCCCACACTAAATTTATACAATTTACACTCACAATCATAGACAACCATTTAAAAGTCTTTTGAACAGAGGTTCTATGTGGCTGTAATGGCTCTAGCTGTAGTAGCCGTGAAGCAAGGAGACGTCGTGTCTACTCTAAATAAAATTGTATGACCTTGGCCAACCCTTACAGTTTTACTTTAACTAGTTTCCAAAATTTGGAAGCACTAAAATATATCACTTCTCATTAAGGACTGCTGGGTAAAATCTGGACATGAAGATTATTTATTTGTTGATATACTTTGTATATGACCTTACACCCTCCCAAAAAACAGCTTCACCGCCTTGGGGACAAGACAGTACTCATCAGAATAATTAATAGGTAGCAACATGGCTTTTTCTACCGGGCGTTTCCCGTGTGAGTTGGGGCCTTTGGAGACTGTATTTTAGGGCCTGTGCTGCTGCTGCACCTGTGCACATTTTTCAGCTTCACCAGGTAATTATAGGAGGTACATGGAAGGGGTGGTATCAGGAGAGAGAAAGAGGAAAGACAGAGAAGACAGAGTGAGGAGGAAGAGAGGGGGCTGGTCTGAACATTTTTTCCAGGACTTCTTTTGGAAAACAGAACACGAAGAGTAAGGAATAGATCAGACAGTTGCTAGAAATGCTGTCTCTAGTTGGCAGTCAGTATACACCCTGTCCAAGTAGGGACCCTCATTCTAGTCAGGGTAAGGGAGTCACACACCTAAGATAACCCCTGCTCACCCACTTGGTTGCGTGGCACAAGCAGTCAGGCTTATCTCAGAAGCAATGTGTAAAGTATTTGTACCCACCCAGAGTAACATAGTGAAAACACCACAACAGTACTCAACACCAGTTTAGAAAAATAGCAAATATTTATTTGAGCACAATAAGGCCAGAAGAACAAACATCTAACATACACAAGCAAAAATATCACTTTTTAAAGATTTTAAAGTGTCTTAATATGGAAAAATCAGTGGTTGTATCCTTATAACACCAAATACCTTGGATGCATCAAAAACAAAGATGATGCGGGCCGCAAAGGATTTGATGCATCAGAAAAGCAAGCGATGCGTTGATTATTTCCCGCTGGATGGGCGATGCGTCGATTCTTTTCCAGTCTGATTTGCAATGCGTTGATTCTTTTCCCGGCAGACAGGTAATGTGTGGATTCTTTGCAAGCCAGGTTGGAGATGCGTTGATTCCTTACTGCGGTGCAGTGTTGATGAAGAAGATGAAACCCAGGGATGATGCGGCGAAAATTTTGACGAGCTGTGTGAAGGTCTGTGTTGAGAACAGGTGCTACGTCAATTCTTCCACTGTGAGGCAGGCACTGCATCGAATTTTCAGCCAGGGGACAGGTGCTGTGTCAATTTTTCTGATGTGCACACAGGAGGGTGTGGATTTTCCCCCGCAAGTTACTAGCTTCCACTTCTAAGGGCCCAGGGACTGGATTTGGCACCACTTAGCAAGTCAGGACTCTCAGCAGAAGAGTCCAGGCACTCGCAGATTAAGTCTTTGATGTCACTGAGACTTCACAACAGGAGGCAAGCTCAGTTCAAGCCCTTGGAGAATCTTGGAAAGCAGGATGTAGAAAGCAAAGTCCAGTCCTTTCAATCCCAGGACAGACGCAGAAGGCAGCAGGCCAGCAAGGCAAAGCAACAGGCTGAGTGGCAGTTCCTTCTACAGCATCCAGCTCTTCCTTCTGGCGTAATATCCTCAGTCCAGAAGTGATATTTCTGTCTTTGAAGTAGGCAAATATCAAAGGAAAGTCTTTGTAATGCATAAGACCCTGCCTCTCCCTGTCCTGGCCCTAAACACACTGTAGGGGGTTGGAGACTTCTTTGTGTAAGGACAGGCACAGCCCTATTCAGGTGCAAGTGTCAGCTCCTCCCTTCACTCTAGCCGCTGAAGACTCATCAGGATACGTAGGACACACCTCAGCAATCTTTGTGTGACTTTCTAGAGTGAATTCACAAACAGCCCAACTGTCAGTCTGACTCAGATGTGTATCCCACAGCCAGGGAGATGTGATTACATGTAGTAAAAGTGAAGGTTTGGGCCTGGCAAGTGGGTACACTTGCCAGTTCGAACTGGCAGTACAAAACTGCACATACAGACACTTCAGTGGCAGGTCTGAAACATGTTTACAGGGCTACTCACATGGGTGGCACAGTCAGTGCTGCAGGCTTGTTAGTAGCATTTGATTTGCAGGCCCGCGGCACACATAGTGCACTTTACTAGGGACTTACTGGTAAATCAAATATGACAATCATGGATAAACCAATCACCAATAAAATTTAGACAGGGAGAACGTGCACTTTAGCACTGGTCAGAAGTGGTAAAGTGCCCACGGTCCTAAGCCAACAAAAACAGGTCAGAAAAATAGGAGGAAGAAGGCAAAACGTTTGGGGATAGCCCTAAAAAAGGGCCATATCCAACAATAGTAAATAGGTTTGCTGAAATATAAGATAGTAAGAAAGAGAAGGGTTAGAAAAAGTGTAGATGTTTGAAGACCACCTCCTCCATTTGGTGTACTTAGTTCTGGCTTAGCTTTTCCAGGAAAATATATAGAGGCATATTGACGAGAGGGTTGTGCCAAGCTTGCACCACGCAAGGTGGTACATGCATGGCGCAAACCTCTAAGCCATATTTTTGAAGTCACACAAAGCCACTTTGCGTGGCTTTGAATGGCTCCAAAAATATGGAGTAATGCAAAGCAGCGCAAATCACTGCATTGCATTACTCTGCACAATGGGAGGCATTCCGTCGGTGTTGTGTGGGTGTTCCCACGCAACTCCCATGTTTTTTGATGGATTCCTAGATTTACCAAACCTGGTAAACCTCGGAATGCACCAAAAAAATATGCCTCCCCAGAGGAGACATAACAAGGAAAAATATCTTTATTTCTCCTCGTTTTGACCTCTTTCTCTGTGTGCTGCATTTTGCAGCACACATAGAAAGAGAAAAGGGCCTCTCAGGATTGTTTTTGTGCAGGATGGTATCCCTTCCTGCACAAAAGCATGCTGCATGCAACATAGGCACCCTTGCACCATAGTGCTAGTCCTCACGGGAGGTGCAATGAGGAGAAATGTCGTTCTTTCCCCTTGCATTGTGCAGCACAGACGGAAAGAGGAAAACACCTCCCAGATTGTTTTTGTGCAGGAAGGTGCCTCTTCATGCACAAAAAGCAATAATGCATGCAACACAGACACCCTTACACCATAGTGCAGGGGTGCCTTCATTGATACTAGGTTGCCAAAAGTGGCCAGCGCAAGGTGAAAGGACAGGAATGCACTGTATTGGTGAAATATTTCACATTCCTTCCCTTTCCCTGTGATGCAGGGCAGCACAGCAAGGTCACTTGGTACTCTGCCCTGCGCCACATTTATATAAATCTGGGCCATAGTGTCTCCAATGGAAGCAGTGATGGAATTGTGTGGGGTCATCGACCCATACATCCAGCTCCAGTCACAGCTTCATATTTAATTTTTGCATTTTGCAGTAGTTGGGCATTAGTGCCACTATGCTGTAACTGCTGTAATGTTAATGCATGAGACGTGAGCAAGATAGGCACTGGATGAAATGCATTTTGCACCTACATTGAAAGAGTGCATTATTACCAGTGGGTGCAAACAAGCACCTGATTTTTTTTATGTAAATCAATGTTTTGCTTTTTTTTAACACTTCCAAAGATTGCAAAGTTGACTCGCAGGTACCACAGAGCTTTACAAGAAAAACAAATTATGGTATAAAATTAGGGGCATATTTACCAATCTATCGCACAATGCAGGCAGCAAGTAATTCGCTCTGTAAGTTGCGTGAAAGGGGGAAAGCAGAACACAAAGTTATGGAGCATTTCATTTCTTACTTTGTGCTGCAAAAACAATCCTTAGAGGAATTTTCCTCCTTCTATGTGTGCGGCAGAATGAATAACGAGGAAGATATTTCTCCTTGTTACGCCTCACTAAGGAAGGCCTAGCATTTTGATGCATTTCCAAGTTTATCAGTTTTACTAAATCTGGCAATGCACCCCAATCCAGGAGTGGATGTTTGGGAACGCTCATGCTTTACGTATGAAACAACTCCTAATTTGAAATGAGATGTAAGGTGAGCAAGCAGCTGCATTGCGTTACATTTCTTCACAAATTCCAAATAAGCCTTGGCGTTGCACTGCGATACAAGGATAATGCAAAGGCTTAGTAAATCTAGGACTTATTTTTTAGGCAAGGGACAATTACATGCGTTGGTCAGGGCCATGGCATGCTGATTTGCTGATTGAAAGTCAGCAGCTGCGGCCCCCCTCTGTAGGTCTCCCTTAAACTGCTTGGCTCACACTCTACCGACTTTCATAGTCATTTCAAAATGGTGCTTTAAAAAAAACGAATTAACAGACATTAGAATGAAAATCACTGTGTTAATTAGTGTTTTTTCCCTCCTAAGTAAGGTGAGCTGCTCTGGAGCTTTCAGCACTAGAGTGCTCACTGCAAAACAGTAAGGGCCTGATTAGAGGTTGGAAGAGGGGTCTACTCCGTCACATATGTGACGGATATACCGTCCACCATTTTATGATCCCATAATAGCCTGTGGAATTCATAATACGGCAGATGGTGAAATCAGTCAGGTTTGTGACGGAGTAACCCATCAGCCAAATTCTAAATTAGGCCCTAAGTTCATATTCCATTAGTGTTAAGAATGGGTGGTGGCCTTGGACTGTATATGGAGCTGCTTTTCAGTTGATAAAGAGCAATCTATGTGCCCCCCAAATAGTATTTAGCTGTTGCACATCCTTGCCTTTGAGGAAAGAAATCATGTACTTCTGATATCCCTGCCAAACATATTCTGTGTATGCAAGAGAATCTTACTCTTTATGCCAAGGGCTATCTTTCTCTGTAGTGTGTTGAAGCTAGAGAAACTCTTGTCGCTATTCAAAAGTCAAAATGGTTGACTTTGCCAGTGCTTGTTTTCTTTTTTCATTGAGAAACACTTTTAAAAGCTCTCTTGCATTGCTTTCCCTTTCACTAATCATTTTTTTCATTTGCTTCAATGCTGCCTGTTCTCTTTGAGGCACCCACCTGCCAGCTGCTGTTCGCCTTCTGTCTCCTGTTTTCTAGCCACCTGAGCCCTTCTCGTTTCAAACTGCACTTTTTCTGCATTGTAGAGTGACAAGGATTTGTTTTGGGCAGAGTGGGGGGGGATGTTGGGGTGGAATGGAAAAGGAAACATTATTTCAATTCCCCATAGGTGATACGAGATGCTGTCAAGTAACTGGATAGTATGTGAGGTAAGGAAACAGTAGTGTCAAATGTCACTCAGTGAATTACAATTTTAGTTGATTTTGATTTTGGAGTCCGTTGAATTTACATCTTGCTTTTGTTCAACGACCGTATTAAATGGTTCTTGGACTCCAGGAAGCCTGGAAAAAGGGTGAGATTCATCAACATAAATACAAAATTAGATACTTCCTTGTGTTGTCTGATTAAGGAAGATGGAGGATGAATGTAACTATTGAGTATGCTTGTGGAACTCTGCCTCTTAAGTGGATAGAAGTCATGAAGTATGACCCGTTATCTGTACCATGCAAATTGATAAGAGCTTACCGGAAGTTTCAGCTAAGCAGATGGTGCGCTCCTTCTGAGGCCCAGAAGTTTGTGACTTTACTCCATGCTCAGCGCATACTTGAGCATTCCTGCTGCACAAACTGCACTGGTGTTTCTGCTCTCGCGGTCACCCCGAGAGGTGTTTCAGGGGTTCTACGGAACAACATGGAAGATGCCAGTGGAGCAGAAGAGTATAACACTGGGTTTCTTTTCCATATGCCTAATTGAAATCAATAGTTTCAGGAAAGGAGTGTGGCCACGCCTTATAATTTTCTCTTTCCAACAGTGTGATGTATTCAGGGAAACCAATGATATTCCCAGTCTAAGATGGGCTTTTCCTGTGATGTCAGTTGCTGTTTATGAATCTTTTTTTCGCCTTTATGATACAGAACTACAATGTCACACAATATTAGCATGTATCATAAAGTCACCTGGGTGGAAATAACCCAGCATGCATTTGTTCATAATACAGTAGGTCACTGGAACATTCCTGTCTTGTGTCTCATGTTTTATGTATGTATCATTTGTCAAGGCCAAAGTAGGTTGTCCAGGCATCCTAGATTCTAGCATGTTTATGGGGACAGCCTCTTACCAGCTCCATCACCAATATGGTGCACCTCTCCATTACCAGTGGCCATTCTGGTACTGATTGGGCTGTAGTAAACTTCCTATACTAAGCAAAATCTAGCTTGACCGAAAGAGCCCCAGGTCTATCAGTGTTCTTCTGTACCTATTGCAGCCCTGCTCCTCAGTTATACCCAGTAATGTCATTTTCTAGCAAGATCAATGATAAGGTTGGATGGAACAAGACTCCCTTGGGCCACTTGGGAGGGAAACCTATCTATCTTTCAAAGTCGCTCTAGTGTAAAATAAGTTCTATGCATGTATTACGATTGGATAATTCGGAGTTTGCAGAGATTGCAAGAGTTCGAGTGGGCATTTTGGCTTTAAACCAATCATTTTTTCTAGGAGACCGATTTTTAGTTCCCATGCTATCCTTACATTCATATATTCCAACCAGGGCATTATATACGGGGATGCAGTATGACTCTGAGAGGTGTTTCATATTGCATTTGTGTGATTAGGTTATCTTTTTCACCAAACACCAGCTGTTCCACACAGTTAACTGGGCAGCCCAACAGTAAAGCTGAACATTAGCTACGTCTAGACCACCCATATACCAAGATTGTACACATTTATCACACGCAAACATTGGGTGATTTGTGTGGATATAGAAATGCCCTGGATTCCTTACGAAGTTTCTAAAAGAAGCTCAGCAGGATTTCAAAGCAGTAGTTCTGTAGGACGATTTAGAGCTAGGGCGGAGACAACATTTTAATTAGGGCAGTCCATCCTGTGGAAGAAATGGAAGGGAGTTCCAGGGCAGTAGGTCTTTGTATGTGGATTTCATTAAGTGGGGGAAGGTTCCTTAATATGGATACCCACTTATTTAAAGCTGTGACCTGCAATGGTTAGGGGGGCTTGCCAGTTTACTGCCAGGCCTCCTCCTCTTGCAGTGGGTATATCATTGATTTCTCCCAGTTGAATAATTTCAGTTCTTTCCGAAAACTCATTTAAGGATGAATCTACAAGTAATGTATATATTACATTTGTTCCCTTATTTTTCATTGCAGCTATCACTTATTTTCTACTATAGTTGTCCCTTAGTTTTAGGTCGAACCTGCCAGACAGCATAAGTGTATCTCTGGGTAGTGGGGTCATAATGTACAGTGCATTGTTCAGCTCCAGTGTTAAGTGGTTGTATGTCGGAACACCGCCTGCCGAAACAATGAGTGCCTGAACAATGAGGTCGGAACACCGACCTCGTTGTTACCACTAATGCCTTTACCACGAATGCCTTAACAACGATATTTCGTTGTAAAGGCATTCCTGGTAAAGGCATTAGTAATAGGCACCCATTGATCCTGCATGCGTCACCCCGACCCCCCCAACCCCACCTCAAAACCTAAAACACCCAAACCCCCACCCCGCCCCAAAACCTAAAACACCCGCCCCCAACCCCACCCCAAAACCTAAAACCCCCCACCCCCACCCCAAAACCTAAAAACGCCCGCCCCCCAACCCCACCCCAAAACCTAAAACCCCCCACCCCCGCCCCAAAACCTAAAACGCCCCACCCCCCAACCCCACCCCAAAACCTAAAACCCCCCACCCCGCCACAAAACCTAAAACGCCCCGCCCCCCCAACCCCACCCCAAACCTAACCGCCCCCCCCGGCCCAAAACCTAAAACGCCCCACCCCCCCAACCCTACCCCAAAACCTAAAACCCCCCAACCCAGCCCCAAAACCTAAAATGCCCGGCCCCCCAAACCCGTCCCAAAACCTAAAACCCCCCGACCCTCCACCCCGCCCCAAAACCTAAAACCCCCGACCCCCCACCCCGCCCCAAAACCTAAAACCCCCGACCCCACCCTAAAACCTAAAACCCCCCACCCCGCCCCAAAACCTAAAACCCCCGCCCCACCACTTACCTGAGTAGTCGCCTCGTCATCCGCGTCATCCTCCTCAGCCGACTCCCTTGTTTGTGCATTAACCACACATGTTCGTTGTTCAGGACATGCGCGGTTAAGGCACAAAATCACAAAGTTGTGGTTAAAGAAAGCGTTGTTCCTCTTTCGTTAACCAGGACTTCGTTATTAAAGAGTGGGGGCAGAGGGCGTTTCCCGTGTTAAGTGCATTCCCTGAGAATCAACCATCTATCATCATTGTGGGTGCTAGCACTCGTGGTTTAGACGTTGTGTTAAGTCAAAAGATTGCTGGTAGTGAAAAAACTGTTGCCTTAGCATCCAGGACCCTAAGACCATATGAATGTCAGTAGAGCACCATTGAGCAGGAAGCAATTGCATGCGTATGGGCTGTACAAGTTCAGGGCATATATATGGGATACCAACTTTGAGTTGAACACAAACTACTAGTGCATATTTTCACCAACTGCACTCATAATAACATGCCCACCAGGCTCACCAGACTGGTCACTAAATTGCATGAGTACAATTTCATTATCAAGCTTATTCCAGGTGGAAAGAATTTTCGTGCAAACTGTTTATCCCGTGTGACTCTTGATATTGGGGATGACGATGTTTAGTAAACGTACATAAAGGCCCAGCATGGAAAATAAACTTTCACAGGAAAAAAAAGTTTTTGTTTTTTTGAAAAACCCTCACCCATCAGGGTTACCCCTTGGTGACATGCTTCATCACTGGGTTTCTTCCCGTTCTGCTGCAGAATGAGGGGTGCTGAGACTGACGGAATACGTGGGAGCACTGTTGGTGAGAAAAGCTGCACACGGATTGGTGGACATAATTGCGCTGCTATAGGTTGAGAACAGCTTGTGAAAAGGATTGTGGGATTGAAAATTACTTCCTGGGTTTGTAGATTTTGTGTTTATGAATTAAAGATGTGTAAAAGTGAATTTTTTCAAAGCTTTAAGGAGTGCGTAGAGAGGATATGTTTTTATTCCTGTTAGGGAGAGTGAGCCTCCTCTATCTGAGGGTACAACAGCATTTAAGGTAATGGAAGAGAGAGGAGTTTCAGCCTATCTTTGGATATATCAGTGGCGCAAATTAATTGACAAGGAGGGTACCTTAGCTTCTCCCTGTTACGGATCTTTTAATGTGAGAATTTTGGAGAACCTGAGGAGGGTGATGTATGAATTAGAGCCCCTTCCTAGACCTGCACAATTTGAAGAATTTGCTATTTGGGAATTAGTTGCAAGACAAAAAGAGGCCCAGAAATTCAAAAGGAGAATGAGGAAAACAGAGAAGACGTAGTGGTAGCTAGGTGGGATGCACAGCAGAGAATATGGAGGGCAGATACATTACATGCAGTGAAGCTGTTTTCAGCAGTTGCACAGGAAGGTGATGAAAGTGTTCAGCCTAAAGCCAAAATTAAATCCGAGGAAGATTCAGAACAGAAAGTGAGTGAAAATAAAAGGGTAGCAGAAGTTGAGAGTGATTCAGATGATGAATTTATAACTCAGTTGTTGCAAAATGATCCCTCACCTTACAATGCAGTTGAATCAGTAAACCAGAATGTAGTCCCAAATGTTGCCACAGCCCTGGTTGCACAAAGCCAGGTTCAGATAGTTCCAAACGTGCCTACTGCTAATGTTGCACAGGTGCCAGTAGTTTATCCAACAGTTCCTAATGTTCATACAGTTCAGAATGTCACAGTTCCAGTTTTGCCACAGCCAATTCAGAATGCAGGAACAACTCAGATTAAGTCTACATCTAATGTACAGATACCTGCACAATTTGTGAACCAGAGACAGACCATGCCTATGTATTCCCCAGTGATGACACCACAGAATGTTCCCACAAATCAGTCAAATCAAGCCTTTGGTACAGTAATAAGAGGCCAAGGTGAAGGTTTAATGTTCCCCCAAAATCTGTCAAATGTGACAGGTCTAGAAGCATGGACATTTTCCGTAACCATAGATCCAGTAGTCTGGTTGTATGACCAGGGTAATAATGAGAGTGGTCGCCAGATTTCAAATCCAGTATCACCAATAAATTCACCTTTGGAACTAATGCAGAAATTGAAAGACTGAGCACTACTGTGCCAGCCATGACTCCTATGAATTATTTTGGCTCAAACCATAAAGGAGTTGGTCCACTAATTGATGTGACATGTCCCCCATGCTTCATGGGATCATCTGTGATGACTCAGAAGCAGGCTACGAGAGCCCCATCAGGCCTTGAAAAATCATAAAAATGTGACTAGACCTGCTGGTCAAGTAACTTGAATAATCTACTTGACCATAACTGCAATGTTCTTGACCCGTAAATGGGTCTCAAATTTTGTGATCCTATTCTAATATTTTAGGTTACACAATTCCCTTTTTCTTCATTGTCACATATGAGTGCACCTTCAAATATGTGAGCTCAGCATTTCTGCTGTACAAAAAAATTATTTGTTTGATTAAATACACAAAGGGGCTGATTAAGACCTTGGCGGATGGGATACTCCGTCACAAATGTGATGGACATCCCGCCCGCCGTTTTACAAGTTCCTTAGAATATAATGGAACTCGCAGTACCGTGGACAGGATACCAGTCACGCTTGTGATGGAGTATCCCATCTGCCAAGGTCGTAATCAGGCCCTAAATGTTTGCTCCGTGTATCAAAAGAATCAAGCCCACACATAGGGAACACATGATCCATTACTTGTCTCTTAGTTTATTAATAGCATTGCCATCAGGGCATGAGTGTTTATCAGTTTATGTTTAAACACTCACTTTTAATAATTATAATACCAAAGCATCATCTGATTGCACACTGTCATTTACAGACAGAACATTTCCAAGAAATGTCCAAAATCCTTCCCACTAACTTGCAGCTTTACTGATAAAACTATAGAGTGTGCTAACAATCTGTGAAAATAGGGTTTTAGAAAACATATTTATTCTTGACACATAACCAAGTAAAGTGTTCTGATTTGTTTTCATTCTAATAAAATACTTTTTATTCATCACACCGAAGTACAAACAATGGGCTTTCACAACCACCGAAATATCTTTGGGAAATGTTTGTACAGTTGACTTAGCTATTTAAATGTTGTGTGTTAGAAAAACCTATCAAAATCCAGGATCTCTGCAGTGAGAAGGAAAATTGATTGTAAGATAAACTGACTTTAGACCTCTGCTTTTAAACACAGAGCAAATCTGACAAGAAGATTTAAAGGCTTCTGTATTGCTCCTCCAATTTCTGACTGAACAGAACACCTGTTCTTTGTCAACTCACCAAAAGTGGCAAGTAGTTCATAAAAATAGCTTGACCTGATAATTAAAACCTTCCATTGCGAGTGGTGGAGTGGATTTTGTTAGGCCTGCCCATGCAATGTACCACAGTTTCTGTCCCGAGATAGAGGAAATAATGTTAGTTTACTAGGATTGACAGCCCAACAATTGACTGAGTAGTTATACAATCTGAGCAGAACTTCAGCTTCAGGGAACATGCTAGAGGGAGGAAGAACACTGAATGGCAGATGAAGGTTGGAATTAAATCAGATGATTGAGGGAACACTAGAATTGGATAGATAAGATTTTTACAGTGAAAACAAATTGCCCTTCATGTGCAAGGATGTTACTCTTCGAGTAGGACATGTTTATGTGAAATTAACTAATTTGTCTGAGAAATGTGAAATCGAGATGAATAGATCCATACAGTTTAAGAAGAGTTACAGATTAGAATTTGATTCAAGAGATATTGCAAACATGAGATCACCTGGAATGAAATTCATATTAAGGAGTTCATTCAAAGCATTCAAACATGGGGAGCATTAGCTAAATGGGAAGGCAGAAGGGCAAAGAAAAGTGATCAGAAGAAAAAGCCGACTGCATCTTCAAATGATGTACAGCCGGCTGAAGAACCTGAAGAACCTGTAAAGATGATGCCAATTAAAGAAATTCCAGGAGGGAATTTTGTTCATGTCCCTTGGAGCAGAAGTGACATACTGTCATTTACAAATGATTATCTAAAGTTGAGGGAGAAACCATTGGAATGGTACCAGCAAATAGAGAGGTTTGCCAAGCTTGTGAAGTGTTTGTGGGAAGATCTGAACACTTTATTTGAGATTGTGTTTCCAGCTGATTTGCGAGTTGAGTGTAAGTGGAACATTGATGGCCGACTCTTGAGCCGATGAGAAATGCAGTAACAGGTGCACCATCTGAAGAGGTGATGTAAAGCTATTATAAGGTGATTGAGTTTCTGAAAACTAGAGTTTCCCCTAAAGGCATTGATTGGCAAAGGATTGTCAGGACATCCCAGGAAATGAAGGAATCTGTTCATGCTTATTATTATGAGATACTTCTGGAAGTATTCAGACATAATAGTGGCCCAGAGATTATTGAGCTGAGGGACATAATTTATCTTGTGTTTAGATTCATCCAAGGATTGAAGCCTGAAATTATTAATATGATTAAGAATCATTTAATTTGGTGGCAAGGAAACCTAATTGATGAAGTGTTGTGATGTTGTGATGAGATTGATTTAAAGCAGAAAAGGTTGAAGGAAAAGGCAATGGTGACACAGATAAAGTCTGCCCAAGCAGCAGATATGCAGAGTTCGCGGGGGTTGGTGAATCCAGGAGGAATGCAAGGAACGCAGCAGCAAGGCAATATCGGGCCTCAGTATAGAGGTAGAGGTTCTGGAATTTGAGTAGATCTGAATGCAAATGTGGCTGATGTTCAGAGCATGAAGATACTGCTTCCTTGTCATGTGTGCAACAACGTCAGACATTGGAAACGGGACTGTCCCTTTAATAATGTAAATAATTTGGTGCAAGATGGTAGTGTTGCGGAGATGGTTGACAACAGTCAATTTCAAAATCAAAGAGCTCAATGACCCCGAAATCCGAATATGAATGTTACTATAGGAGAAGCTCCTAATGCAGGTTCCCCAGCAACAAGAACAATTTCCCCATCTGCAAATTTATGTCCCACAGCAAATGCAGATACCACAAGCTCCAATGGCACATTAAACGGGTGATGGCTCCTCAGCAGAACATGAACCAGAGAACAAATTCAAATGTAAATCAGTTAACGACACAATATCTATTGACTGATTTCAATGATGACGAGATGATTGAAGAATGCATGAATGAGAGTTCAAAAAAAGAAGAATCTGTGTTGGCTGCCTCACTGGAGGTAGATCAGTGTGGTCCTTATGTGAAAGCCTGTACTTTGGGTCAAGATCTTTTATTATTGGCTGACACTGGAGCAACGCATTCCACTGTCAGATCTAGAGAAGTCCCAAATGTGCCCCTTTCAGAAAGAACGGTTCATGTGGTAGGAGTAGCAAACCTGCACTTGGTAAATGCCATTACAGAGCCAATTCCAGTTCTGATAGGAACATTCGAAGGTCTGCACCAATTTGTGGTTTGCAATTCAAGTCCTGTGAGTCAGTTACGAAGAGACTTGCTATGCAAATTAAAATGTTCCATCACATGTACACATTAAGGAATAGCAATTCAAACCAATAGCGATGATGAGACTTGCAGTCAAACTGATGAGATGTATCCGCTCATTATATTATTTCCTGCCATGACAGTTAAAGACTTGTCTGATGAATTACAAGAGATAGTAATGATGAGAGTTTGGGATATCACTGGAAAATATATTGGACTTATTCGAGTTGTTGAACCACTCAAAGGTGACAGTTTAGCCAAATGCAGTTTTCCATAGAACACCACAATACCACATGACCCCAGAAGTGATTGAAGCTATTACCCCCGTAATTGCAGGTTTTATTGAGCAGGGTGTGTTGAAATAAGTGATGGGCAGCTCATTTAATTTACCGATTATGGGTTAGTGAAAGCCAAGTGGGAAATATTTCATAGTTCAGGATTTTAGAAAAGTGAATGATATTGTAGTATCCAGTTGTCACATAGTGCCAAATCCAGCTGTTATTTTATTCCAGATTCCATGTGAAGCAAAATTTGTCACAAGTGTTTTTTCTCAGTGCCATTGCACAAAGATAGTCAGTTCTTATTTTCATTCCGATTCGGCAACCATGTGTATTCATGGTGTCCTACTCACCTGGGTTTTTTGGAATCGCCGTCCATTTTTAATCAGATCCTGCAGAAGAATTTAGAGTCTTTGAACCTGCCATTACAGTCTGCTTTAGTGCAGTACATTGATGACCTGATGGTTGCGTCCAATACATGAGAAGCTTGCAGACAAGAAACCATAGTATTGTTGAATCAATTTGGTGTAAGCGGACATAAGGTTACCATGCTAAATTACAGTATTGTCAGAAAGAAGTGAGGTATTTGGGTCACCAAATTGAGAAATATGCAAGGAAAGTGTCCTGAGAGAGAGTTGCAGCAATCATGCAAATGAATCCCCCAATCACACAGAGAGATGTCCAAATGTTTTTGGGCATGGTGAGCTATTGTCCCCAATGGATCCCAAATGTTTCAGTAATTTTTAAACTATTTCAGAAGTTGACACAAGGAAGTCACAGATCAGTCCCTTTCAATGAAGAGTGCATGAAAGCTTTCACTGAGTTGAAAGAGAGTTTGTGCAGAGCTGCAGCTTTGGGAATACCTGATTACACGAAAGGTTATGTACTGTTTGTCATGAAATTGATGGTTGTGCTCTTTCTGTTTTGACTCAGACACATGGAGGAACAAACAGGCCAGTGGCATATTTTTCCGCCACATTGGATTCTGTCACTGCTGTTTTGCCCAGCTGTTTAAAGGCTGTGGCCAGTGCTAGTGTGAGCATCAGTCAATGGGAAGGCATTGTGATAGGACACCCTTGAACTGTGTATGTCCCACACTCAGACAAAGTACTTCTGAACCGGTCCAAGACCTAAGATTTAAACAATGCCCATCTTACACATTATGAGCTATTGATGCTTGCATCTGCAAATGTAACAGTCAAGAGGTGTAGGGTCCTAAACCCTGCCACATTAATGCCTGTAAATATTGATGAATCAAATGATGTAAAGGAAATGGAACATGACTGCCTTGATGTCACTGAACTGTGCACCAAACCCAGACCTGATATTCAGGACACTCCTTTAGAGGAGAATGACAAAGTTGTTTTTGTTGATGGCTAGTGTTATGGGATAGTGAATGTACTCTGAGAGCAGGTTATGCAGTTTGCACCGTCTCAGGAGTTGTCGAAGCCTCAAGGCTTCAAGGAGTTATTTCTGCCCAAGTAGCCAAATTGGTTACACTTCTTACAAGAGCATGCTGCATTTCTGAGCAACTCAAAGTGACAATATTCACAGATAGTCAATACGAATTTGGTGTTGTCCATGATTTTGGGCAGTTATGGCACCAGAGAGGTTTCATAACCTCATCTGAATCACCCATTTGTCACCTTCTATGAAGAGTGGAGTTATGAAAGTGACACCAGTGAGACAAAGTACAATTTCTTGGTGTCAGTAGTTGATACTTGGAATCAGAATAAGAGACAGCAAGAAGACGCAACAGAGGAAAAACACAGAGGTTGGATAAAAGCAGGTTGTGCACAAAGAGAGGGAGATGGTGTCTGGATTTCAAATGAAGGGAAGGTTGTGTTGCCAGATTGTTTGTTGAATGTGATGGTGAGGTATTATCATGGTCAGGTTCATCTTGGCAGAGATACAATGATTTGCACATTCAAACAGACATGGTACAACCCCAGATTTAGATTGGTTGCAGAAACAGTCTGTCACAGATGAGTTACATGCCAACAAATGAATGTAGGGAAATGCACAGTGGTGAATATGAGCCACATAGGCAGAGCCGAGCGGTCTATTTAACAGAATGGAACTTGATTTCATTGAAATGCCTGCTAGTTAAGGATTGAAGTATGTCTTGGTTATTGTGTGTGTGTTCTCCCATTGGCTGGAGGCATATCTAACACACAGGAATGATAGTCTCACTGTAGCTAAGCTGCTGTTCAGGGAACTACTACCACGTTATGGATTCCCGACTTCATTGGAATAAGATTGAGGAACTCATTTTAATAATGAGATCATAAAATTGTTGTGTGCAGCACTGAATATTGAGAAAATATTGCACTGCAGCTACAGACCAGAGGCATCTGGATTGGTAGAGCAAATGAATGGAACACTGACAGCTTGATTGGCAAAGATTTGTGCCTCTACAGCATTGAATTGGCCTGATGCATTGCCACTTGTCCTGATGAGCATGTGTAGCATCCCTGACAGGAAGATAGGACTGTCTCCCCACGAAATTCTGATGCGTCGTGCAATGAGGCTACCAGCAGTACCTGCAAATGCACATGTGAACAGAACTGATGACTTAATGCTAGATCATTGCAAAGGTCTGGCTGATGTGGTTCGCTCTTTGTCTCATCAGGTTGAAGCAACAACAGTTCAAACGCCCAGCAACAGTGTAACAGCTTGAAAGCTGGTGATTGGGTCATGGTGAAGAAGCATGTGAGGAAGACTTGCCTGGAGTCGCGGTGGAAAGGTCAGATTCAGGTTATCTTAGTGGCAACAACAGCTGTAAAGTGTTCTGGTCATTCGAACTGGATACATGCAAGACACACAAGCAAAGTTCCATGTCCTCTTGAAAACACAGAGTCTTATCCCGCAAGAGCAAATGCTGATAACAAAGGGGTTCGGCTTGACCAAGATGTGAGAACGGAAGCAGTGGCTGAAGCAGAAATCGTGCAAAATGGTGAAGACACAAGCAGTCTGCATGCAGATAAAGGTGCAAACAAGGATGCAAGCAGTTTACAAACAGACAAAAGTGTAGGAGAGCAGATTCAAAGGCAAAGTCAAAATCAACTGTTTCCTGCCAGTATAGCAAATGTTGTGAAAGCAGGTGCACCAGGAAAAAGAACTGTAAAAGGAGACAAATTGCCTGCAAATGCACATGAACTTGTTGCTGATAAACTTCCATTAATAACAGAAACAGTTGAGGGCCAAGTCAGAGTGAAGATGAAGATGGTGGTGTAAGAAGAATGAAAAGGAAAAGAGTGCCAAGTCGCAGACACTCTTCACCTGAATGGATCTATTTGGAACACAAATGAATAGGAGAACAAGTGTATGACCTTTTGTTTTGACAGTGAGAATTCAGTTGAACATTCTAGAACTCAAAATTGTATTTGAACTGAGTTTTGAAATAATCTTGCCAAATGATTAACAAAGACATAACACTCTGGAAGTAATCATTAGCGATCATCAGACCATGTTATTTTGAAAATGAACATTGACCTATTTTTGAGAGCTTTTAGTTGAACTTTCTTGAAGATCGAGAACTGTTGTAAACAGTGCAAGGATTTTGAAAGTCATTCTATTTTTGATTTTTGCTCGCATTTGCTGTTATTTTTTTGCTTTTCTCCTGATTCTATAAAAGCCATGAATACTGGACAGGACATATACAGTTGCTGTAAATATGTGTGCATTGGCTTGATAATAGTATAAAAGATTGTGTGCATTTTATTGATTGCGGGAATGAATGTTTCTTTGAAAGAAGAGGTGCAAAGTACAGCAACGCCGGGGCTGAGAATGACATCATCCAAGCAGGATAAGTTTTATAAGGATGAGGGATTGCTTCATTTAGATGACACAAAGGGAGATTAATCTTCCAGTGTATATTATAGTTTGCTGTATGAGTACGAGGAGACAATGAATCTCTCTGATTGTTGCGTGTGTACACAGATTCCCTGATCTGTACAAGAAGAAATCACAGATGACCACTAACCTATGGGATTAGTTGCAGTCTGCTATTAACACGTTTGTATAACCAAGAGTTTGTTCAATATTTTTATTCCAATTATGACATAGTCGTTTCTTTTGTTCCCATTAATCAGTATTTGAGCAGAACTGCAAAGGCTAGGAACATTGACAATGTAGGGGGTTTCTTTGAGCCTACTCTGACTGTTGGTACAGCATTATACTAATCCATCACTAATTCTTGTTGGGTACCGCTTCGACGCCTCGTCAGGGGTAGTAAGCGCTATATAAATACGATTACAATACAATACAATACAATATGCAGCCCGGAATAACAGGGAGAAGAAGGAGTTAATTAATCAAGTGGATGACAAAAGAAAGACAATGAAGGAAAGAATAGATAAAGGTATAGTTAGTAAGAAGAAAACAATTCACAACACACCTGATTCGCAGGGACGCTTAACTTTAGATTGGCAACATATAGGAAAGCTTTGTATATATAGGTTGCAATCAAAGGCTGACAATATATTTGTAGGAATGAGTGAATGCAGACATGTGTTCCTGTTCAAGAAAGTGTGGGATTTTATGCTAAATGGACAAGACCCCAGTGTACCTGGTGTCTATTACATCTGTGGTAAGACCGCTTATTAAAAATTGCTGAAAGGCTGGTATGGTACAGGCTATTTGGGAGAGGTTTCCCAAAAATTTACCAAGTGGATGACATTGACAATCCTGCAGGGATTGAGGGATCTCAAATGAGATTCAAAAGAGGAGCAGGTGGTTCACAAATTACATGAGATATATTTGGAGAATTTATTCCATCAGTGGGCATGATCTTGAATGGCATTAAGATCATGATTGTCAATGATTGTAGATAGGATGTCAACTGATTTTTAAGGTGCAATGTTCCTACTGAATATGGAAATGGTTGCAGCAATGTCCATGATTTTTCAGAATCACCTTGCGTTAGGCATCCTTTTAGCAAAAGAGGGTAGAATCTGTATAGTTTTGAAATAACAGCACTGCTACACGTATATCCCAAATAATAGCAAGGAGATAAAGAGATATTTATCTAATTTGACAAGTCTGAGAAAAGACTTAAATGACCTGAAGGAGATAAATGTCTGTGAGGGAATAGGTGAAGGATTCTGTAAGGTAGGATAATGATGTGGTAACTTGGGAAATGGTTTTGTGAGAATGGTCCTGAAAAATGTATTGATTGTAACAGTGACCATAATTTGTGCCCTTGGATTTTTACAAAGCTCACAGTTTCTGAAGAAAACAAAGAGCAAAGAACAAATAGAGAAGCGAAGAAATGAAAATGGAGAATATGAGAAACAGGTATTTTCAGACGATGAAGACAATTGACAATCATGGCAAACCTAGATCTATGCATTTTCAAACTACAAGGTTTTGACTTGTCTCACTGCAAATAAGAATAGTTATTTTGTGACAGAATAGTTTGACATCAGAGGAGGGACTGAGAGAGATCAGGTTTTATGAATAAATTAGTGGCATAGAAGTTAACATATGGTGATGAATTAATATACCTTTAAAGGCCTAACAGAGAAAAATAACATAAGTTGTGAAATGTGCATGTTTTAATTATGGTGATCCATGTGGTCACCATTCGTATTAAACACCACGTTCTAACATGAGAGTTTTGCATTCATATTATATGAAGTACTAATGTGAATTAATATTAAAGGTGTTTTTGAAAGTATTGAATGAATATGAATTAATCAGACTTATATTTGATTAAATGAATTTGTAAGATTGCAAGTTAAGTGTGCAGAAAAATAAATACACGTTTAATATTAATTCTGACGTTATGGATAACGTTTGCAATTAAATAATTTGGTTTGCATATATGAGTTGTAATGTGTGCAGTAGGTTTATTAATGTATTAAAAAAAAAATTAAGGCCTGAGATTCCTTTTGCAGCATCAATGAAAATCACTTGTTGGTTCTGTTCCCTCTGACCTGAATTCTTTCCCTAAGATGCTAATGTGAATGTTGAATGTCCTATTGTACTCTAAGCAAGAGACGTGTTTTAAATGCCCTGGTGTTATATTATTTGTTCTAGCTGTTTCCCATGTGAAAGAATATTATTATTGTGCCTCGTGAGAAAGGAACTGCTTGCAACAAATTATTAGAAAACGTAATATTTCTGTGAAATTACAAGTCATGGTGTGGACAAAGCACTACTGCTGAGAAGATTCAGAAAAGTAACAGAATTGGTGGTGCCATCTGCGATGATTGGATGCTGACTCTGACGTCTAAAATATGCCCACCCAAAGAATCAATGGATGAACTGTGCATATTTGAATTAGTGAAGAACTTTGGAATAGAGTTCAGTTCCCTTTAAAACTTTCTTGAAGTCAGTCTGTCCTGAAAAAAATCTTAGAGTTAGTTCTCCTCCTGCCTCAAAGCTGTCCAGAACCATGTTTGAGTCTGCTGTCACACTCTGTTTCTCTGAGTCCCCATGATGAGTTTTCTCCTCATAATCTTAACTGCCCTCTTCTATTATGTGGTTCAGTACTAATAACGCCAACTAAATCTGAATTGCTGATTTGTTGTATGTGCAGCCCATGTTCTGCACTGCCCTGATGCTTCTGTCAACTGACTCCGGAAGATGGTGGCCATCTGTCATTATAAATCATCGCTGTTTGCTGTTCCTTGAGGCGAAGTATACCTAAATGTGTTTTTTTGTTTCCCTTTTCAGTTAGTTACTTGCACCAGCATATTTTTTAGACAGTTATTCTAGTTAGATGTTTTCCAAATTATTATTGTCTTTTTATGTATTTTTGTTTGCCTGCATGTGTTAGTCCGTTCCCACACATGCAAGTCCCAATTCTGGTTAGCGTTAGCAATGGCTTAGCTCTGAAACCTGAAATTGATTGTGAAAACTGTATTTCGATTATTCAATTATTGTACCATCATCTGCTTTGAATTCTAGTAATAATGTTCATATTCTATTGTTGCTAATCTATATTATTCTTTTGGAGTTTCTAACAGTATTGATGCTTAGCAGGTTAAGTCTTTACAGACGTTTTGGTCATCCTATGGTTTTCATGTATGTTTATAACTTAGTTTTGTGCACCACATATGAGACATTGATTTTGGGATTGTAATAAAGCTTTGAAACTTTATTTGGTTTGGAGTCTAACTCAGTGTTGAATTGCTTAAAGTGTTTAAAATTGTTTATAGTATAATGTCATTGATTTGTGATTGAATGATTCTGACTACTACACTCTTCGCCATCTCCAAAGATTCAGTTGACCTCAGTAGATGAGAATAGAGATGGCGTCCCACCCGTGCACTGGTAGTTGTTGAACCGGGAACCGGAGAGAAGAAATCCCTTTCTTGGGCCCCAGGTGGTGCGTCCGCACAATCTCTTTGATTGGCTGGATTCTTTCCTTGCACTCTTCACATTTAGGCAAATACTTTTTTTTATTTTTCATTCAGCACTCCGTGACAGTGTATGTGTTTTCTAGGTTTCTCCCTTGTGTTCTGCTTTGCCCCTCAATTTCCTCACCCATGCGCTGTGTTACTCGCAGCCCCTCCCAGTTATGGGGAAATTTTTGACCAGGTATGGCTGAAGAGAAGACTTTAAGAGTTGTTTTTGTTTTGTTTCCTGCATTGCACATATCGCATGAAAATATGACCTTTGGCACACAAAGCTTTTACAGTGTTGGAGGAAGGGCCATATGCTGCACTCACTAAGCTATAGTCTGAAGCAGAAAGTGTTCTTAGAAGCACACTTCTCCTGGATGCCCATAATTTGCACTTTGGGCTACTACAGAGAAATAAAAGACTGTGGCCCATATTTATACTTTTTTTGCGCAGCATTTGCGTAATTTTTTTACACAAAATCGGCGCAAACTTACAAAATACAATTGGCCTGAATTCTATGGAATGTAAATTAGGCCTTGGCAACCATTTCCCTTTACATTCTGACATATCTTTATTATTTTTTAATTCTATTCAGAGTTTCCTGAGTGAAAAGTGTTTGAAGAATAAACCATGCTATTTATAAGGATTTAAATCAATGTGCAGTTCTGAGATACCATAAGATATGTGGATGCTTTTGTATTTTTTAATGTTTTTTCTGTTGTTTTAAATCAATAAATTACAGATAAACTTTGGCTAAGCCACTAGCTCGACGTTACATTTAAAGGTGAGCCGGATTGGGTTTGCCAATGCCTGTTAATCCTTTGTAATTGGAGACTCTGCTGGATTTCTTTAGGCTTCTTTCTTGGTGCCTTTCTATTCACCTCTACATTATTCTTCATCTATAATCAAGAGCTATAAGACTGCTAAGGAGGCTTTTTACAGTTTGTGTTTTTCCTCCTATTTGGAAATCTCTTAAAGAGGCACTTGAGACCTTTAACCTGTACCTAGTAGGTGTAGGGTGGTACCGTGGCTATTGTAATTAATTGCGTTTTCCTCAGGCAATCAACAAAGCTATTCAACAGAACATCTTATTGCCCAATCCACGACAGAGATCTGAAAGGCAAGAGATAACATAGTTTAAAGCTAGTGGTACTCATACTGAATTCATGTTACACCTAAATCGGAATATTATGGCTTATGCCAACAGCAGGCCAAGCATCATTAGGACAACTCATTCTCTAGTGTGTACTGTAAATTGTGCTTCCGGTTTTATGGTACTTATTTTTTGACAAATGTATCTGCATTTATTCAGATGTATTATATTATTGACATTTAACCATATTTGTTTTTGGTTCAGTGAAAAAAATACAGTCGCGGCTGGTGCTCTTTGAAAGTGATGGGGTATAATTATTGTCTCAGATTGTAGCCGGTGGGTGAAGACATCGAGCCGAACAACTTCTGGGGAGGTTTGGGATATCCTCTAGTGAGAACATTTTGAAAGAATGGCGCCAGATAGTGTATTTTAAATCAGGATGTTCACTTAAATTTGCTTTGGAACAAATCACCTGAAAGAGTACTCATTAAATATTTCAGTGTTTTTATAGTGTGCCGTGCCACTAAAACCTGATACTCTCCATCAGTATTTTAAAATGTGCAATGGTTGCATCACTAAGTCAAAAATTCCTTCCACTGTGCTAGAGCCTGCATTTTGTCATGTGTACCCCCATGTGTCATGTGTGCCCCGTTATGCCAAAAAACACATGCCTTTTTGCCGTTGATGCCATTACATGACTTATATTAAAAAATCCACTAGTATTTCAGGGCCAATATTATGTCTCAGTTGCCTCCTCCAATAAGCCATGGTGGTACTCCCTTATGCAAAGGATTATCTCCAAAGTGCCAGCACCAGCATTTTGCCACAGATGCCACATCTGTCAAATACTTCTACTATGCAAATTGCAGAGGTCTTCTCCACTGGTGCTCTCAAATGTCAAAAATGACCTCCACTGTGCAAGGCCTAGCAATTTGTCAATAGTGCCCCCTCCATATGTCATGGGTGTACTTCCTTTTTAAAACATTATTTACAGTATGACAGTACCATCCAAATTAAATAGGTGACCCGTTGTCAAAAATTACCTCAAATATGTCAGATCCGCATTTTTTCATGGTTGCCCCTTCCCATATGCCACAGTTGTCCTCCCTTCTGCCAAGGATTACCTCCAATGTGCTAGTTCCATTATTCTGCTAATGGTCCCCACATGCCAGTAATTTCCTCCAGTATATCAGGACTTTCCCATGGGTCCTGGTTATGCCAAAAAGTACCTCCTGTGTAAAAAACAGCATTTTGCTATGAGTGTTCCAAAAGTCAAGTATTATATCTAGCATGCCAGTGCCAGTATTTGTTCACTGGTACCCATTATGCTAAAAATTGTGTCCAGTACGCTAGTGTCAACATTTTGCCAACAATGCCTCCGGCAACCACCACATTATCCCTCCTGCTTGCTTCCAATCACCCACTCGCACTCATTCTCACTCACTCATATTCACTCTCACTCATTCTTTGTCATTCACACACGTTTATTTTCACTCATTCTCTAACACAGATATGTACTCACTTCCTCATTCACACAAACTCCCTCATTTTTTCTCACTTCCTCACACTAACTTGAACCCACTCTTAATTCTTCATTTCACCTACTTATTCTCAATCATTTATTTACACTCACTCTTACTCTTACTCTCACTCAGTCCCACTTACTTCCCTCAGACTCATCCTTCCCAACACTCATTCACATGCATTCTCACTCATCTCACTCACTTTTATTCATCCTCACTCTCTCGGTTAGGCACTCTCAATTGCTCTCAAATACTCATGCACACATGTTTAGACACACTCACTTGCACACACATAACCACTCAAGCACACAACATATCTTTGTTTTTATTTTGTTTTTACTTACCTTATTAACGTGTGCAGGTAACCTCCCAGCTTCTTGAGCTCCGTTGACCCCTGCAGCAGACCCACAGCTAACGCAGGAAACTGTCAGGAGTTGAGAAAGCAAGGAATGAAGGCTGATTTGCATGTAGAAGTGGGCAACGGAGAACTTAAGCTTGAAGCGCTCGAGAGCTACCTTTAAAAGTGATGCCACAGTCCATCACATTTGGGAAGATCCTTAGGCGTGGCAAGCCACTAAACTACAGGGCTAGGACTCCGCCAGCCTTGGGCAGTCTCCATGATGGGTATGGAGATGGCTCCATTTTCCTGAGTCAGCCGTTAGACAAATGTTACTTACTGCCTGCCTCAGGCTGCTTGATCCTGTGTATTTTCATTACACTAATAGAATTGTGTTATTCATTATCACAGTAATAAAACAAGCATTTGCAGTGCAAAGGATCTCGCGTTTGCTCGAGTTAGAGATATTAGCGCTGTAAACTCCTAATCGAACTTTTCTTGCCACATAAACTGAAAATGAAAAGTAAAACAGTTTCACATAACTAACCGGACTTTTCTTGCCACATAAACTGAAAATGAAAAGTAAAACAGTTTCATATAAGTGAGCCGATAGCCACCATGAGTGTAAAACAGTCACACAAAAGGAAATGCAAAAGGAAATAGAAGTTAGCTTGCAGTGAAACATATCGGCAAAAGAGCAATTCTCCATGTAACCGGCAAAAGTGCAATTACCCATGTAACCGGCAAAAGTGCAAATATCCAGGGTCAATGTCATGCAATTTGCAAATTGCTTGACTCCTGCCCAGCAAGTTCGCACTGCCTACGAAATAAAGAGAAGAAGTAGTGCAGAAACCATACGGAAAACATGTACCCTTGTATGTTTTCAGTAGTTGGCTGGCGCGCTCGAGGCAGGCTAAACACCGGAAAAGGCATGACGTATACATGCCTTTCGCTAATTAAATCAAGCGAATTTTTAAAGGCAAGCCCACGAACCAACCAAACTGATGGGGTTGACATGTGCATGGTTAAAAGCCCACAGAGAGATTACACCAGGTATGGAGCACTTTGCACTGGACCGTAAAAAGGGCAGACATGTGCCGCTCCAGTAAAAGTACACTTCCCTTTTGAAATCTGTTGGATTTTAGTACACTATACGATAAAATAATAATCTGTGTGCAAATATTAGCTATTTAAACTTCATTAAGAAGTTTAATTCAGAGATTTCATAAGTTTAGCTACAGATGCTGTCAATATGAACAGCAATTGTCCTTGAAGCATTAATAGACAACATCTGTGGACATTTAAATGAAGACCTATGTTCTGCTTTTTTCCCTTTCTAAATATAAATATAGAGAGGGAAATAGTTTTTTTTTTAGTCTGTATTTATATTGAAAAATACCAAAAACGAAAAACTGCAAGCCCTCACTATATTCAACAGATTATCTGTTCAGGTCTGATGACAATTTAAGAGGTTTTACTTGTGATCCCTAACACAATGTTTGCACAGGGATCACAATTATAAGTGGGATTTACACCCAATAGTAATTGTGGGATATCTTTTGCACCTCTTGCCCCAGGTCAAATTTCGGGCAGTCAAACATGACAGAAGTTAACAGGTGAAAATTCCTGGTAGTTAGTAGGACATGTAGATTTTGGTTCAGTAGGCACCTACATTCACGTTATGTCACATTTTGAAGGCAAAACTGGGAATAGCTGAGAATTTTGAACACTGGGTCTCTGTTTTTTATCAGACACCCAGACCCAGAACTCACACCAGGAACCTCAGAATAATCATCAACAGCAAACTTGACATGTTTGCACAAATCAACATTGTCACTACATCCTACTTCCATGCCCTGAAGATTCTGAGGAAGATCTTCAAATGGCACCCAAGCAACTCCAGAAAAAGGGTCACTTTCACCTATTCACCAAAAAATTGGATTATTGGAACACCCTGTATGCCAAGATCACTATGCAACTCACTAGAAGAATACAAACCATCCAGAATTCAGCAGCCAGGTTCATCCTCAACCTCCCTAACAGAACTCACATCACACTACACCTCAGAGTGTTCCACTGGCTCCCATTGCACAACTGTGCTCAATGCAAATTCCTCATACACACATTCAAGTCACTACACAACTCAGGCCCCACACTGGTGCATCTCTTTCCTTCCACCAAACACCTAGACACCACCATTCCACAGGAATCCTACTTACACACATCCCACACATACACAGAACCAGATCAGGCCCTTATTTAATGTGATCAGATTACTTTGTGTAGGCTAACTTGTGGACTTTAATGTTAGATAGTGGCTGGGAGTGCACAAGTTTTCAAACAATTTTAAAAGGAAGTAAATTATTGATGAACGTTGACATAAGTATCTTTGATTTACTAAGATGTGTATCAGGATCACATTGTTTAAGAACCTAGAACATGGTTCACATTTCTTGTCTTGAGGATTGTGTGTGAGTCATGAATTTAGTTCATTTCACCAGGTGTTTTGCATGGTAGAGTGCATCATTCTGTTGAAAAAGTTTTGAAGTTACTGACAACATTCTTAGTTGTTGGCAACGTACCTAGTAATTTGACTGTGATAACTTTTTTTATGATGATGTGAAAAACCCATAGTCATTGTTGGTTGTTCCTTTAATTCTTCAAGTCAACTGATGTCTTATAGCTTCTAATATTATGTTTCGGTTTGAACCCAACAATTTAGCTTGTCTTGAGGTATAACAGATTTTAAGCTATTATTTTTTCACCAAGCTTTTCCCCTCTTTCTTATGCTCTCCTGCATTGCCTCTCTCTTGTGTCCTGCATTCTCTTTTGTCCCTTCAACTTTTCTCTGCATCTTTATCTCCTCTGCACATCAGGCATTCACCTCCTCTCTGTCTTTCTCTTTCTCTCACTTATTACACTCACTGTCTTTCAGGCAACTTTCAGTCTCTCTGACTCTATATCCTGGACAACAATCTGTATGCATTCTCACTCGCTCACTCATACTTACCCACTGTTGCTCATCCATTCTCACTCATTCTCTTTGTCAGTCACTCGCACTCATTTTCACTTACACACACAAGCGAAAATATATAATACATGCACACAACATACATTTGAAATCATTTGTTTGGTTTTCACTTACCTGCGCCTTGCCTGCACTGGTTGCTTCACTGCATCTTGTGCTCCATTGACCCTTAAGAAAGGCACACAGCTAAAGCAGGAAACTGAAACCTCGAACCTGCACAGTCTCACATTCCAAACTCTTGCTTTTTCACTACACCCTTTCTGCACTCTGTCAAGCGTTAAGAAAGGGTGGGTGAAAGGCTTATTTGCATGTAACCATGGGCACTGCAGGACATAAGCCTAAAGCTCTGTTGCTGCCTTGCCCAGTGACGCTGCAGTACGCCACAAATGGAAAGATCCTAAGGCCTTGGTAGGCCACTGAGCCTAGGGCTGGGACTTCGCCAGCCTTGACGCATCTGTCTGCTGGATGGTGCAGGTGCATCTGCTCACCTGAGATAGATCTCACTGCCTGCCTCAGGCTTCCAGACCATGTGCATTTTTATTACACTAATAGTGAATAATAGCTTAATAGTGATCACGTAGGATGATCTTTGCACCTCTTACCCTGCGTTAAATTTCCGCAGGTCAAACATTACAGAATGTAACAGGTGAAAATGCCTGGTCGATAGGAAGATATGCAGTCTTTGGTTGAAAACTCCAAAATTCACATTATGTCACGTTGTCAAGGTAGAACTTGGAGCGGCCAAAATTCTGAACATGTGGGTTTCGGATTTTATCCAGAGTGATGATCAAGCCTTTGTTAGCGCGTCGGTCCTTAATAAGTAAACTTACAAGGTGACGCGTACAGGTCGATGAACCTTTTGATTCGCATGGAGTATCCTAGTCGCACTGTGACAAGTGTACACAATAACCAAATGCACAGCTTCAATGACATTAGTCAAAGCATTAACAAATTAATCAAGAACATCAAATGATAGATATACCATATCCTTTCAGTCATGAATAACCACACCTCAAATATACGTTTAGTAGTTTTATTGCCCTTTAGGTACAATACTAAGACATGAAGTTAATTCAAACTTTATTCAATTCAATAAAGCACTATTAGTCAATCAGAAGAGGCCATGAACATAATCTAACCAAGACTTGCATTAAGATACATTCTAGAGCATTTACACAAATCAACAAGAAGATCAATCCCAAAAACCCAGTTAATGGCATAAGTTCAGCAGAATTTTGTCTGCCAATCAATTGTCAAACTTCATGTCAAGAACCATCATGTGGAGTAATCTTAACTAAACCAGATCAGCATTAGCATGTGGGGCGTCATGCGAAAACAATTTAGAACACAAATTTGGAAGAAAACATCTAACTAAGGAATGCTATATAGACAGTGCAGTTGGTACCTAGAAAAGAAAAGCAATGCAATACAGTTGCATTATCATATCTCCCTATCCTCGGTGTGGGTCAGCAACAGAGTCAGCCTTCGTTCTCAGGTCATCAGTTGATCAGCATTGCATCAGACTCTCAGTCAGAGAGACGAGCCCAATGATAGAATCTCGAGTCACCTCTGCAATTTCGATAAAGTCTGCTCTCCTCTCCCTATTCACCTAAAATCTTTTCCCTCTGTCCCAATGTTATATTAAAGTCACCCAGACTGTCCCCTAATTCCTAATTGGTCAATTAGTCGTGCAATATTTACATAGCCAATGAATAAAACACACCAAATCTATAGATTCTAGTATTTCATAGTTCTCAGACTGTTGATTGGTTCGTCTTGCGATGTCCTCATCATCCGGCTCGTCAGGTATCAGGACTGTTGCATCTTCTTCTCCAGTCAGTGTCTTCATTGTTCAAGTCCTAGGAAAGTGCACCTCGTTCGACTTACACGACAGTTGTTACATTTCTAGCTCTACCATCTCCTGTCCATCAGTTCACATAAAGACTCCTTGCTAAGCAGATTTTGTTAAACAATGGACAGTTCACGGTCAGTTCAGCTTCATCATCGTTTTACATTTTACCACTAGAAACACAGCTTCTGCGTTGAGGCCTGGTAAGACTAGGCCCAGACAATAACTGAGTAAAGGCACATAATTAATAAAATATCATATTACTACATTATTTTTTGTGCTTTTTCATCATTTACGTATAAGTTAGTCTTCTTTTAATATCTTTGGTAACATTGGCGGACACAGCCCGTGGTCAAAATTTCAAACGTGCACATTATTTTCTTCATTATTAATTTTTCTACTCATTTCATTACATAAGCATTCATTAATAATTTCAAATTAATACATTTGCATTAACACCCTTATTTAATGTGATCCATTTCTGTACTTCTGCATGTAGTGGACAGTTTTTATGTGAATGGAACTTAGATTTTAATAATAGATGGGAGCTGGTAGCGCACAGTTTTTAAAACCATTCAAGAAGATAGAGAATATTGTAGACAAGTCTGTAGTTGACAACAGATAATGGATCCACAGAGCGTTTTTAGAGGTAATAATTCATTTTTTAAGGCAAGGCAACATGAAATCATTTCTCAAGGACGAATTGGAGATAGTGCAGGAACCATGGGAAAATGATTTTGCATAGGTCCACAAGAATCGACATTGAATCCTTGGTGAAGGAACAGTTTTAAGCTTTAATATAAGGATCTTTGATTTACTAAGATGTGTATCAGGAGCGTCCTTTTTAAGGAACTAGAACACAGTTCACATTCGGTGTGTCTGGATGACTGTGTGGGAGCGATAAAGTTAGGACATTCCATATTGGCATGACAAATTAGTTGTTGGTAGCGTTAATAATAAATAGACTGTGTTAAACTCTCTTATGGTTTGTTGATTGATCCTTTAATTCATCAAGTGAACGAATGTTTCACAGCTTTTCATATTATTATGTTTTGGCGTGAACCTAATAATGTAGCTTGTCATGTGGAAAAGCAGATCTTTAGGTATTATTTTATGGTAAAGTTTTTACTCTTTCTTATGCTCCCCTAACTGCCCCTCTACCTGTCTTGCACCGCCCTAATGGATCTAGCAGTTACTCGAGTTAAAGCTATTAGCGTTATAAACTCCTAACCAGACTTATCTTGCCACCTAAACTGAAAAGTAAAACAGTTTCACATAAGCAAGCCGACAGCCGCCATAAGCGCAAAGCAAACACACAAAAGGAAACAGAAGTTCGATCGCCGTGAAATGTATCGGCAAAAGTGCAATTATCCATGTAACTGGCAAAAGTACAACTATCCATGTAATCGGGAAAAGCGCAAATATCCATGTAACAGTGTCGATGTCATGCAAAGCGCTCTATTACTACTGCAGAGTGAGATCGCGCTGCCTACCAAATAAAGAGAAAAAACATACGGAAAACATGGAGCCTCGTATGTTTTCAGTAGTTGGCCGGTGGACTAAAAACTGGAAAAGGCATGATGAATGCATGCCTTTCACTAATTAAATCAAGCTAATTTTAAAAGGCAAGCCCACAAACCAATCAAACTGATAGGATTAACATGGGCGTGGTTAAAAGCACACAGAGAGATTACATCAGGGACGGAGCGCTTTGCGCTCAACCCTAAAAAGTGAATCTCAGCCACTGCTAGTTACTCGGCCTCATCCAGTCCAGACATGGTCCTCTGCTCACTGTGCAAAATATCTCAAGCTCCTTTCCTTAGTATTTATGCAGTACCTTTCTAAAAAAAAAACAATTTGGTGCACTTGATAACTCTGAATTATACAAATGAATATTCACGTATTCTGTGTTGGATTTGCATAGAAAATGTATTAATTTAGAGAAAAATAATGCACGCATTTGAAGGTGCACCTACTTGAGTACCACCAATGTTCATGAAGTGTACTTATTAATGGCTTATTAATATAAAATGTTGAGCTTATTTTTGATTAATATAGTAATATGTCAATTCAGGGTTATGTATTAGATTTATTAATCGTAGGCCATAATTTAGTGAGGTCTTGGGCCTAGTTGCACGGCCTCATGTCAAGCTGCATTTCTTAAACAAATTATAAAATGGCTGCTTTGAGAATTACATTTTGATTTTCCACTGTGCTGACCAAGTGCTCTAGCTGAAAATCTTTCTCATGAGAACCTTAATATAGTATGTGTAAGACTGACCTTCCCAGGAGAAGACAATGAATGCACTGACTGAAATATAAGCTGCAACAGTATTGATACCTGACAAGCCCAGTGATGGGAACAGGAGGAGAGGAGCCAATCATCGATATGTGAACCATATGCTAGTAAAAGTGTAGGTTTGGGGTTTTGTTTTCATTCGACTAAATGCAAAGATGCGATTCTTTGACCAATAAGGACATGGGAAGTAGTTTTAGGAAATCCAACTTAGCCAGACTGCACGGAGAGGGATGTGCCATTCTCCCCTTCTTCTTGAGAGTTTAGTCTCCACGTAGCACCGCAACCCTAGTCTCACTGACACCGTCACTGACGCTGTCACTGAGCCGCTGCTTGCACCTTGATCCCGCACTCAATATCGCCTTGCTCACACCGCAGCCTTGACATCCCCATTGACACTGATGCCACTGCCTGCGCCATGGCCTGAGGTCGCAGCTCGTGGGTTACATGAAGCACTGTCCCGTCCCGCACCGCAGCCCTGGTCCACCGACACCACCACCATTGACTCCAGTGTTTTCAACGCATGCCCCTTTCTGCACTGCAACCCGTGGGTGCCGCACAGAACCTGTCCCATGCTGCACTGCTGCCTTTGTCCTACCGACCACAGCTCTTCAGCAACAACGCTCCCACAGCCTGCACTATGACCAGGAGACACCACACTTTGCACCGCCCTGCTTCACACCACAGTCCTTATCTCACTGTCACCTCAGAACACCGTCACCGAGCCGCTGTCGGCACCGTGACCTGTGGGCATCGTACGTCGCATCGTTGCATCATCCTAAGTTGCACCGCAGCCCCTACGCCATCCACGCCAGCACTCCTGACTTTGTAACCGCCCGGAGTTCGATCTGCAACGCTTTTGACTTCAAGGGCCCGACGACCCCCGCACCGACCTCCGGAACCGACACCTGCAATGTCAGCGACGCCGCACTCCGGATCTCATCACTAGGATCACAATCCCCTGCATATCCAAGGTACTGTTTAGGGTCTTCCTGACACCGTTGTTCACGATGCCGTGATAGCCCCAGACAGACCTATCAACTTCAAGGAACTGTATTTTTAAGTTAATTCTAGCAAAATTCATATCTTGATTACTGTATGTTGGATTTTCCTCGTTTTGGTGGTGTACACAGATAAATATTGGCTATTTTTCTAAATCTGGTGTGGTGTCCTTTTGTAGTGTTTTCACTGTACTACAGTGTGTTATGTGCAAATGCTTTACCCAGTGCTTCTGAGATAAGCCTGACTGCTCGTGCCAAGCTACCAAGGGGGTGAGCAGGGGTTATCTGAGCAGGGTTTCTCCCTTAGCCTGACTAGAGTGAGGGTCCCTACTTGACAGGGTGCAAACCGACTGCCAAGAGACCCCACTTTTAACAGTCTGAAATTAGTGTAGTTAGAAGTGATGTGTATTTACCAGATCATACATTTGGCTAGGAACGTTTGTATTCTAACGTGGCCAATAAATGTTCTTCATGTAACCCACAAAACCCTGTATTACAGGTTAATCAGACCATGAGATCTAAGAGGTGCAGGCTCGTGGTGGCACCAAAAGATCTTTATATGTTCCCGCCAATCATATTTAAATCATGGATTCTGTGAATTTAAGCCCCCAAGTATCCATCATTCTCTAGCTTTTCCCCATTACAGGAGGCACTTAAAACGGTCGTACTTTCCATCAGCAACTACCCCTTTTGGCTTTAAAAACGCTACAAAATATGCCTTGTACCTGGAGACTTACTCAACCCCTATATAATCATCTGTTTTTTAACAGTAGGACAGGACTGTCTGTTTTAGAAGCCCGACCCTCAATATTCTGCAACTGAGATGTTTCATTTCTACTAAAACATTCTAATCAGAAAGGATCTGTCCTGTAGAAGACCTAAACTTTTCACAGTATTAAACAGTAAGCTGATATCAGGTTTTTTTAATCATTCTTATTAAACGCATAATCGGAAACACTATTGAGTGTTTTGATGAAGATTCAGGCCTGTTTGGCAGACCGGGGTAGTACTGTTGCCTTTTGCTAGCTGATGAGGTCCTGACAGATAGAAAAAGGCACTTCTATATGGCTGGCTAACATTGTCCCTTCTATAAAGACCATTGTTGAACTCCTGGGATGAAATGATTTGCCTAGTTGCCAGTGTTAAGTGTTACTGTTATCCTTACTGGAGGGTGAAGTGCTTGCACTCTTTGAATGTGTTCATGCTCTGTGAGTCTTCAGAGCTCTACCCTGGGAGCTAGACTTATTTGTATAAATCTGTACTCACTTCGGCCCATATTTATTATTTTTTAGTGCCGCATTTGCACCGCTTTTTGACGCAAAGACGGCGCAAACCTACAAAATACAATTGTATTTTGCAAGTTTGCGCGTTCGTTTTTTGGCTGACACCTTAGATGTCTGGGATAGCAGGGCCAGATGCCTACCTGTGGTTCGTTTTACACCTCCCTTCTCCACTCCAAACCTCATTTTATCCTGCAGATGTAAATGACTTTGCCCATCCAGTTTGAGTGGAGCCCCATGCTCAGGAAGACCATGGGCAATGGTGTGCAGGATTTGCGGCTTCACAATAATAGAGGCCTGCTCTGGCAACGTGCTGGAGATAAGCAATGTAATTCTGTAGACAACAGTAACACCGCTTAAAGGTCTGGCCTGAGTGCATTTGTCAAACGGACATATTGGAAAAATGACCTATTGCTGTCAATATTTTAAAAAATGTGTATTTTTCTCTCACTTCATACCATTCCCTGTTTTGTGTGGCCTTCTGCTTCCTACTGAGCGCTTGCATTGCAATGCACAGGAGACTATTTTGACAAATCAAAAGTTAATTGAATCAACACACATCAAATTCTATCTCTCATAAATGTATATGAACACAATTGTTTTTATGTTTTTTTTTTTATTTTCACTGCAGCAAGTTTTTTAATATTTTAGTCAGGGTTCAAAAAGCAAGCCAGGCATCTAGGCTTTACTAATTTTTGTTAGGATATTTGGAGGACCAAGCATTCATTCCTCCATGATCTATTCTCTTTGCCACTTCCCTGTGAACATTGTGGACACACTGGAACAATTCAGAATCTTTCAAACTCAGTAAGAAAGATGTGAAAAATGTATATTTTTTATTGCCAATACATGCTGTGATTGGGAATATTGGCGTTTTGATCATCTCAGATTTATGCACTCTCAAAAAAGCACACACTTCTTTGGTAATGAGGCAATGAACCCAACTAGTATTACAGAGAGACAAAAAGCTGAGTAAAATAAAACCAAAAAACAGGTCTCAAAAACATGTCCAGCAGAGGACAAGTTTAAAGTATAGCTAGCAAAGCTAAGATTGGTGGTCGCAGACAACAAACAGGGCAACGAGCAATTCCGGAAACATACAAGGATCGACGGAATCCAGAGAATCACCTCGGTTCTGACAATTTGCAAATACTTGGGCTCCTTATAAAAGCTGGGGGTGCTGACCCCAAAGCCTTTGTAAAGAATTGAATGCAAGAATTGTATTGACAAACAAGCCTGTCTTTGAGGGCAACCCAATGAAACCCACTCAAAACCAATTAAAAGCAAAACTGGACAGGCTACATAGCACTGTGTTGGAGTACAGTTGTGGAAAGAGTGAACGGCCAGACACTAAACACTGCTTAAAAGAAAGGTGGTTTTTTCGTACCGGAAACACAGGTTTTTTTTTATGATCGTGTGATGTCAGCATTTCACTAGAGCGTGTATGCTAAGCCCAGATTCAGCAAAAAGTGTATCCAGACGTGCTGTGAAGCAAATATGATATTCTTTCAATATGCTGATCTTGCACTTATGCTAATGTATTTTAGGATGCAATACTGGCGGTGTCCATGATGACCTGTTACGCACGAAAAGAACCGCTGATCCTGACGTGACTAACTCTGACCCAACCACACCTGCCTTCTAGAGGCAACATCGTGTCAAGAACTCGGGAGATCTCCCTTCAACGCAATCTACCTTTACAATAATAGTAATCGTTTACATTCCTTTGAATAGCTGCGTATGAGCTGCGTGTTGAAAATACATTTATTTAAATTTCCAGTTTAAAGATCAGATATGCTGTTGACTTTGCAGATAATGGCATTAACATTGAGTTTAAAAGGAGAACAGCACATGATTTTCTTGACAAACTTGCTTCACCCACACGTAAATCCAGCTGGGTCTTTTGACACGTTCCCACATTAACCACTGGTTTGCCTTATAAAGCACTTTGGGGCATATTTATACTCTGTTTGCGCTGGAATTGCGTAGTTTTTTTTTACGCAAATCCGACGCAAAGCTAACCCCATATTTATACTTTTGCGTTAGACCCGTCTAGCGCCAAAGATCTTGGAGTTTGCGTCATTTTTTAGCGTGGACACCTACCTTGCGTTAATGATATGCAAGGTAGGCGTTCCCGTCTAAAAAATGACTCCAAGGCATGTGCGCCTTATTTAAACTCCTGTGCAAAAATGACGCACGGGAGTGGGCGGGTCAAAAAAAATGACGTCCAGCCGCTTTTGCGTCATTTTTTAACGCCTGGTCAGGGCAGGCGTTAAGGGACCTGTGGGCTCGGAGGAGCCCAGAGGTGCCCTCCCATGCCCCCAGGGACACGCCCTGCCACCCTTGCCCGCCCCAGGAGGACGCCCAAGGATGGAGGGACCCATCCCAGGGAACTTAAGGTAAGTTCAGGTAAGTATTTTTTTTTTATTTTTTTGTTGCATAGGGGGGGCCTGATTTGTGCCCCCCTACATGCCACTATGCCCAATGACCATGCCCAGGGGACATAAGTCCCCTGGGCATGGCCATTGGGCAAGGGGGCATGACTCCTGTCTGTGCTAAGAGAGGAGTCATTTCAATGGGGGTTGGGAGTCAAAAACAATGGCGCAAATCAGGTTGAGGCCAAAATTTTGCCTCAGACCTGACTTGCCCCATTTTTTGACGCCCAAGCTCCATTTTCCCCTACGCCGGCGCAGCCTGGTGTGGGTCTTTTTTTTTTACGCACACCAGTCAGCTGCGCCGGCTAACGTCATTCCATAAATAAGGCGCCCGCATGGCGCTTTGGAATGGCGCTTTGGAATGGCGTTAGCCGGCGTTAAAATTTTTGACGCACAACTGCGTTGGCGCAGTTGTGCGTCAAAAAGCATAAATATGGCCCTTTGTGTAGCCATAAGAGTACTTCAGGGTGAGCGAGCAGGCAGTGCTAAATTTGTGAATAAAAACGTGCCGGTGCCCAAAGATCTCCTTTGAGACACGCGGCTGCTGCATTTAAATGTGCGAGCACTGAATACTGAGGCAGCGTAATCCTAAAGCCATCTCTGGCCTCTTTAATCCATTTACAGTCTCTCCCTACCCATTCAGCCCACATTTGCAGCTTTCTGCTTTCTCCTTTTGTGAAGCTTTTTCATTTTTCTTACACCGCTTTTCCCAGATGTGTGTTTTGCTCGCACTAATTCAAAAATAAGTGCCGGTGCCCCGCACCGGAAACCACCGGCTCAAATTAAGCACTGCAAGCAGGTTACAGGGGTGCATGAAAGCAGAGAAAGTTAAGAGCAATTGGTGTTCTCGGTATCACAATCTGTAGGTGACCCGAGCGTTCAGCTGAAGGCAAGTTTAAATGATTCAGTTTGCAGTATATAATGTATTTTCAATAAGGCACTCCCTCTTCCGTTGTTATTGATTTACTGATTTTCACAGGTAGCAAACCATGTGTTCCTCTGTCTGTAATTATTATTAAATGTGGAAAAACGGAAATGTCATCTTTTGAGTTATTTCCAATGCTGTAATTCATGACTGCCAAGTCCTGTGCTGACTGACAATGGGAAAACTTAACAAACATTGGCAAAGCCAACAGGTCGCGCCTATACAGGAGCGATTGGCTTTGACAATGTGTTTTGCCATGTTGTACACCAGAGTGGCTGCTGTTCAGCATGGCTAAAAGTTAGTGGTGAGGCATGTCAAAGTGGAGTGGGGGAGGAGAGTGTCATAAAGTGGATTTGTTGGATTGTTGTAAAGTGGAGTAGGGGGCGTAGAGTGTCATAGAGCTGAGTAGAGGCGAGTAGAGTTCAGTGGTTCAATGGCAGAGAGTGGGGTGGAATAAGAAGGTGTGGGTTGGAGTGGATTCAGGTAGTGGGGAGGATTGAAGAAGAGTGAGGTGAATTGGGGTAGAGTGGGGTGGATTGAGCAGAGTGGGGTGGATTGGTGTGGGACGGATTGTAGTGAAGTTGATTGAAATTGGGTGAGGTGGATTTTAATGAGGTGGATACAATTGGATTGGGGTGGGTGGTTTGGATTGGATTGATAGGGCTGGGGTGAATTAGACTGGGGTAGATTAGACTGAAGTGGAGTGAAGTGGGGTGGCTTAGTTTGGACTTGAGTGAGGTGGGGTGGGTTGGATTGGAGTGGGGTAGATTGGATTCACTGGTTTGGAGTGAGTGGATTGAATTAGAGTGAGGTGAATTGGATTGCATTAGATTGGAGTGGGGTGGACTGGATTGATGTGGGGGGGATTCGAGTGGGGTGGGCTGGATGGATTGGTTCGGAGTGGACTAACTGGGATGGGGTGGGGTGGACTGGATTGGGATAGGGTGGGGTGGACTGGAGTAGATTGTGGTGGATTGGAGTGAGGTGGGTTGGGTTGGAGTGAGGTGGGGTGCAGTGGGTGGAGTGGGGAGGATTGGATTGTAGTGGGGTGAATTGAAATGGAGTGGGATTAGGTGGATTGGATTGGAGTGTGGTGGGTTGCAGTGAAACAGACTGTATTGGAGTGGGGTGGATTGGAGTGGGGTGTGATGGATTGGAATGGGGTGGATTGGAGTTGGGTGGATTGCATTGAGGTGGGGTGGATAGATTGGAGTGGGGTGGACTGAACTTGGATCTGGTGGGGTGGATCGGATTGGGTAGGGTGGATTGTAGTGGGGTGGATTGAAGTGGGATGGATTGGCATGGGGTGGATTGGATTGGATTAGTGTGGATTGGAATGGGGTAGGATAGTTTGATTAGATTGGAGTGTGGTGGACTAAACTGGGATGGGGTGAGGTGGATTGGATTTGGGTAGATTGGGGTGGATTAGAGTAGTGTGGGGTGGATTAGAGTGGAGTGGATTGAAATGGGGTGGGGCAGATTGGGCTGGGAGTACTGGAGAGGGTGGACTGGATTGGTGTAGAGTAGGGTGGATTAGATTGACATGGGATGGGTTAGATTGAGGTGGGGTGTATTGGAGTGGGGTCGACTGCATTGAGGTGAGGTGGATTGGATTGGCGTGGGGTAAATTGGATTGGATTGGAGTGGGGTGGACTGGAGTGGGGTGGATCGGTTGTGGTGAATCGTATTGGATTGGGGTGTGGTGTAATGGATTGTGGTGGATCAGACTGGAGTGGGGTGTATTGGATTGACGTTGGTTGGACTGGATTGGAGTGGATTAGTGTTGGGTGGATTGGATTGGAGTGGGGTGGATTGACCGGAAAGAGGTGGACTGGATTAAAGTGGGATACATTAAGGAGGTTTGGAGTGGGGGATTGGACTGGAGTATGGTGGATTAATGTGAACTGGATTGTACTGGAGTGGGGTGGATTGAAGTGGATTATTTTGGGGTGGGATGATCGAAGTGGTGTAAGCGGATTGGATTGGAGTGGGTGGATTGGGTTTGACTGTAGTGTGGTGGGTTGGATTGGAGTAGGGTGGGCTGGATTGTGGTTGGCTGAGATGGATTGGAGTGAGCTTGGTTGGGTTGGAATCGGGTGGGTCTGACTGGAGTGTGTTGGATAAGACTGGAGTGGGGTGAACTGGAGTGAGGTGGATTGGAGTGGAGTGTGGTGGATTTGACTGGAGTAGATTGTGGTGGGGTAAGGTGGGGTGGATTGGACTGGGTTGAGGTGTATTGGAGTGGAGTGGGGTAGATTGGACTGGGCTGGATTGGGGTGGACTGGATTGCAGTGGGGTGGATTGTGGTTGTTTGGAGTGGGGTGAATTGGGAAGGAGTGTGGTGGATTGAAGTGGGACATATTGGAGTAGGGCAGATGTTTTGGATTGAAGTGGGGCAGACTGGAGTGGGGACGATTTTTTGGATTGCAGTGGGGCGGATTGGAGTGGGGCAAATTACAGTGGGGTGGATTGGAGTGATGCAGATTGTTTTGGATTGGAGTGGAGCAGACTAGACTGGGACAGATTGTTTTGGATTGGAGTGGGGCAGATTGCATTAGGGTGGATTGGCGTGGGGTGGATTGGATTGGAGTGGGGTGGGCTGTGTTGCGTTGAGGTTGGGTGGATTGGATGGGAGTGTGTGACTTGGAGTGGGGTGACTTGGGATGGAGTGGGGTGGATTTGATTAGGGTGAGCTGTATTTGATTGGAGTGGGCGTATGGTTTTGGCTTGGAGTGGGGCAGATTGAAATGGGGCAGACTGGAGCGGGACAGATTGTTTTGGATTTGAGTGGGGCAGACTGGAGGGGGTGAATTGGAGTGGGGCAGATTGTTTTGGTATGGAGTGGGGCGGATTTGAGTGGGACAGATTGTTTTGGACTCCAGTAGGGCAGATCGGAGTGGGACAGATGGGAGTTGGGCAGATTGTTTTGGATTAAAGTGGGGCAGATTGGAGTTAGGCTGATTGAGGTGGGGCAGATTGTTTTGGATTGAAGTGGGGCAGATCGATTTTCATTGGAGTGCAGCGGATTACAGTGGGGAATATTGTTTTGTATTGTGGCAGATTAGAGTAGGCAGATTGTTTTGGATTGAGTGGGGCAGATTATTTTGGTTTGGTGTGGGGCAGATTCGAGTGGGGTAGATGGGAGTGGGGCATTTTGTTTTCAACTGGAGTGGGACATATTTGTTGAGATTGGAGTGGTTAGATTGTTTTGGATTGGAGTGGGTGGATTGATTTGGACTGTAGTGTGATGGGTTGGATTGGAGTAGGGTGGGCTGGATTGTGGTGGTCTGAGGTGGATTGGAGTGAGCTTGGTTGGGTTGGAATAGGGTGGGTCTGACTGGAGTGTGTTGGATAAGACTGGGGTGGGGTGGCCTGGAGTGAGGTGGATTGGAGTGGAGTGTGGTGGATTGGACTGGAGTAGACTGGGGAAGGGTAGGGTGGGGTGGATTGGACTGAGCTGGATTGGGGTGGACTGGATTGGTGTGGGATGGACTGGATTGCAGTGGGGTGGACTTTGGTGGCTTGGAGTGGGGTGAATTGGGATGGAGTGGGGTGGATTGGATTGGAGTGAGGTTGGTTGGATTGGAGGGGGGCAGATTGTTTTGGACTGGAGTGGTTTGTTTGTGATTGTAGTGGGGAAGATTGGTTGTGGATTAACGTGTGGCTGATTGGGGTGGGGCAGATTAGAGTGGAGCAGATTGAAATGGATTGGAATGGGGTAGGTTGCTTTGGACTGAAGTGGGACAGATTGGAGTAGGGCTAATTGTTTGGATTGAAGTGGGGCAGAATGGAGTGGGGGAAATATTTTGGATTGCAGTGCGGCGGATTGGAGTAGGGCAAATTAAAATCGGGTGGATTGGAGTGGTGCAGATTGTTTTGGATTGGAGTGAGGCAGATTGCATTTGGGTGGATTGGCGTGGGGTGGATTGGATTGGAGTGGGGTGAGCTGGGTTGCAGTGGGGTTGGGTGGATCGGGTGGGAGTGTGTGACTTGGAGTGGGGTGAATTGGGATGGAGTGGGGTGGATTTGATTGGGGTAAAGTGTATTCGATTGGAGTGGGCGAATTGTTTTGGCTTGGATCTGGGCAGATTGAAATTGGGCAGATTGGAGTGGGGCAGATTGTTTTGGATTTGAGTGGGGCAGACCGGAGGGGGTGGATTGGAGTGGGGCAGATTGTTTTGGTTTGGAGTGTGGCGGATTAGAGTGCCACAGATTGTTTTCGACTGCAGTGGGGCAGAACGGAGTGGGACAGATGGGAGTTGGGCAGATTGTTTTGGATTAAAGTGGGGCAGATTGGAGTTAGGCTGATTGGAGTGAGCAGAATGTGTTTTGATTGCAGTGGGGCAGATTGATTTGCATTAGAGTGCAGCAGATTGTAGTGGGGAAGATTGTTTTGTATTGGGGCAGACTGGAGTGGGCAGATTGTTTTGGATTGAGTGGGGCAGATTATTTAAGGTTTGGACTGGGGCAGATTGGAGTGGGGTAGATGGGAGTGGGGCATTTTGTTTTCAACTGGAGTGGGACATATTTGTTGAGATTGGAGTGGTCAGATTGTTTTGGATTGGAGTGGGGTAGGTTGTTTTGGATCCTGTGTAGATTCTTTTGGATGGGGTGAATTGTAGTGGGGCGGATTGGAGTGGGTTGGATTGGGGTGTCCTGCATGATTGTGTGTTAAAATATTATTTCAGGAATTACATATAATAAAGGAACAATGTTGCTTTGCAATATTTAAAACAAGATGATTGCCATCTTTTGAGAACAGTGACCACAACCAAAAACAAACGAAAACAAGTGCAAAGTGAGAAAAGACGACTTGGCAAAATAAAGGAAAATTAGCTATAAAAAATAAAACTTTGCAATTTAGTTTGTCCTGCTCGGCAAGCTTTTGCCAGTGACACACCTTCTGTTTGCAGGGCACTTGACATTAAAAAAATTAATAATTTCACAATCATGTCGGGAAGCAGCAGACTGGCATTGATTAAGTTGAATCAATCAGGGCTTTGTCCCTGCTCCACAGAGCAGTACTGAAATGACCGGCCTGCATGATGAATTACAAGGCTGTAAAGAAGCATGCCAGGCAGGCCAACAAGTGGTAAGGGACAGGTGAGCTCTAAAACCTTTACTGTACACAACAACGTCTCGCAAGTGACACGCATGCGCTAGCACATGCACTCACAGACTCGACCTTAAAAAGGAGCAAATTAAGTTGCAGGCATGCATGTGTTTAACCAAAACCCCCTCAGGGATAGAGCGACGCATAAATTATGCAAAAAGCAAAGTAGAACTCTGGGAAGTTCTCAATTTTAGGTGGAGAGCTGCTCTAGTAAGGAGCACCCTGCAACACCAGCGACACTCTAGATTTACTCACCTCAAATGTCTGCTTATCTAGCAAAGTCTTTAAGCATAGGATTAGCACAGTGCTATCCTCGCCGAGCTAGATAGTGACAAAGGGCCTCATTATGACCCTGGCGGGCGGCGGAGGCCGCCCGCCAGGATGCCGCCCTCCAAAATACCGCGCCGCGGTCAAAAGACCGCGGCGGGTATTACGAGTTTTCCCCTGGGCTGGCGGGCGGTTGCTGAAAAACCGCCCGCCAGCCCAGGGGAAAACGACCTTCCCACGAGGATGCCGGCTCGTAATCGAGCCGGCGGAGTGGGAAGGTGCGACGGGTGCAGTGGCACCCGTCGCGTATTTCAGTGTCTGCAAGGCAGACACTGAAATACTTTGCGGGGCCCTCTTACGGGGGCCCCTGCCGTGCCCATGCCATTGGCTTTCCCGCCATGAACAGGATGGCGGTAGGGGGGGTCAGAATCCTCATGGCTGCGGAGCGCGCTCCGCAGCCATGGAGGATTCAAACGAGCAGCGGAAAGTCAGCGGGAGACCGCTGACTTTCCGCTTCTGACCGCGGCTGAACCGCCGCGGTCAGAATGCTCGTTGGAGCACCGCCAGCCTATTGGCGGTGCTCCCGTGGTCGGTGGCCCTGGCGGCCACCGGCCGCCAGGGTCAGAATGACCCTCAAAGTCTTTTGCCATTTGTACAGCAAAATCTTTAAGCATAGAATTGACAATGCTAACGTTTTCACAGGAGAATACAGCTTGCAAGTGACGCATCCCAATACCTTATAGCACTTTCTAAAACCCATCATGCATCCAAGTGCGAGGTGGCCTTATCAGTTAAATAAAAGTGAAATATACTTGTTGCAGCTAATTTCTTTCACAAAGCAAAAAAATAAATATGCACCTCTGCAGATGAAAAAAGCAAAAAATATGGCTAAATATAGACAGGAAAGGTTGAAAAATGTATACCATGAAACCAGGAGCACCAATTATTTTGCTTGATTTAGGGGTTTCATTCAATCAGTCTTGCAATGATCAAAGTCTGATTCAAACATGCCATAGTACAATGGGTGCATTGAGGATTGCACCTAGATCTGAGTAGCAGGAGTTTACCTCACTGAGCAATTTACCTGAAAATGATGCAATGCCTGTCTTCTTTTAAAACCCAGTATACATTTGCAACACCATTTGTATTTGCTTGTTTATATTCTCTGCACACTTTACCACTGCAGATCAGTGCCAAAGAGTGAGTGCTCCCTATGTAAATTGTATTGGTTATTGGTTGATCCATGACTGGCATATTTGATTTACTGGTAAGTCCCTAGTAAAGTGAAGTGCACCAGAGGTGCCCAGGGTCTGTCATTCAAATGCTACTAGAGGGCATGCAGCAATGGTTGTGCCACCCACATGAGTAGCCTGGTGAACATGTCTCAGACCTGCCACTGCAGTTTCTGTGTGTACAGTTTTTAAACTGCCAGTTCGACCTGGAAAGTGTACCTACTGGCAAAGCCCCAACCTTCCCTTTTACTACATGTAACGCACCCCTAAGGTAGACCATTGGTAGCCCCGTGGGCGGAGTGCAGTGTATTTAGAAGGTAGGACATGTACTGGTGTATTTTACATGTGCTAACTGTGAAATACTACCAAATTTGGTTTTCACTGCTGCAAGGCCTATCTCTCTCATAGGTTAACATGGGGCTACCTTTAAATACCTTTTAAGTATAGTTTCCTTTTAGGGGCAGATAAAGATTTAGAGTTAGGGGTTTCTGAACTCACAATTTAAAAACAAATCTTTTTGTAAAGTTGTTTTTTAAATTGTCTGTTTGAAAATGCCACTTTCAGAAAGTAGGCAGTTTCTTGCTTAATCCATTCTGTGCCTCTTCCTGCTTGTGTATTCCACATCAGGGTCAGACTGACAGATGGGCTGTTGTGAATCCCCTCTAGACAGTGACACAAAGGGAGCTGGGGTCTAGGCTGCATATCCTGATGGGAAGTCTGGGCTAGATTGGAGGGAGGAGTGGTCACTTACACCTGAAAGGGCTGTGTCTCCCCTACACAATGCATTTTCCGACCCCCTGGTATGTGTCTGGGGCCACGCCTGGGCAAGGCAGGATCTTGTCAACAACAGAGACTTTTCTTTTTGAGTTTGCCTACTTTAAAGGTAGAACTGGGAATAAGTAGTGGACCCAAAACCCCAGACTTTTTAGAACAGTTCTGGATAAAGAGGAACCTCTGCCAAGGAGAAGAGCTGAAGAGCTGGTTGGAGGAGTACTGCCCCTTTGCTGTATGTGTTTTGCTGGGTTGGCCTGCAGTTCCTGCTTCTGCCTTAAAGACTAGACTTTGCTGTGTATCCTGCTTGTGAGGTTTCCCCAAGGGCTTACAGAAGAGCTTGTCTCCTGTTGGAAGTCTCAGAGATATCAAAGACTTCAGCTTCATCTGCCTACAGCACTGGGAACTGTGTGTTTTGTTCTGCAACAGAAGAAAAACCACTGCAACGCCATCAATGACGCAGCTGACTGCACCGCGACCTGACAACGCCACATGAAGCTGTGCTCCACGTAGCACCACAACCGTGGTCTCACTGACACCGCCACCTGATGCTGTCACTGAGCCACTGCTTGCACCTTGACCCCGCACTCCATATCGCTTTGCTCACACCGCAGCCTTGGAATCCCCATTGACGCTGCTCCACGCTGACACCAAATGCTGCTGGTTCAACATGGCCTCAGGTCACAGCTCATGAGTTACATGAAGCACTATCCTGTCCCGCACCGCTACCCTGGTCCACTGATGCCCGCACCATCGACTCCAGTGTTGTCAACAGATGCCCCATTCTGCACCGCAATCCGTGGGTGCCATACGGAACCTGTCCTGTGCCGCACTGCTGCCTTGGGTCTACCGACAACAGATGTTCAGCAACGACTATGCCGCAGCCTACACTCTGACCTGGAGACACCACACGTCGCACTGCCCCGCTTCACACCGCAGCCCTGGTCTCACTATCGCTGCAGAACGCTGTCACCGAGCTGCTGTCTTCACCATGACCTGTGGGCATCGCACATCGCATCATCCCACGTCTCACCGCAGCCCTGAAGCCATCCGCCCCAGCACTCCTGACTTTGTCATCAGCCCAGAGTTCGATCTGCAACATGTGTGACTTCAAGGGCCCGACGACCCCCGCACTGGGCTCCAGAACTGACACCTGCAACACCAGCTAAGCTGCACTCCGGATCTCATTACGAGGATCACAATGCCCTACATTTCCAAGGTACTGTTTGAGGGTCTTCCTGACACAGTAGCTGGCCTGCGACACCTCGGCCAGCCTGAACTGTTCGATTTCTTGTTTACAATGCCGTGATAGCCCCTGACGGAACTATTGACTTCAAGGAACTGTATTTTTAAGTTAATTCTAGCAAAATTCATATCTTGATTACTGTATGTTTTCTCGTTTTGGTTGTGTTTTACACAGATAAATATTGGCTATTTTTCTAAAACCGGTGTGGTGTCCTTTTGTAGTGGTTTCACTGTATTACAGCGTGTTATGTGCAAATGCTTTACACAGTGCTTCTGAGATAAGCCTGACTACTCATGCCAAGCAACCAAGGGGTTGAGCAGGGGTTATCTGAGCAGGATTTCTCCCTTATCCTGACTAGAGTGAGGGTCCCTACTTGGACAGGGTGTAAACAGGAGGCACTTTAAACGATCGTACTTTCTATCAGTAACTACCCCTTTTGGTTTTAAAGACACTACAAAAGATGCCCTGTACCTGGAGACTTACTCAACTCCTATATAGTCATCTAGTTTTTAACAGTAGGAAAGGACTGTCTGTTTTAGAAGCCCTGACCCTCAATATTCTGAAATTGAGATATTTCAGTTCTACTCAAACATTCTAATCAGAAAGGAGCTGTCCTGTAGAAGACCTAAAATTTTTACAGTGTTAAACAGTAAGCTGATATCAGTTGTTTTTTTTAATCACTCCTATTAAACTCATAATAGGAAACACTATTGAGTGTTTTGATGTAGAGTCAGGCCTGTTTGGCAGACCAGCGTAGTACTGTTGCCTTTTGCTAGCTGATGAGGTCCTGACCGATAGGGAAGGCACTTCTATATGATGGCCAATATTGTCCCATCTATAAAGACCATTGTTGAACTCCTGGGATGAAATGATTTGCCTAGTTGCCAGTGTTGAGTGTTCCTGCTATCCTTACTGGAAGGTGAGGTGCTCGCACTTTTGTAATGTGGTCATGCTCTGTGAGTCTTCAGAGCTCTACCCTGGGAGCTAGACTTATTTGTAAAAATCTGTACTCACTTTGTCTTTTGACTGACATCTTAGATGTCTGGGTTAGCAGAGCCAGATGCCTACGTGGGGTTAATTTTACACCTCCCTTCCCCACCCCAAACCTCATTTTATCCTGCAGATGGAAATTACTTTGCCCATCTAGTTTGAGTGGAGCCCCATGCTCAGGAAGATCATGGGCAATGGTGTGCAGGATTTGCGGCTTCACAATAATGGAGGCCTTCTCTGGCAATGCACTGGAGATAAGCAATGTAATTCTGTAGACAACAGTAACACCGTTTTAAGGTCTGGCCTGAGTGCATTTGTCAAACTGACCTATTGGAAAAATTACCTATTCCTGTCAATGTTTTAAAAAATGTGCCCATGGGGTTTTGGCTCTGCTAAGAGGTGCATTTTTCACTCACTACATACCATTCACTGCTTGGTGTGGCCTTCTGCTTCCTACTGAATGCTTGCATTGCAATGCACAGGAGACTATTTTGACAAATCTAAAGGTAATTGAATCATCACAAATTAAATTCTATATCTCATAAGTGTATATGAACACAATTGTTTTTACACTTTTTTTAAATTTACACTGCAGCAAGTTTTTTTAAATGTTTTAGTCAGGGTTCAAAAAGCAAGCCAGGCATATGGGCTTTACTAATTCTTGTTATGATGGTTGGTGGACCCAAGGGCCACAAGTACAAAATATAGGTTTTGCGACTCGCAATTTGCGAAGTGCAAAACCTTATGTCCAACAGTGTCAATGACACTGTTTGCAATTCGCAAGGGGGTCGCAAATGACCTACCGCATGAATATTCATGAGGTAGGTCGCAATTTGCTATCACATTGGGAATGGCTGCCCTCACAGGGATGGTGGCCTGCTGGAGACAGCAGACCACCATGTCTGTGACTGCTTTTAAATAAAGCAGTTTTTTTTTTTAATTCAGCCCGTTTTCCTTAAAGGAAAACGATATGCATTTCCAAAACAAAAAATGAAAAGTTTTCTTTTCGGACCACTGCCTGCTCTGAAAAAAATGTTTTCGCTGCCATTCACGAAGACGAAGGGGTCCCCTGGGGGCCCCTTCCCGTCTGCGAATGGGTTAGCATCAGTTTGAAACTGGTGCTAACTGCGATTGTTTTGCGACCGTGTAGGAGGCTGGACGGGCTTGCAGTGAGTACAAAGGGGTACTTGCACCATGCACCAGGCCCAGTTATCCCTTATTAGTGTATAGGGTGTCTAGCAGCTTAGGCTGATAGATAATGGTAGCTTAGCAGAGCAGCTTAGGCTGAACTAGGAGACGTGTGAAGCTACTACAGTACCACTCATTGTCATATGCACAATATCATAAGAAAACACAATACACAGTTATACTAAAAATAAAGGTACTTTATTTTTATGACAATATGCCAAAGTATCTTAGAGTGTACCCTCAGTGAGAGGATAGGAAATATACACAAGATATATATACACAATAGCAAAAATATGCAGTATAGTCTTAGAAAACAGTGCAAACAATGTATAGTTACAATAGGATGCAATGGGGAAACATAGGGATAGGGGCAACACAAACCATATACTCCAGAAGTGGAATGCGAACCACGAATGGACCCCAAACCTATGTGACCTTGTAGAGGGTCGCTGGGACTATTAGAAAATAGTGAGAGTTAGCAAAATAACCCTCCCCAAGACCCTGAAAAGTGAGTGCAAAGTGCACTAAAGTTCCCCTAAGGACAAAATAGTCGTGTTAGAGGGAAAATGCAAGGAAAACACAAATCAGCAATGCAACAACGATGGATTCCTGACTGAGGGTACCTGTGGAACAAGGGGACCAAGTCCAAAAGTCACAAGCAACTCGGAGATGGGCAGATGCCCAAGAAATGCCAGCGGTTGGTGCAAAGAAGCTCTTACTAGGCTGAAGAACTGTGAATACTGCAGGAACGACAAGGGCTAGAGACTTCCCCTTTGGAGGATGGATCCCACACGCCTTGGAGAGTCGTGCAGAAGTGTTTTCCCGCCGGATGAACGCCAACAAGCCTTGCTACACGCAAATCATGCGTTTGGCGTTTTTGGACGCTGCTGGGGCCCAGGAGGGACCAGGAGGTCGCAAATTGGATCTGCAGAGAGAGGGGACGTCGAGCAAGACAAAGAGCCCTCACTGAAGCAGGTAGCACCCGGAGAAGTGCCAGAAACAGGCACTACGAGGATGCGTGAAACGGTGCTCGCCGAAGTTGCACAAAGGAGTCCCACGTCGCCGGAGACCAACTTAGAAAGTCGTGCAATGCAGGTTAGAGTGCCGTGGACCCAGGCTTGGCTGTGCATGAAGGATTTCCGCCGGAAGTACACAGGGGCCGGAGTAGCTTGCAAAGTCGCGGTTCCCAGCAATGCAGCCCAGCGAGGTGAGGCAAGGACTTACCTCCACCAAACTTGGGCCGAAGAGTCACTGGACTGTGGGGGTCACTTGGACAGTGTCGCTGGATTCGAGGGACCTCGCTCGTCGTGCTGAGAGGAGACCCAAGGGACCGGTAATGCAGCTTTTTGGTGCCTGCGGTTGCAGGGGGAAGATTCCGTCGACCCACGGGAGATTTCTTCGGAGCTTCTGGTGCAGAGAGGAGGCAGACTACCCCCACAGCATGCACAAGCAGGAAAACAGTCGAGAAGGCGGCAGGATCAGCGTTACAGAGTTGCAGTAGTCGTCTTTGCTACTATGTTGCAGGTTTGCAGGCTTCCAGCGCGGTCAGCGGTCGATTCCTTATCAGAAGGTGAAAAGGGAGATGCAGAGGAACTCGGCTGAGCTCATGCATTCGTTATCTAAAGTTTCCCCAGAGACAGAGACCCTAAATAGCCAGAAAAGAGGGTTTGGCTACCTAGGAGAGAGGAAAGGCTACTAACACCTGAAGGAGCCTATCACAAGGAGTCTCTGACGTCACCTGGTGGCACTGGCCACTCAGAGCAGTCCAGTGTGCCAGCAGCACCTCTGTTTCCAAGATGGCAGAGGTCTGGAGCACACTGGAGGAGCTCTGGACACCTCCCAGGGGAGGTGCAGGTCAGGGGAGTGGTCACTCCCCTTTCCTTTGTCCAGTTTCGCGCCAGAGCAGGGGCTAAGGGGTCCCTGAACCGGTGTAGACTGGCTTATGCAGAATTGGGCACATCTGTGCCCAACAAAGCATTTCCAGAGGCTGGGGGAGGCTACTCCTCCCCTGCCTTCACACCATTTTCCAAAGGGAGAGGGTGTCACACCCTCTCTCAGAGGAAGTTCTTTGTTCTGCCATCCTGGGCCAGGCCTGGCTGGACCCCAGGAGGGCAGCTGCCTGTCTGAGGGGTTGGCAGCAGCAGCAGCTGCAGAGAAACCCCAGGAAGGGCAGTCTGGCAGTACCAGGGTCTGTGCTACAGACCACTGGGATCATGGAATTGTACCAACAATGCCAGGATGGCATAGAGGGGGCAATTCCATGATCATAGACATGTTACATGGCCATATTCGGAGTTACCATGGTGAAGCTACATATAGGTAGTGACCTATATGTAGTGCACGCGTGTAATGGTGTCCCCGCACTCACAAAGTTCAGTGAATTGGCTCTGAACAATGTGGGGGCACCTTGGCTAGTGCCAGGGTGCCCTCACACTAAGTAACTTTGCACCTAACCTTTACCAGGTAAAGGTTAGACATATAGGTGACTTATAAGTTACTTAAGTGCAGTGTAAAATGGCTGTGAAATAACGTGGACGTTATTTCACTCAGGCTGCAGTGGCAGGCCTGTGTAAGAATTGTCAGAGCTCCCTATGGGTGGCAAAAGAAATGCTGCAGCCCATAGGGATCTCCTGGAACCCCAATACCCTGGGTACCTCAGTACCATATACTAGGGAATTATAAGGGTGTTCCAGTATGCCAATGTAAATTGGTAAAAATGGTCACTAGCCTGTCAGTGACAATTTGGAAAGAAATGAGAGAGCATAACCACTGAGGTTCTGATTAGCAGAGCCTCAGTGAGACAGTTAGTCACTACACAGGTAACACATTCAGGCACACTTATGAGCACTGGGGCCCTGGGTTACCAGGGTCCCAGTGACACATACAACTAAAACAACATATATACAGTGAAAAATGGGGGTAACATGCCAGGCAAGATGGTACTTTCCTACACAACCCCCCCCCAAACGAAGGACAATAAGACTAGCCATTACCTGATGAGTCTTCATTGTCTAAGTGGAAATATCTGGAGAGTCCATCTGCATTGGAGTGGCTACTCCCAGGTCTATGTTCCACTGTATAGTCCATTCCCTGTAGGGATATGGACCACCTCAACAATTTAGGATTTTCACCTTTCATTTGTTTTAGCCAAAGTAGAGGTTTGTGGTCTGTCTGAACAATGAAGTGAGTGCCAAACAGGTATGGCCTCAACTTCTTCAGAGCCCAGACCACAGCAAAGGCCTCCCTCTCAATGGCAGACCAACGCTTTTCTCTAGGGGTCAACCTTCTACTAATAAAAGCAACAGGTTGATCCTGGCCCTCAGAATTAAGTTGTGATAGGACTGCCCCTACTCCTAATTCAGATGCATCAGTTTGGACATAGAATTTTTTAGAGTAACAAGGGCTTTTCAGGACAGGTGCAGAGCACATGGCCTGCTTCAGCTCCTCAAAAGCTTTCTGACAGTTTGCTGTCCATAATACCTTTTTAGGCATTTTCTTGGATGTGAGGTCATTAAGAGGGGCTGCAATGGAGCCATAGTTCTTAATGAACCTCCTGTAATACCCAGTAAGGCCTAGGAAGGCTCTCATCTGAGTCTGAGTGGTAGGGGGAACCCAATCAATAATAGTTTGGATTTTCCCCTGAAGTGGTGCAATCTGTTCCCCACCAACAAGGTGTCCCAGATAAACCACCTTACCCTGCCCTATCTGGCACTTTGAAGCCTTGATAGTGAGGCCTGCTTTTTGCAGAGCCTCCAAAACTTTCCATAGGTGGACCAGGTGATCATCCCAGCTGGAGCTAAAGACAGCTATATCGTCCAAATATGCTGCACTGAAAGCTTCCAGCCCTTGCAGGACTGTGTTCACCAACCTCTGAAAAGTGGCAGGTGCATTTTTCAAACCAAAAGGCATTACAGTAAACTGGTAATGTCCTCCAATGGTAGAAAATGCAGTTTTAGGTTTAGCATCTTCTGACAATTTGATCTGCCAATACCCTGCAGTCAAATCAAAAGTGCTTAGATACTTGGCAGATGCCAGTGTATCTATGAGCTCATCTGCCCTGGGTATAGGGTGAGCATCAGTTTTGATTACCAAGTTGAGACCTCTATAGTCTACACAAAACCTCATTTCCTTTTTTCCATCTTTAGAATTGGATTTTGGTACCAGTACCACAGGGGAAGCCCATGGACTGTCAGAGTGCTCAACCACTCCTAGTTCCAACATTTTCTGAACTTCTTGCTTTATGCAGTCCCTGACATGGTCAGGCTGCCTATAGATCTTACTTTTGACAGGTAAACTGTCTCCAGTATCTATAGTGTGCTCACACCAAGAAGTGGTGCCTGGCACAATGGAGAAGAGTTCTGAAAATTGTCCTAGGAGATTTATGCAATTATCTTTCTGCTCAGTAGTAAGACAATCAGCCAAAACTACACCTTCCACAAGAGCATCTTGTTCTGTGGAAGAGAAGAGATCAGGTAGAGGATCACTGTCTTCTTCCTGTCCCTCATCAGTTGCCATGAGCAGGGTGAGATCAGCCCTGTCATAGTAGGGTTTCAGGCGGTTGACATGGAGCACCCTAAGGGGACTCCTGGCAGTGCCTAAGTCAACCAAGTAGGTGACTTCACCCTTCTTTTCAACAATTGTGTGGGGTCCACTCCATTTATCTTGGAGTGCTCTTGGGGCCACAGGCTCCAAAACCCACACTTTCTGCCCTGGTTGGTACTGAACCAAAACAGCCTTCTGATCATGCCATTGCTTCTGGAGCTCTTGGCTGGCCTGAAGGTTTTTACTGGCCTTTTTCATGTACTCAGCCATCCTTGATCTGAGGCCAAGTACATAATCCACAATATCCTGCTTAGGAGCTTTTAAAGGTTGTTCCCAACCCTCCTTTACAAGTGTGAGTGGACCCCTAACAGGGTGTCCAAAAAGAAGTTCAAAGGGGCTGAAGCCCACTCCTTTCTGGGGTACCTCCCTGTAGGCAAAAAGGAGGCATGGTAGAAGGATATCCCATCTCCTGCGGAGTTTTTCAGGGAGTCCCATAATCATGCCTTTGAGAGTTTTATTAAATCTCTCCACCAGTCCATTTGTTTGTGGATGATAGGGTGTTGTGAACTTGTAAGTTACACCACACTCCTTCCACATGGCCTTTAAGTATGCAGACATGAAATTGCTTCCCCTGTCTGATACTACTTCCTTTGGGAAGCCCACCCTGGAAAATATTCCCAGGAGGGCCTTTGCCACTGCAGGAGCTGTAGTGGTCCTTAAATGAATAGCTTCAGGATATCTTGTGGCATGGTCCACTACCACTAAGATAAACCTATTGCCTGAAGCAGTAGGAGGGTCAAGGGGGCCAACTATGTCAACCCCTACCCTTTCAAAGGGAACCCCAACCACAGGCAGTGGGATAAGGGGTGCCTTTGGAGTGCCACCTGTCTTGCCACTGGCTTGACAGGTTTCACAGGACTTACAAAATTCCTTTGTGTCCTCAGACATCCTAGGCCAATGAAACAATGGTACCAATCTGTCCCAAGTTTTCATTTGACCCAGGTGCCCAGCTAAGGGAATGTCATGTGCCAGTGTTAGGAGGAACTTTCTGTACTCCTGAGGAATCACTAATCTCCTGGCAGCTCCAGGTTTAGGATCCCTATGCTCAGTGTACAAGAGGTTGTCCTCCCAGTAAACTCTGTGAGAGTCACTGACATCCCCATTAGCCTGTTTGACAGCTTGCTGTCTGAGACCCTCTAATGTGGGACAGGTTTGCTGTGCCACACTCAGCTCCTCTCTGGCAGGCCCCCCTTCACCCAAAAGCTCAGCAGTGTCTGCTTCCAGCTCCTCTGGTGTAGGTTCTGCACAGGGAGGGAATTCTTCTTCCTCAGAAGTTGAATCCACTGTAGAGGGAGGGATAGTAGGAAGTGGTTTGCTTCTACTAGCCCTAGCTTTAGGGAGCACTTGGTCCATTGTTCCAGGATCCAAGCTTCCCTGTCCTTTTTGCTTTTTGGCCTGAGCCCTTGTCAAAGCAAAAATATGCCCTGGGATGCCCAGCATTGCTGCATGGGCCTCCAACTCCACATCTGACCAAGCTGATGTCTCCAAATCATTCCCTAATAGACAGTCTACAGGTAAATCTGAAGCTACCACAACTTTCTTTGGACCAGTTACCCCCCCCCAGTTGAGATTTACAACAGCCATGGGGTGGCTTTGTGTTATGTTGTGAGCATCGGTTACTTGGTACTGGTGTCCAAGTATGTGTTGTTCAGGGTGCACCAGTTTCTCAATCACCATTGTGACACTGGCACCTGTGTCCCTGTAGGCCTGGACCTCAACACCATTTATTAGGGTTAGTTGCTTGTACTTCTCCAAGTTATGGGGGCAAGCAACCAAAGTGGCTAAATCAATAGCCCCTTCAGAGACTAAAGTAGCCTCTGTGGTCTCCCTAATCAGACCAACCCCAACTAAATTACCAAAAGTGAGCCCAGCTACTCCCTTGGATTGGCTATTAGTAGGTTTGCTCCCACCACCACTGCTATTAGTAGGGACACTAGGTGTAGCAGTAGGGGTTGTAGTGGTAGGAGCTGTGGTGCTTTTCTTTGGACAACTGGGATCTGTTGTCCAATGGCCTTTTATTTTACATAAATAGCACCATGGTTTCTTTTCCTTGTTCTGATTAAAGGAGGATTTGGGCCCACCACCCCCACCAGAGTGTTTTTGTGGGCCTGATGAAGACTCATTTTTAGATTTGTCCCCACCCTTGTCTGAAGACTTACCATCCTTCTTTTTGTTGCCATCTTTGTCACCACCTGTATGAACTTTTCTGTTCACTCTTGTTCTGACCCATTTGTCTGCCTTCTTTCCCAATTCTTGGGGAGAGGTCAGATCAGAGTCCACCAAGTACTGGTGCAACAAATCAGACACACAATTATTAAGAATATGCTCTCTCGGGATCAAGTTATACAGGCTGTCATAATCAGTAACTTTACTGCCATGTAACCACCCCTCCAAGGCCTTCACTGAATGGTCAATGAAATCAACCCAGTCTTGTGAAGACTCCTTTTTGGTCTCTCTGAACTTTATCCTGTACTGTTCAGTGGTTAAGCCATAACCATCCAGGAGTGCATTCTTAAGAACTTGGAAATTATTAGCATCATTTTCTTTTACAGTAAGGAGCCTATCCCTACCTTTTCCAGTAAATGATAGCCATAGGATAGCAGCCCACTGCTTTTGAGGGACATCCTGTACAGCACAGGCCCTCTCAAGTGCAGCAAACCACTTGTTAATGTCATCCCCCTCCTTATAAGGGGGAACTATCTTGTGCAGATTCCTGGAATCATGCTCTTTTGCAGGATGACTATGGGGAATACTGCTGCTGCCACCATGGGTATCTAAACCCAACTTCTGTCTTTCCCTCTCTATTTCTAAAGACTGTCTATCCAAATCCAGCTGTTGCTTCTTGAGCTTCAGTCTGGTTTGTTCCACTCTCAATCTATTGAGCTCCCTTTCTAACAATCTGTCATCAGGGTGGGTGGGAGGGACATTTCTAGATACAGAGGTATGATGGGAATGAACAGAAGGAGACCTGTCCCTTACAGAGGGCACCCTAACAGCTTGGCTACCAGCATAATGTGAGATCACATCATCAGTATGGTGTGATTCAACCTCTGTACCAACTATGCTAGACTGTCTAGTAATGGGCAGGCTGAGAAGTTTCTTTCCTGAACCTTTTCCTGGGGGAGTCCCTGGATCAGATTGAGAACCATTAGCTACTTTTTCTACAGATTGGGCACTTATGGCCTTATCCTGTACTCTAAGCATATTAATTAACAGTTCTAAGGAAGGATTCTTCCCTACACTCAAACCTCTCTCTATGCAGAGACTCCTTGCTCCTTTCCAGCTAAGGTGATCATATGCAAGTTTGGACAGTTCAACATTTTTTCCTGTGCCAGACATTTTTTAGAGAGAGTTAAAGTGATAGAAAAAGAGAAAAAAGTTTTCAGAACTTTTTGGAAAGACAGAAAAAACTTTTTAAACTTTTAAGAACTTTTTGAAAGTTTAGAAGTACTTTTCAGCACTTAGAAAAGAGTGAAAAGAGGAAATGCAAAACTTTTTGGCTATGTGTATATACACTGACCTTGTTTTGTATATTTTTCTCTTATGAAAAGTACAATGACAAGAGTGGTAAGTAGTCTCAAGCACTTATCCCACCACTGCACAACCAATGTAGGAGGCTGGACTGGCTTGTAGTGAGTACCAAGGGGTACTTGCACCTTGCACCAGGCCCAGTTATCCCTTATTAGTGTATAGGGTGTCTAGCAGCTTAGGCTGATAGATAATGGTAGCTTAGCAGAGCAGCTTAGGCTGAACTAGGAGACGTGTGAAGCTACTACAGTACCACTCAGTGTCATATGCACAATATCATAAGAAAACACAATACACAGTTATACTAAAAATAAAGGTACTTTATTTTTATGACAATATGCCAAAGTATCTTAGAGTGTACCCTCAGTGAGAGGATAGGAAATATACACAAGATATATATACACAATAGCAAAAATATGCAGTATAGTCTTAGAAAACAGTTCAAACAATGTATAGTTACAATAGGATGCAATGGGGAAACATAGGGATAGGGGCAACACAAACCATATACTCCAGAAGTGGAATGCGAACCACGAATGGACCCCAAACCTATGTGACCTTGTAGAGGGTCGCTGGGACTATTAGAAAATAGTGAGAGTTAGCAAAATAACCCTCCCCAAGACCCTGAAAAGTGAGTGCAAAGTGCACTAAAGTTCCCCTAAGGACAAAATAGTCGTGTTAGAGGGAAAATGCAAGGAAAACACAAATCAGCAATGCAACAACGATGGATTCCTGACTGAGGGTACCTGTGGAACAAGGGGACCAAGTCCAAAAGTCACAAGCAACTCGGAGATGGGCAGATGCCCAAGAAATGCCAGCGGTTGGTGCAAAGAAGCTCTTACTAGGCTGAAGAACTGTGAATACTGCAGGAACGACAAGGGCTAGAGACTTCCCCTTTGGAGGATGGATCCCCCACGCCTTGGAGAGTTGTGCAGAAGTGTTTTCCCGCCGGATGAACGCCAACAAGCCTTGCTACACGCAAATCGTTCGTTTGGCGTTTTTGGATGCTGCTGGGGCCCAGGAGGGACCAGGAGGTCGCAAATTGGACCTGCAGAGAGAGGGGACGTCGAGCAAGACAAAGAGTCCTCACTGAAGCAGGTAGCATCCGGAGAAGTGCCAGAAACAGGCACTACGAGGATGCGTGAAACGGTGCTCACCGAAGTTGCACAAAGGAGTCCCACGTCGCCGGAGACCAACTTAGAAAGTCGTGCAATGCAGGTTAGAGTGCCGTGGACCCAGGCTTGGCTGTGCACAAAGGATTTCCGCCGGAAGTACACAGGGGCCGGAGTAGCTTGCAAAGTCGCGGTTCCCAGCAATGCAGCCCAGCGAGGTGAGGCAAGGACTTACCTCCACCAAACTTGGGCTGAAGAGTCACTGGACTGTGGGGGTCACTTGGACGGTGTCGCTGGATTCGAGGAGACCCAAAGGACCGGTAATGCAGCTTTTTGGTGCCTGCGGTTGCAGGGGGAAGATTCCGTCGACCCACGGGAGATTTCTTCGGAGCTTCTGGTGCAGAGAGGAGGCAGACTACCCCCACAGCATGCACAAGCGGGAAAACAGTCGAGAAGGCGGCAGGATCAGCGTTACAGAGTTGCAGTAGTCGTCTTTGCTACTATGTTGCAGGTTTGCAGGCTTCCAGCGCGGTCAGCGGTCGATTCCTTATCAGAAGGTGAAGAGGGAGATGCAGAGGAACTCGGCTGAGCTCATGCATTCGTTATCTAAAGTTTCCCCAGAGACAGAGACCCTAAATAGCCAGAAAAGAGGGTTTGGCTACCTAGGAGAGAGGAAAGGCTACTAACACCTGAAGGAGCCTATCACAAGGAGTCTCTGACGTCACCTGGTGGCACTGGCCACTCAGAGCAGTCCAGTGTGCCAGCAGCACCTCTGTTTCCAAGATGGCAGAGGTCTGGAGCACACTGGAGGAGCTCTGGACACCTCCCAGGGGAGGTGCAGGTCAGGGGAGTGGTCACTCCCCTTTCCTTTGTCCAGTTTCGCGCCAGAGCAGGGGCTAAGGGGTCCCTGAACCGGTGTAGACTGGCTTATGCAGAATTGGGCACATCTGTGCCCAACAAAGCATTTCCAGAGGCTGGGGGAGGCTACTCCTCCCCTGCCTTCACACCATTTTCCAAAGGGAGAGGGTGTCACACCCTCTCTCAGAGGAAGTTCTTTGTTCTGCCATCCTGGGCCATTTGCGGTCACAACACAATGATACATGGGACTGCGACTCGCAATTAGGAAGGGAACACCCCTTCCTAATTGCGACTCGCAAACACTTTTTGCGATTCGGTAAATAGTTTACCGAATCACAAAAATGGGTCTGTACATCCCAAATTGCATTTTGCACGTCGCAAACGGCCCAATTCGCCATTTGCGATGTGCAAAATGCTTCGTACATGTGGCCCCCAAAAGCCTTCATCCCTCCATGATATATTCCCTTTGCCACTTCCCTGTGAACATGGTGGACACGCTGGAATAATTCAGTCTTTCAAACTCATTAAGAAAGATGTGAGAAATGTATATTTTTTGTTGCCAAAACATGCTGTGATTGGGAATAATGGCGTTTTGATCATCTCAGATGTATGCACTTTCAAAAAAGCACACACTCCTTTGGCAATGAGGCAATGAACCCAATAGGTATTACAGAGAGGCAAAAAGCTGAGTAAAATAAAATCAAACAAATAGATCTCAAGAACATGCCCAGCAGAGGAAAAGCTTAAAATATATCCAGCAACGCTAAGATTGGTGGTCGCAGACAACAAACAGGGTAACGAGCAATTCTGGAAAGATACAGGGTGTTGAGCAACGGAATCCAGAGAACCACCCCTGATCTGACAGTTTGTAAATACTTGGGCTCCTTGAAAGAGCTGAAGGTGCTGACCCCGAAGCCTTTGTAAAGAACTGAATGCGAGAATTCTATTGGCAAATAAGCCTGTCTGAGAGGGTAACCCAATGAAACCCACTCAAAACCAATGAAAAGCAAAACTGGACAGGCTACAGAGCACTGTGCGTGACTACAGCTGTGGGAAGAGTGAATGGCCAGACACTAAACACTGCTTAAAAGAAAGGTGTTTGTTTCATGCCGGAAACGCAGTGTTTTTTTTATTATCCTGTGATGTCAGCATTTCACTAGAGCGTGTATGCCAAACCCACATTCAGCAAAAAGTGTATCCAGACGTGCTGTGAAGCAAAGATGATATTCTTTCAATATGCTGATCGTGCACTTATGCTAATGTATTTTAGGATGCAATGCTGGCGGTGTCCATGATGACCTGTTATGCACGAAAAGAACCCCTGATCCTGACGTGACTGACTCTGGCCCAACCACACCTCCCTTCTAGAGGCAACATCCTGTCAAGAACTCGGGAGATTTCCCTTCAACGCAATCTACCTTTACAATAATAGTAATCGTTTACATTCCTTTGCATAGCTGCGTATGAGCTGCGAGTTGAAAATACATTTATTTAAATCTCCAGTTTAAAGATCAGATATGCTGATGAGTTTGCAGATAATGGCATTAACATTGAGTTTAAAAGGAGAACTGCACATGAGTTTCTTGACGACAAACTTGCTCCACCCAAACGTAAGTCCAGCTGGGTCTTTAGACAAGTTCCCACATTAACCACTGGCTTGTCTTATAAAGCGCTTTGTGTAGCCAAAAGAGTACTTCAGGGTGAGCGAGCAGGCAGTGCTAAATTTGTGAATAAAAACGTGCCGGTGCCCAAAGATCTCCTTTGAGACACGCGGCTGCTGCAATTAAATGTGAGAGCACTGAATACTGAGGCAGCGTAATCCTAAAGCCATCTCTGGCCTCTTTAATCAATTTATAGCCGCTCCCTACCCATTCAGCCCACTTTTGAAGCTTCCTGCTTTCTGAAGCTTTTCCCAGATGTGTGTTTTGGTCACACTAACTCAAAAATAGGTGCCTGTGCCCGCACCGGAAACCACCGGCTCAAATTAAGCACTGCGAGCAGGTTACACGGGTATATGGAAGCAGAGAATGTTAGGAGCAATCTGAGTTCTCAGTATCACAATCTGTATGTGACCCGAGCGTTCAGCTGAAGGCAAGTATAAATAAGTCAGTTTTCAGTATATAATGTATTATCAATAAGGCACTCCCTCTTCCGTTTTTATTGATTTACTGATTTTCACAGATACATACAGGTAGCAAACCACGTGTTCTCCTGTCTGTAATTATTATTAAATGTGGAAAAAACGGAAATGTCATCTTTTGAGTTATTTCCAATGCTGTAATTCATGACTGCCAAGTCAAGTCCTGTGCTGACTGACAGTGGGAAAACTTAACAAACATTGGCAAAGCCAACAGGCCGTGCCTATTTATGAGCTATTGGCTTTGGCAATGTGTTTTGCCATGCTGTACACCAGAGTGGCTGCTGTTCAGCATGGCTAGAAGTTAGAGGCATGGTGTGTCAGAGCGGAGTGGGTGAGTACAGTGTCATAAAGTGGATTTTTTGGAGTATTGTAGAGTGGAGTAGGGGGGAGCAGAGTGTCATAGAGCTGAGTAGAGGGGAGTAGAGTTCAGTGGTTCAATGGCAGAGGGTGTTGTGGAGTGGGGTGGAATAGGATGGTGTGGGTTGGAGTGGGTTCGGGTAGTGGGGCGGATTGGATTGGAGAAGAGTGGGGTGGATTGAGGGAGAGTGGGGTGGACTTAGTGGAGTGGGGAGAATGGAGTGGGGTTGATTGGATTCACTGGATTGGAGTGGGTGGTTTGGATTGGAGTGATAGGGCTGGAGTGGGATGAATTAGACAGGAGTAGATTGGATTGAAGTGGAGTGAAGTGGGGTGTATTAGATTGGACTTGAGTGGGGTGCGGTGGGTGGAATTAGAGTGGGGTAGATTGGATTCACTGGATTGGAGTGGGTGGATTGGATTCGAGTGGGTGAATTAGATTGCATTGGATTGGAGTGGGGTGGACTGCATTGGTGTGGGGTGGATTCGAGAGGGGTGGGCTGGATGGATTGGTTTGCAGTGGACTAACTGGGATGGGATGGGGTGGGCTGGATTGGGATAGAGTGGGGTGGATTGGAGTAGAGTGTGGTGGATTGGAGTGAGGTGGATTGGAGTGGGGGTAAGGTGGGGTGTGGTGGAGTGGGGAGGATTGGATTGTAGTGGGTGGATTGAAATGGAGTGGGGTCAGGGGGATGGAGTTGGGGTGTGGTGGGCTGCAGTGAAATGGACTGTGTTGGAGTCGGGTGGGTGGATTTGATTGTAGTGGCATGTGATGGATTGGAGTGGGGTGGATTGGAGTTGGGTGGATAGCATTGAGGTGGGGTGGATGGATTTTAGTGGGGTGGGCTGAACTTGGATCTGATGGGGTGGATCGGACTGGGTAGGGTGGATTGGAGTGGGGTGGATTGAAGTGGGATGGATTGGCATGGGGTGGATTGGATTGGATTAGTGTGGATTGGAGTGGGGTAGGCTAGATGGATTAGATTGGAGTGTGGTGGACTGAACTGGGATGGGATGAGGTGGATTGGATTTGGGTAGATTGGGGTGGATTAGAGTAGAGTGAGGTGGATTGTAGTGGAGTGGATTGAAATAAGGTGGGGTGGATTGGGGTGTGAGTACTGGAGGGGGTGGAATGGATTGGAGTAGAGTAGGCTTGATTAGATTGACGTGGGATGGGTTACATTGGGGTGGGGTGGATTGGAGTGCGGTCGATTGCATTGAGGTGAGGTGGATTGGATTGGTGTGGGGCAAATTGGATTAGAGTGGGGAAGACTGGAGTGGGGTGGATCAGTTGGGGTGGATCAGATTGGATTGGGATGTGGTGGATTGGATTGTGGTGGATCAGACTGGAGTTGGGTGTATTGGATTGAAGTTGGTTGGACTGGATTGGAGTGGGGTGGAGTGGATTGGTGTTGGGAGGATTGGATTGGTGTGAGGTGGATTGATTGGAGAGGGGTGGACTGGATTGAAGTGGGATAGATTAAGGTGGTTAGGAGTGGGTGGGTTGGACTGGGGTAGGGTGGATTAATGTGAACTGGATTGGACTGGAGTGGGGCAGATTGAAGTGGATTATATTGAAGTGGGATGATTGAAGTGGTGTAGCTGGATTGGATTGGAGTAGGTGGATTGGGTTCCAGTGGAGTGTGGTGGGTTGGATTGGAGTAGGGTGTGCTGGATTTGCTGAGATGGATTGGAGTGAGCTGGGTTGGGTTGGAATGGGGTGGGTCTGACTGGAGTGTGTGTATAAGAATGGAGTGGGTGGACTGGAGTGAGGTGGACTGGAGTGGAGTGTGGTGGATTGGACTGAAGTAGATTGGGGTGGGGTGGATTGAACTGGGATAAGGTGTATTGGAGTGAAGTGGGGTAGATTGGACTGGGCTGGATTGGGGTGAACTGGATTGGTGTGGGGTGGACTGGGTTGTAAGTGGGGTGGATTGGAGTGGTTTGGAGTGGGGTGAATTTGGATGGAATGGGGTGGAGTGGATTGGAGTGAGGTTGGTGGGATTGGAGTGGGGCAGATTGTTTGGGACTGGAGTGGTTTATTTGGGATTGTAGTGGGGCAGCTTGTTTTGGATGAAAGTAGGTCTGATTGTGGTGGAGCAGATTGGAGTGGGGCAGATTGAAATGTATTGGAATGGGGTAGATTGGAGTGGAGACAATTTTTTGGGATTGGAGTGGGGCGGATTGGAGTGGGGCAAATTAGAGTGGGGTGAATGGAGTGGTGCAGATTGTTTGGGATTGGAGTGGAGCAGACTAGACTGGGACAGATTGTTTTGGATTGGAGTGAGGCAGATTGCATTAGGGTGGATTGGCGTGGGGTGGAGTGGATTGGAGAGGGGTGGACTGGGTTGCAGTGGGGTTGGGTGGATTGGATGGGAGTGTGTGAATTGGAGTGGGATGAATTTGGATGGAGTGGGGTGGATTAGATTGGGGTGAGGTGGATTCAATTGGATTGGGCATATTGTTTTGGTTTGGAGTGGGGCAGATTGAAATGGGGCAGATTGGAGCGGGACAGATTGTTTTGGATTTGAGTGGGGCAGACTGGAGAGGGTGGATTGGAGTGGGGCAGATTGTTTTGGTTTAGAGTGGGGCGGATTTGAGAGGGACAGATTGTTTTGGACTGGAGTGGGGCAGATTGGAGTGGGACAGATTGGAGTTGGGCAGATTGTTTTGGATTAAAGTGGGGCAGATTGCAGTTGGGTGGATTGGAGTGGGGCAGATTGTTTTGGATTGCAGTGGGGCAGATTGATTTGCATTAGAGTGCAGCGGATTGCAGTGGGGAAGATTGTTTTGTATTGGATCAGATTGGAGTGGGGCAGATTGTTTTGGATTGCATGGGGCAGATTATTTTGGATTGGAGTGGTGCAGATTTGAGTGGGGTAGATGGGAGTGGGACATTTTGTTTTCGACTGGAGTGGGACATATTTGTTCAGATTGGATTGGGCAGATTGTTTAGGATTGGAGTGGGGTATGTTGTTTTGGATCCCGTGCAGATTCTTTTGGATGGGGTGAATTGTAGTGGGGCGGATTGGAGTGGGGTGGATTGGGGTGTCCTGTGTGATTATGTGTTAAAACATTATTTCAGGAATTACATATAATAGAGAAACAATGTTGCTTTGCAATATTTAAAACAAGATGATCATCATCTTTTGAGAACAGTGACCACAATCAAAAACAAAAGAAAACATGAGTGCAAAGTGAGAAAAGATGCCTTGTCAAAATAAAAGAAAATTAGCTATAAAAAAATAAAACTTTGCAATTTAGTTTGTCCTGCTGGGCAAGTTTTTGCCAATCAGAAGCCTTCTGGTTGCAGGTCACTAGACATTAAAAAGAATAAAATAGTACCGCAAGCATGTCAGAAAGCAGCGGACTGGCATTGATTAAGTTGAATCATTCAGGGCTTCATTCCTGCTCCAGAGAGGAACTGAAATGATGCTTGGCCTGCAGTACTGAATTAAGAGGCTGTAAATAGGCTTGCCAGACAGGCCAACAAATGGTAAGCGACAGGTGAGCTCTAAGCCCTTTACTGTACACAACAAAGTCTCGCAAGTGACGCGTTAGCACATGCACTTGCAGGCAGGAGCAAATTAAGTTGCAGGCATGCATGTGTTTATGCAACAATGCTAACGTTTTCATAGGAGAATAAGGCATGCAAGTGACACATCCTAATGCCTTATAGCATGGTCTAAAACCCATCATGCGTCCAAGTGTGAGGTGGCCTTAGTTAAATAAAAGTGAAATATACTAGGTTCAGCTACTCTTTTTCACAAAGCGAAAAAATAAATATGCATCTGTGCAGATGGAAAAAGCAAACTATTTGGCTAAACATAGACAGGAAAGGTTAAAAAATGAATACCTTGAAACCGGGAGCACTAATTATCTTGACTTGATTGAGGGTTTCTCATTCAATCAATCTTTCAATGATCAAAGTCTGATTCGAACCTGTCATAGTACGGTGGGTGCATTGAGGACTGCATCTAGATCTGAGTAGCAGGTGTCTACCTCACTGAGCTATTTACCTGATAATGATGCAATACCTGTCTTCTAATTTTAAAACCCAGTATACATTTGCAACACCATTAGAATAACCATGAAGCTGTAGTAAGATCGGTATTAGCTGGATAATTTACTGAGTTTAAATTTCATGCTCGAAATATGTGTGTCAGTTCAAAGGGCAGACGCCGACATCCATATTTCCATGGTCGATAAACTGTATTCCATTAAAAAGGGTCCACAGTAGAGGGTGACATATAAAAAGATATTGTTGCTTGTCGACGCCCCTACAGCTTTTCCAGGTCCCAAGATGTCTTTTTGGAGCAGGCAGGAAGGAATCTTCAGTGTTTCCTTTCTTAAATTTGAGCCGGAGCCTGTGTCTGCTTGATAAGAAAGAGCTTTATCATGAGGCAATTTGTGGATATTGAATAGATTCGAGTCTGAAAGAAGAGCTGCGGGGACAACATTCTCAGAATCTGCTCTGCTGAAAAAGGATTTATGGGTAGAAGAGCCACCCACCCCCCAGCTCCTCATAATCTGAAGGTGCCTCAGTCACTCCTCACGTCCTTCTATACCGGCTCATTGCAGCTTGACTGAGTTTTTTATTCTGTCTGACAGGGTCCACTCTGTACATTGATATATAAGCTTCCTTTGCTGTACCTGCTGCCAGAGCTTACTCTGGAAAAAAATTAACTAAACGCTGCGGGGGCCAAAGATTTTCTGAGTCCTCCTTATGGCGCTCCTGGATGTTGTACGGCGTCAGACTGGGGCAGAAAATAAACCCGAGCAACAAAACGAAAGAGACCTCCATTAGTGAATTAAAAAGCTAAAATATTTACCTATTTGTGAACTGGGGCAGTTTTGAACTTGTAAAGACACGCTCTATAAGTGTTTTTCTAATAAGGAAGAATGCATAGATTTGATCTTGCTGCAGGCAATGTGTGTTTTAATATCAGGGAAATCAACAGTGAAAACCACAGCAGACCATAGAAACAGCACACAAACATCCCAAAAAAAACCAATCCACATGTTGATCTATCAGATCAGCAACTCAGGCGCTTCCCAATTCCACTATAGAGCAATAGGACCCAGATGTTGGTGTTGCTGAACACGTAATCTTGATTCCACCTCATGCCTTTTTCTTCCACCACCCTGCGCTTCCCGTCTCTTTATGTCACTTTAACATACTCTTTTTCATCTCTGCTTTCTCTCTACCATTGTTTCCTGTCTTTCTCTTCCTATTACTTTCTCCCTTTTCTACTTTTCTCCTCCCTGTTGCTCTGAGTGAAAATATGATGATGAAAATTTAGTCCGGGTGCCCAAAAATGAGAGCTGATGGGCCCCACATGCCAACACAGGTACAAATTAGGCAACACCAGTGATGTGTGTGGGATGTTATACTAAAGTGTACAAAAAAGTGATGGAGTGAATGCTCGAACTAATCTCAGCCACTGGTATGATTCACATCCCAGTACATCATTATATTAAACGCTATGCCACTTCAGTTCGGACCCAGCCATATGCTAATCAGTCTTGACCCTTCTCTAATGGGAACAGTCTAGCAGGTACTGCAAGGCCAGCTCCTACCTGAATAGGATCACCAGCAACCCAAGACCGGTTTTTCCCTTATTAGGGTTAATAAGTTGGGGAGAGTCTGCATGGGACCCACATCTCTGCATACCATCCCACCTAGGGCATCACACTTAAATACAGAGAATGTGAGCCAACAAATTAACAGGAAGAGTCGAGCCAGAGTTGGGCCAATGGTCTGACTTGGATTTCTGAGCCTGTGCATCAGCTAAGCCATGAAAATATTTGCCATGTAAATCATACAAGCCACCTCTACTGAATTATACACAAAAGTGATGGCTGGAATGCTTGAATCAATCTCAGCCACTGGTACATTCCTGGTGCTTCATCCCAGGCCATTGTTAATTTGAAACAACATGCCACCCGAGTTTGATTCAGCCATATGCAAATCAGTCTTGATCCTGCTCCAAAGGAAACAGTCCAGCTTGAGCTGCCAGGCCATGTCCTCCCTGAACCCAAACACAGGTAACCCATGACCCATTTTTCCCTTAGTAGGGCTCATCAATCTGCTAGACTTGTTTCCATTGGCACAGTAAGCAACAGACCCACTTCTGGCATACCTATCCCATCTAGGGCACCACACTGAAGTATACAAAAAAGTGATGGATTGAATGCTTGAATTAAACTCAGCCACTGGCACTTACTCTGAGCTGCATCCCAGTCTACAGTCATTTTGCACATCATGACACCCCAGAATGGAGCTAGTCATGTGCAAATCAACCTTGACCTTGCTCCAATAAAAACAGTCCAGCCCAAACTGCCAGGCCAGGCCAGAACATGAGCAACCCAAGACTGGTATCTGCCCTCATTAGTCGGGTAAAGCTTGGTTCCAGTGACACATTGTGCACTGGATCCATGTGAGGTCCTGCCCATCCCACGTAGGGCATCGTCACACTGAAGTATACATAAAATGAAGGATAGAATGCTTAGATTAATCTCAGTAACTGGTAATTACTCAGGCCGCATCCCAGTTCTTCATTATTGTTCACACTATGCCACTTCAGTTTGGACAATGCTATATGTAAATCAGTCTTCACCCTTCTCCAATGGGAACAGTCCAGCCTGAACTGTCAGGGCAGGTCCTCTCTGAACCAGAACACAAGCAAATAAAGACTGACTTCACCCTTTTGGGTACTCATTAGCCAGGTATACTTTGGAACCAGTGGAGCAATGTTCTGTATTTGCTTGTACTGTCCTTGTTCTATGTGTGATGAAGCTTGCACTGCAACAGCTTATGCTGATCCTTTTCTTTGTATGAGGAGCTGCTGCTCTCTGGGCTGCACCCGCTCTCCATGAGATTGGAGCCTCCAGTGCTGCCACGAGTGCTTTCCCTTTTATGTCTGTGACAGAAGCTCATCTTTCTCCTTGTTATGCTTAATGTGTTATTATTTGTGTGAGGGGAAACTTGTTTTGTTGCTGCCGTGTGTGTGCTACCTCCTCTGTGTGAAGGAGGCTTGCACAGGTACTCCCTCTATGAGAAAAGTACTATGTGTGAGGGACATAACCCCGCCTGGGGCATCAACAATATGTGCTTTGTGTGAGGGAAGTTCTACTGCTATTGTCAATTCTACTCATGCTCTTTTTAGAGAGGCTTGCACCACAGATGTCTGTGCTGACCTATGCTTTGTGTGAATTTTTCATTGTTGCAACTTCCTCTATTGTTCCTTTTATTTATGTATTTAGGTGTTGCTATCATTACTACTGTTGTGCTCAGGTGTGTTTAGTACTTGTTCTGTGTATGTGTGAATCGTACACTGCTGTTACCTATGTAGGACCTGCTTCATGTAGGCACGTGCCACAACTGCCTCTACTACATTTGTTTTGTAAATGCATGTAAAGTATGTAATGCAATACTGCACATGATGTACCTTATCTGCACAAGTGAGTGAAGTCTGCATTGCTGCTGTGTGTTGCACCTATTGTGTATGTGAGGAGCTAGTACTGTGAACAGTTGTGTGGTGATGAAGAGGGGACCTGCACTTTTGCAGGTTTGTCCTGCCTCTTTGGTGTGCAAAAGGAAAGGTTGCTTCTGGTGTTTATCTTCTACAAACGGTGTAAAGTGAAAAGGCACCCCACTGCAAACGTTTGAGGCTGTTGTGTAAAGTGATTAAGTGAGACCACCGCACAGATATACACAGACCGTGTGCCGAGTGGTGATCTCTGCACAGTCGATAACGTGGACCCCATAGGCTTCACTGGTAGACAGCTTTAGTGGCGAATAGCTGTGGACTATGCCTATGTGTACCTGCTTTTGTGTGTGAAGGCAGCTTACACTACATTTACCCGTGCTATACCTCTGTGTGAGTGGGGTACTGGTGCTATATCTCTATGTGAGGGCATTAAAAACAAGGTAATGGATGGAATGCTTGAATTAAACATAGCCACTGGCAATCGCTCAGTCTGCATCCATTTTTGCCCACCATGCCACCTAAATCAGGAACCAGCCAAATGCAAATCATTTTTGACAATTCCATTGGGAACAGTCAGGCCCGAACTGCCCGGTTAAGTCCTCCTTCAATTGGAACACAAATAACCCAGGGATAGTTTTGCCCTTTTTAGGGCCCATCAGCCAGGTATAGCTTGGTTCCAGTGGCACAGTGAACACAGGTCCCATGACTGGGCATACCTGCCACAATTATGGCATCAAAAACAAAGGGACAGATTAAATGCTTGAAACAATCTCTGCAATTGGCAATTGTCTGGGCCTGCATCTCAGTCTATCATTTTTCGTCCATCATGAAACCTCAACTTGGAGTCAGCCACATGCAAATCAGTCTTGGCCCTGCTCTAGTGGGAACAGTGCACCCCAAACTGCCAAGCCAGGTCTTCCCTGAACCAGACACCAAGCAACCCAGTATCGGTTTCACTTGTATTAGGGCTCATTATTCAGGTATAACTTGGTTCTAGTGGCACAGTGAGCACAGGACCCACGACTGGGGATATCCTTCCACTTGTGACATCAAAAACAAGGTGATGCATGGAATGCTTGAATTAATCTCAGCCACTGGAAGTCGCTTGGGCCTCAATCCAGTCCATCCCCTTTCGCCCACCATGCCACCCCATTTTAGGCAGAGAAATATGCAAATCTGCCATGACCCTGCTCCAGTGAGAACAGTCCAGCCTGAACTAGCAGGTCAGTTCCTCACTGAACCAGAACACAAGCAACCCAGGACTGGTTTCAACATGATAAGGGCTCATCAGCCAGGTATGGCATTCATCCATCACCTTGTTGTTATTGCATTTGACACCCTAAGTGTGATGGATATGCGGAGGCATGGTTCCGATGCTCACTGTGCCACTGGAACCAAGCTATAACTAATTGATGAGCTCTAATCACGTCGAAACCGATCCTTGATTGCTTGTATTCTGCTTTAGAGAGGATCTGGCCTGGTATTTCGAGCTGGGCTATTCCCATTGGAGCAGGGTAAAGACTAATTTGCATATGGCTGGGTCCAAACTGAGGTGGCATGGTGGGTGAAAAATGATGGACTGTAATACGACCTCAGCGATTGCCAGGAGCTGAGATTAACTGAAGCATTCCATCCATACCTTGTTGTTGCAGTATCCCTACATAAAGGACCCATACACTGAGGCTCCCTGTGCTGTACCCCTGTGTGAGGAAAGCTTACACTGTAGCTACCTGAGCTGTACCTCTGTGTGAGGGACTCATACACTGCTGATGTGCCTTTTATCTGTGAGAAGGACGCTTGTACTGCTGCAAGTGAACTTCCTATTCTTGAAAATTAATGTCATTCGAGAAAGCTGTCACTCAGATACTTTCTTTGACACTAAACGTATTATACACAGTGTCTGAAAAATAATGAGCTCCCTCCACTTTGCAGTCAGGTGCGCCTGACACTGCAAACTAGGCCCATATCGGTGCTACTGCGCCAGCGACAACGTCGCACCCCTCTCGGCTAATTAGTTCCCTTCAAATTTCTTCCCATTTTTATATTTCCAGTCTGTTTTCGTTTATCAAAAGGACTTTTCTCCAATAGCTGCCAACTAAATGCCGCTTTGCGCAAAGTCTGGTGTCCATGGATACGATCCGGCGAAGAAAGGCCAGCGAGCGGATAGCGGAATTTTATTTTCTTGACAGAAGATTAAAAAAAAGAAACAAAAAGGATTTGTTCCTCTGCTCTAAGGACTCCCGCTGAATGCGTCTTCCGTACCAGTAGCAAATAGGAGGCTTTCCCCAAGGCGCTCCGGTGCAAGAGTGGGCATGTAAAACAACAATTGGCAAAGCTAATAGATCTGGCTCTAGTCATTAGCTTTTTGACTTTGTCAATGCTTGTTTTGTTCTGTCATGGTTTTGCCAAACGTGATTGCCGGGGAAGCTGCGGGCCCACGTCAATCCAAAAAAAAAAAAAAAAAAACACAAAAAATGGCTAAAGCTAACCCATTGTTTTGGTCTTAAAAAGCACACAATGCTACAGTTTCCCTTACACAGGAGGGAACATTTGTGTGTTGATGTGAAACTGATTAATTATGTCACTCACAGTGACGTTAACCAATCGGTGGAGTAGCTTGATCCTTTGTCCCATGCTGTAGTGGGTAAAAGAAAAATTGGTATGAAACAACAGCTCAATGGATAAAGAGGACTGACGGAAAGTCTCTGTTAGCATGAATGTTATGTAGATAATTTAAGTAAACTCAAACGTTTTTGGATATCACCAGACCGAAAAAGTGAACTAAGCCTCAAGGGCAATGGAAGCAACATAAGAAGGCTGCAGGCTAGAAAAGATGCAATTTTCAGGATATTGTACCACATGGATATCCAGTGCTTAATTTGTAAATTAGGAGGTGCCGGTGCTCAAAGCCCTTCTCTTAAACACGAGGCTGTTGTAATTTAAATCGGCAAGCACTGAATACCGAGGAAGCCTAATCCTGAAGCCACCTCGGGCCTCTTCAATCCATCTACAGACACCTCTGCCCCTTCAGCTCATCCTGCAACTTTCTACTTTCTCCCTTTATGACTCTTTTTAGTTTTTCCTTCTTCCGACTTTCACATATGTGTCTTTTGCTCCCAGCAAATGCTTGAGGCATAAGAATAAGCCCCGGCCCTCACAAATAAGTGCTGGTGCTCAGCACCGGAAACAAGAAGCACAAATTAAGCACTGTGGATATCCCAATAGGTCTCCAACTTTACAATGAATGTGTCCAAGCTATTTCTATTTTTGTGATTTGTGGGCTTATTAAAATTCAAATTCTTTTCTTGTGCCATTTTTATACCTTACACGTTCATTGTTACATCTGATGCTTGGCAATGAGAGCTTCATCATTCCGCACACAGGTTGTGTCCCTTGTATCCTTTCCAGAAACCTCTAGAAGACAAAAAAGCCTTTTTCGAAAATATGGGCCAGATGTACAAAACCCCTTTTCAGTCCCAAAACCTATGATTGACAAAATCGCAGGGTTTGGGAGGGCAAGAGAGCTTTTTATATGTACTGAACCCATTCTGTGAATCAACAAAGCCTTTCTGACTCGCAAAATGGGGTTTGAAATCCATTTTTAATTGCAATCAGGATGAGACTTGAAAGGGGCAACCTTGATGGTATGCAGGAGTGGATTGCAACCTTGAGGTCGTAAACCTTTCATCACTTTCCAACATCTCAAAGATGATGGTGATATTTTCAGAGGTATTTTGGGGGTCTTCTTTGCAGCCATGGTAGGGTAGATTAGGGTTGTTGGTGGATCATTGCCTGCTCTCCTTGATGTTTTCCCAAACTTAAAACGTTTAAAAAAAAAAAAAAAAGCAGCTTTAAAGAACAAGAACTGCTCTTAAAAACGTTTTCCATTTTGGGAATACACAAATGGAGGTGTTGGTCTGCTGTTCCTTGCAGGCCACCTTCTCTGTGTTTGTAGCCAATCACAAGGGATTGAAGATAGTTTCTGCAACCATATGTGGCTGGATATTTTACGATGCAACATAATAGCACATTGATTGCATCACAAAATGAAAGACTGATGGTGTGAAATTTGTAACTGCTTTTTGCAACCTGTCTTGTGACACATCTGGCCCCTAAATATTGTCAATGCCAGGTTATGTTTTTATATTCCAACTGGTCACTCGGGCAACTGGGTTGCCATTTGCGAAGTCTCCTGATTCCTGGCTGAGGCCAATCCATGTATATACACTGTGACAGTATCTCAGTGGAAGAAGGCCCGGGGACTGTTGCAGGACTATGGACAGCAGCCTTGGAAAGGTCCTTCTAAAGTCTATACGAAGGATGATGAATGAAGCCATGGTGAGTCCTTCGTGGATTGTCTTTCCTCTTGCTGCATTCAGTTTTCAAAATAAACAACTGTGTTTTCAGTTAAAGGGAGAAAAGACACACTTTTATCACATAGACAATTGGGTTTCACAAACCCTATCATACCTTTCTAATAAATCGGGTAGGGTGAGCACATATGCTCCAAAACTGAAAAGCATGAAAGTAAGGAATCTGGACCAAGAACGTCGTGTGAGAAAAAAGGAAATTAACTACAAACATTATTAAAACATTTTTGGTGAATAGCTGATGGCTAAATTTGACTTCCTCCTCTAATCCGCACTTGGCATTGTTACCTCAACAGATTTACTGCCACCGAAATATCATTTAATTTTTTTGGCCTAAGGTACAAATGATAACTCATCTTTCTTGATAGTTATCTTTCCAGCTTTACTGCTTGTGTCTGTGGTTGATGGCAGGTACTTCATATAATGTACCATTTTGGGGTACAAAAAGTGAGATAGATTTTACTAAAGCCCATCTTAAATAAAAAGCTGCTAAGGTTTCTCAGTAACTAAAACCTACTTTTCCCCTTTCTATGACAAAAATTGAGAGAGGGGAGAGTTTGCTGCCTTTCTAGAAAAATGTTGAGTGAAAGGATTGGTCGCCTTTTTGTCAGTAGGTGTGAGTGCGTGGATCTACATTTCGGGACTAGGTATCCTTCGCACTCATTGCTATATTACCAGGGGCAGCTCCTCCATTAAGATGGAGGAGTGTGCCCTCTCCCCCCTGCCAGCAGCGGCAGCTGAAAAACCTTTAAAAGAAAAGGATAATACACTTTGTTTATTATCCTTTTGTTTTAAGCCCTTCACTGCCAGGCCTTTTCCCCCTCAGGTGCCAGGGCTTTTTTTGGCTATTTTTGGCAGTTCGCACTTAGGCCCTCATAACCTTTTGTTCACATTAGCTACCCACACCAAATTTGTGTCCTTTTTTTCCAACACCTAGGGATTCTAGAGGTACCCAGAGTTTGTGGGTTCCCCTGAAGGAGACCAAGAAATTAGCCAAAATGCAGCAAATTTCTTTTTTTTTTTTTAAACAGTGGGAAAAAAGGGCTGCAGAAGAAGGCTTGTGTTTTTTTTCTCTGAAAATGGCATCAACAAAGGATTTGTGGTGCTAAAATCACCATCTTCCCAGCTTTCAGGAACAGGCAGACTTGAATCAGAAAACCCAATTTTCAACACAATTTTGGCATTTTACTAGGACATACCCCATTTTTACTATTTTCTGTGCTTTCAGCCTCCTTCCAGTTAGTGACAGAAATGGGTGTGTAACCAATGCTGGATCCTAGAAAACTAAACATTTCTGAAAGGTACACAAAATTCTGAATTCAGCAGGGGGTAATTTGTGTAGATCGTACAAGGTTTTCCTACAGAAAATAACAGCTGAAATAAAAAAAACATTGAAATTGAGGTGAAAAATAACAGCCATTTTCTCCAAGTTTTACTCTATTACTTTTTCCTGTAATGTCAGATTTTTTAAAGCAATATACCGTTACGTCTGCTGGACTCTTCTGGTTGCGGGGATATATAGGGCTTGTAGTTTATCAAGAACCCTAGGTACCCAGAGCCAATAAATGAGTTTTCATTCTATACTGGGTCTACAGCAATTCATTTGCTGAAATAAAAAGAGTGAAAAATAGGTATCAAGAAAACCTTTATATTTCCAAAATTGGCAGAAGATAAGGTGCTGAGAAACAGTGGTTATTTGCACGTCTCTGAATTCTGGGGTGCTCATACTAGCATGTGAATTACAGGGCATTTCTCTGTCTTTTTAATACAATGTCTTACATTTGGAAGGAAAAAATGTAGAGAAAGACAAGCAACAATAACACTTGTTTTGCTATTCTATCTTCCCCCAAGTCTCCTGATAAAAATGGTACCTCACTTGCGTGGGTAGGCCTAATGCCACCGACACGATACGCAACATAGACACATCAAATTTTTTACATTGAAATCTGAAGTGTTTTTTGAAAAGTGCCTAGCTGTGGATTTTGGCCTCTAGCTCAGCCGGCACCTCGGGAAACCTAGCAAACCTGTGCATTTTTTAAAAGCAGACACCTAGGGGAATCCAGGATGGGGTGACTTGTGGGGCTCTCTCCAGGTTCTGTTACCCAGAATCCTTTGCAAACCTCAAAATGTGGCCAAAAATCACGTTTTCCTCACATTTCGGTGACAGAAAGTTCTGGAATGTGGGAGGAGCCACAAATGTCCTTCCACCCAGCATTCCCCCAAGTCACCTGATAAAAATGGTACCTCACTTGTGTGGGTAGGCCTAGTGCCCGCGACAGGAAATGCCCCAAAACACTATTTGGACACATCAAAATTATCAAATCCAAAACTACCTGTTTCTTGCGGGGCCACCTGCGTTTTTGGTCCTGGGCTCAGCAGGCATCTATGGAAACCTATCAAACCCAGACATTTCTGAAAACTAGACACCAGAGGGAGTCCAGGGAGGTGTGACTTGCGTGGATCCCCCAAAGTTTTCTTACCCAGAATCCTCAGCAAACCTCATATTTAGCTAAAAAAACACATTTTCCCCACATTTCTGCGTGGGATCACCGCACCAGGACACATTTCCTACCACCCAACGTTTCCCTCAGTCTCCCGGTAAAAATGATACCTCACTTGTGTAGGTGAGCCAAGTGCCTGTGACAGGGAAGAGCCAAAAACATGTCGAAATTGAGTGGGAACCAAAGCGGGTTCAAAAGGGCAGTTTGAAAAAAAAATTGTTAGGCTGGCAAGTGAAGCAGAATTTGTATCAGTATAGATGAGACAATGCTGGATGGTAGGAATTTTGGGGATTCCTGCAGATTCCGGAATGTTCCATCACAGAAATGTGGAAAAAATATGTGATTTCCAACAAAGTTGGAGGTTTGCAATGTATTGTGGGTAAGAAAATGGTATGGGGTGCATGCGAAGCACACCAACCTGGAATCACCCAGATGTTTATTTTTCAGATGTGTCTCGGTCTTGTGGATTTTTCTACATGGCAGCATCCCAAAGCCCAAAAAGTGCAGTCCTCACAATTCCAAGTGGGATGATTTTGAGAGCTAGCCAAGCTCTCATGGCCCAAATGTAAAACCAAAACCAAAAATAATCAAATGTCCTCTTGCTTGCCGTGGGATAAGATGTTATAGTGTGCGGGCAGAGCTGAAAGACTGTTACCCCCTTCAGTTGGGGTGGGGACATAACCAGGCCCATACTGGTTGGTAGCCACCACCAAACAAATTTTTATTTTAATTCCTTGACATCTAGTAGACTTTCTCCTTCCCCCGTGGTGTGGATTCGGGGTAATTGCCCCATCTGCCCACTGGTGGGCAGAACAACTTTGGCCCCATTTTTTGGGGTAAAGGTATGGCCATACACCCACCCTATTATTTCCCTGGTCTCTGGTGGGCTTTCTGCTCCCCTTGGGGGCAGATGGGCCTTCCAAAAATAGGCCGATCTGCCAACAGTAATGTGCCCCCATAGTGAGTGACCCTTGCCCAAGGGGCTGCCCCCCCAAAAAAACACATACATACACACACATCAATCCCTGGTGCCTAAGTGGTTTTTGACCCCCCCGGGGACAGATTGGCCTAATTACAATAGGCCGACAACAAATTTGCCCCCCCCAGGGGAGCGACCCTTGCCTAAGGGGTCGCCCCTCTTACATGAAACTGACAAAAAAAAATCCCTGGTGTCTAGGGTTTTCTGCCCCCCTCCGAGGGCAGATCGGACTAATTACAATAGGCCGATCTGCTCCGAAGGGGGGCAGAAATGGCCACAACAAATTTCCCCCCCCCAGGGGAGCGACCCTTGCCTAAAGGGTCGCTCCTCTCAAGTGAAACTGACAAAATCAAAATCCCTCATGTCTAGTGGTTTCTGCCCCCCTTGGGGACATATTGGCCTAATAAAAATAGGCCGATCTGCCCCAAAGGGGGGCATAAATGGCCTAAATACAATTTGCCCCATGAGGAGCGACCCTTGCCTAAGGGGTCGCTCCCCATATATAAAAAAAATAAAGTAAACAAAAAAATATATATCCCTGGTATCTAGGGGTTTCTGTCCCCCCCCCCCCCCGGGGCATATCAGCCTAACTATAATAGGCAATAAAATAAAAGGAATACAAATATTTTGCCCCCCCTGGGGAGCAGCCCTTGCCCAAGGTGCCGCTCCCCTTATGTATAAATATAAGTAAAAACAATCCCTGGTATCAAGTGGTTTCTGTCCCCCTTCGGGGCAGTTTGGCCTAATAAAAATAGGCTGCCTTAAAGTAATTTTGGCCCCAGGGGTCCCTGGTGTCTAGCGGTTTCTGCCCCCCCAACCGGGGGCATATTGGCCTAATTATGATAGGCAGATCTGCCCCCGGGGGATAGAAATGGCCTAAAAATAAATTGCCCCTCTGGGGAGTGGCCCCTTCAATAATTAAAACAAAAAACAATTCCCCGGTGTCTAGTGGGCATTTCTGCTGCCCGATCTGCAGAGAGAGACAACAAAGGAAAGGAAAGGCCTTTCCTTTCCTTTGATGTCTCTCTCGGCCCCACCATGTGATCGGAGAAGAAATGCAAAAGCATTTCTCCTCTGATTGGCACTGGAAGCTGCGATTCCTGTGCCGAGGGGCAGGCCTCTGATGAGGTCAGCGCACAATCGCATGCTGACGTCATCAGACGCCGCGGGGGTTCAGGGGATGTGGGGGTGAAAGGGGAAGCGATTCCCCTTCCATCCCGACCCAGGGCAGGGGGGTGCGAGGCCTCCTGGGGGAGCACTAGCGCTTCCCCCAAGGGCCCCTATCTAGACGTAACGGATACGGGGCCACGGGGTGATGAGCAGCAAGGGGGAGTGCTCAGCACTCCCCCTCACTGTGCATCTATGTTTGGCCTGCTGTCTTGGGCCGGCCAAACACACATGCACAGTACACTCTCGCCAGCCCGGCAACACTGTTGCCGGGCTGGAGAGAGCCAAGACAGGCTCCCAGTTTGCCTGGGATCGCCCTTGTCCCAGCCAATCCCGACGCTGCTTTGAGCAGCGTCAGGATTGGCCGCAGGGCATGCTGGGTGCCTGTGCCTGGAGCCAAGAGGGACAGAGAAGCGGCACGCGACAGTGGAGGTATGTTTTTTTATTTAATTTTTATTTAAACACGCCCCGTGCGCCGTGCCGCACTGCCCCTTCTAGTTGTCATGAGCCGCAACTGTATATTACACTGGCACGCTTCCCATTAGCTGTTTATTTCAGCTTAGAATGCTTTTAGCGAGGAAGCAGTCAGTGTATCCAAATACTGTGAAGGATGGGAAAGATTAGCAGGATGCTCCTCCCTCTCAGGCATTGTAATCACTCAAAATAGGCAAACATTTACAAACGTAATGAATGAAGCACATCTTTTGATGGTTGTATTTTTGTCTGTCTTTTACCTGAGTTTTGTGGCCGTTAGTTGATATTGGGCTGTATCCATGGTGAGTACTGTGGTTTACAATTCGTGTCCCACAGTCTCAGGACTACTGCATTCCAATTGCATAAGCTAGTTCCTCCATTTGGACATTTGGATCTTTGCTTGGTAAAGCAGATAATGTTGACCTGAGCAACTGAATTTTTAACTGTTTTTAATTTGCTTGACTCTGGCTTTCACCGGTATTCGACCAGCCAGCAATTCTACTTTGCCTGACCTCTGTCAGGAGACTTTGTGTCCCACCCAGAAGAGACTGCCAGGGCCAGGACACTGGAGGTCAAATTTACTATTATTTAAGATTTGACACAATGCAGCAAAGTTGCTACTCTGCATTATGTCAAAGAGAAAGTGACCAGCACCATATCTACTAAGGTACACTGCCTTGAGACATGCAGTCTCAAGGCAGCAGACATGATATCCACCACCATTGTGATGGATTAACCTGTCTGCCGACATCTAAGTCAGGCCCTTAGTTTCCTCTCATTAAAAAGCCTTCCACAGACCCTAATTTCATGTTATAAGTTAGACCTCTATGGCTTCTTCCGGCAATATCCAAAATGCTCAAAAATATGATAAATAAGCAGCTCTTGGAGCGATCGAATTACATGGATTTGAGGTGGTGTCCTATGCTGATGACATTCAGCTACTTCCCTCTTTTAAGAAGGGGAGTGAAGCTGTAATTGCTCCCCTCAGAGCCTGTCTCCAAGAGGTCTTTGACTGGCTGCTCTCTAGTTGTTTCATGTGCAACACAGACAAGACCAAGATTTTATTATTTGTGTCTTTTCAACCAAAAGGATGGCAGATTTGCTGGCCTGAAACTGCTCCCCATCCCCTCTACCTTCTTCAGAGGCAGTTTTGAAGAACCTGGGCTAAGGTCTGACACCATGCCGTCCTTTCAATACCAGGTGTCTCTAGTGGTTGGCACATGCTTTGGGCAGCTCCAATCTTTAAAAAAAAATATTTTCCTTCTTCTTATGAACTTTCAAAAGTCTGCAGTTTATGTGCTTCTCACATCAATACTGGAGTATTCCAACATTCTGTATCTGGGTCTCCCTGATTACTCTATTAGTAGGTTGCAGGTCATAAAGAATGCAGCAACGCATCTTTTCCTTAAACTACTATTTTTCTTCTGACCGTCAGTACCTTTCGGGCAGGTTGCAACACCACTCTCCTTCAAGAGTTTTGCATTCTTCCAAGTCTTCTCTTGTAGTGGTTCCTAAGGCTAGGAGGGTTAAGAAGGGAGGTTGCTACTTTTCCTATCTTCTTGGAAGCAGCTGCCTGTAACTCTAACCTGTTTTTCAGAGGGAATCTTAAAACTTGGCTACTTGCTTCAATCGGATTGTTGTCATTTCGGTACTGTTATTCTTTAGCACCAGTATACTCCTAGGAGTAGCTCTGAGCTCTGTAAATCAGATCATTCATTCATACACAGTGCAGGCACAGCCCTACCCCTCAGTTCTTACATACAGTCCATGACAGTATTTTTAGTACAGATTGACAACAAATAAATCTCTGGGCATCAGCTGGCAATAGTGCACCATCCACTTACAAAACTGTTTCTATCAGAGATATGTTAGTAAGTCAGTTGAACCATTCTGGTCAGCAGACACAGGCCACCTCCCAATGCTCCTAAGTGACATATATACATCACTGTTTCAACTGAGCCGATGGATGTGTATTGACTTTTAGAATAAACATTATTGTGACCACTTTTCAATTAATTGGCTTTTACAGATGATTTGAATCATGTGCGAAAGTGTTTAATTTGTAAAATAATGAATGCAGTGCCCAAAGCACTGCTCAGAATCCACGGCCAGCGATATTAAATGTATATTAACTGTTTCTGTGCCTTGGACGAGGTAACCTCGTCCAAGGCTACAGTTCCCGTGTGCCTTTGACGAGGTCACCTCGTCCAAAGCACGGGAACTTGGGGGAGCGCTAGCGCGCCCCCCCTGTGCACCCTCTTCCCCCCCCCAAGGCAGGGATGGAAGGGGAAGACCTTCCACCCCCGACCTCCCCCGGCAATCTGATGACGTCAGCGCGCGCACAGCACGCCGACGTCATCAAGTGTTGCTGGATGCGCTTGAAAGCCATTTGCTTCCAGCGCATCTAGGGGAAAGGACCCAGAAAGGTGAGTCCTTTCCTTTTTTGGGGTTTTGGGGGGGGGGACAGACATAGGGGGAAAGGAAAGGGTTTTTCCTTTCCCCCTGTGCCTGTTTTCACTAGATTCCTGCTCCACGATCGCGGGCAAGGCCTGCGATCGTGGAGCAGGAATCTCCACTAGCCACCAAGGATTTCTCCAGGTCTGTTTCTTTTGGGGGCGACCACTTGGGCAAGGGTTGCCCCCCTGGGGGACTATTTTTTTTAGTATTTCGCCCCCCCCCCCGGGGGCAGATCGCCGATTTTTCGGCAGATCTGCCCCTGGGGGGGGGGGGGGGGGGTGAAATGCACGAAACACCAGGTATTTTGTTTTTATTGTGTTTTTTGGGGGCGACCCCATGGGCAAGGGTCGCCCCCCCCGGGGGTCCATTTTTTTTAGTGTTTCGCCCCCCCCCCCCCCCCCTTGGGGGAAGATCACCTTTTTTTTGGCCGATCTGCCCCCGGGGAGGGCGAAATCCACTAGACACCAGGGATTTATTTGTAAAGAAAAGTTTCTTTTGGGGGCGACCCCTTAGGCAAGGGTCGCTCCCCTGGGGGGCTATTTTTTTTAGTATTTCGGCCCCCCAGGGGGCAGATCGCCGATTTTTTGGCCGATCTGCCCCCAAGGGGGTGGGGGGGGAATCCACTAGACACCAGGGATTTTGTTTTTATTGTTTATTTTGGGGGCAACCCCTTGGGCAAGGGTCGCTCCCCTGGGGGGCTATTTTTTTTCTGTTTCGGCCCCCCCGATGGCAGACCAGCCATTTTTTTGGACGATCTGGCCCCCGGGGGGGTGGAAGCACACTAGGCGCCAGGGATTGTGTGGTGTGTGTGTGTGGTGTGTGTTTGGGGACACCCCTTGGGCAACGGTCGCCCCCTAGAGTGGGGAAAGTTCGTATTGGCCATCTCTGCCCCCTTAGGGGGCAGATGGGCCTATTTTTGTAGGCCCATCTGCCCCCAAGGAGGGCAGAATCCACCAATACGCCAGGGATTTTTTTTTTCCCTTTTTTTTTTTGTGCTGGGGGTGCCCGCTTTGGGAAGGGTCGGCCCCTAAAGGGGGCACGGAGGTGTTGCTCATTTCTGCCCCCCTTGGGGGCAGATTGGCCAATTGTTTTACGCCCATCTGCCCCGAGGGGGGCAGGATCCACTTAGGTACCAGGGACAACTTCTAAGTTCTTGGTGGTGGGGTGTTTGTCAATTGGCGAAGTATTTGTATTTTTGATTATAACAATTTATTTCTTCTTTTTCTTATAGTTCAACGCTTTTGCTTCCTTTGCTGTGGATCCTTGCGGTTTTGGCAGTAGTTGTCCTGCGGTTTGCATAGTTGCATGTTTTAGGTAAGTGAAAGCAATTTACTCCAAAGGAGTATTGTTGACATGCATGAATGACATGTTTGTAGGTGGTGTACTAAATGCAGTATTGTGTGTTTGACATTGTCCTTAGATTTGAGCACAATATTTGTGTTGTCATATGTCTAATTTGCTTTTTTCTTTTTTCTTTTTAGTGGGATATCATTGGTGATTACTGTGTCTGTGCAGAGTAGTTGCTTGGTGAGTAGCTTTTTCAGGCAAGTGAGTGGTATAGTTTTTTTAGTACATAACTCTTTGTGATAAAGCTACACTTTGTTTATTACTTATTTTAGTGCTAGTTGTTGTTGGCAATCCATTTTTTGTTAGTGAGGATCATGGCTAGCCGCAGAGTGACCACTCAGCAGGTTGTTCGCATGCCCTTTGAGTCGTCTTCAGACCATGATTACGACACTGACACTGACTCTGCATCTGAGGCAGAGGAGGAAGCAAGAGATTCTGGAAGTGAGTTTTCTGTCCGAGAGTATTCTTCTGATGAGGAAGTTACTCTCAGTGCAGATGAAGGGCCTGTGTTAGAGGACAACATTGATGTGCCAAGAGTGCAGCAGTCTGGGGCTGAAGGGTTTCCCATTAGAAGACCTGACACCTGGATTGCCCCAAACATGGAGCAGCCACAGTTACCTGCATTTACTGGTCTCCCAGGGTGTAGAGTAAATACGGAAAACTTTTTGCCTGTCCATTTCTTTCACTTGTTTATGGACGATGTATTTTTGGAAGAGATTATGGAGCAGACAAATGTGTATGCAGAGCAATATTTGCGGGACAACGCTGCCAGACTTAAGCCTCAGTCTAGAGCTACTCAGTGGATTCCCACATATCTGGAAGAGATGAAAAGGTTTTTAGGTTTGTCTTTTTTGATGGGGTTGATCAGGAAGCCGTCACTGGCTTCTTATTGGTCTACTAGTCCCTTGATGACAACAGCTATATTTCCTGCAACTATGACACGTAATCGGTGTTTGCTTCTTCTTCATATGCTGCATTTTGTAGACAACACTTTAGCCTTGCCACGAGATCATCCTGATTGTGACCGTCTTTTTAAGATTAGGCCTGTCCTTGATCATTTTGTGGATCGGTTTTCAGAGGTCTATGTTCCAGGCAAAGAGATAAGTGTGGACGAGTCTTTGGTCCTTTTCAAGGGGCGTTTAGTTTTTAAGCAGTACATTCCTAGTAAGAGGGCACGGTATAGGATGAAATTGTATCTGCTGTCAGAAAGCAGTACAGGATATGTGTATAATTTCCGGGTCTACATTGGTAGGGATTCCAGTATTGACCCTCCTGGTTTTCCGGCCACTTTTGGAGTTAGCGAAAAAATTGTGTGGGAACTTGCTAGACGGCTGTTTAACAAAGGTCACCATTTGTACGTAGATAATTTCTACACTGGAGTGCAGTTGTTCAAGGAGTTGTTTAGAGTGGACACTGTTGCTTGTGGCACAATCCGTTCTAACCGGAAAGGCTATCCAAGGGAGCTTGTCTGCAAAAAACTTGAGAGGGGACAGTGCAGTGCTTTGCGGAATAATGAGCTGCTAGCTATGAAATTTTCAGACAGGAGGGATGTGTACATGCTATCTACCATCCATGATGAGAGTACTTCCCCTGTGACTGTTTGGACTCAGGTTTCGGAAGTGCGTAAACCTGCGTGCATTTTGGACTACAATAGGCACATGGATGGTGTTGATAGAGTAGATCAGAGGTTGGAACCTTACAATGCTCTTCGTAAGTCTTATGTGTGGTATAAAAAGTTGGCCCTACATTTATTTCATTTGGCAACTTTTAATGCCTTTATTGTATACAAGGATTGTTCACCTGAGTCAAGGATGACATTTGTTAAATTTCAGGAGTCGGTGATAGAAAGCCTTATTGTGGTGGAACCGGCAAGAGTTCCTAGAGTAGAAGTGGTGGAGGATGTGGCTAGATTGAAAGATCGGCACTTTCCAGATCACATTCCTCCCACTCCCAAAAAAGACTTGCCCACAATGAAATGTAGAGTATGTGCCCGGAAATTAATCCGGAGGGAGAGCCGGATGTACTGCCCCGAATGCCCTTCAAAGCCTGGGCTGTGTGTGCCCAGCTGTTATAGAAGTTACCACACAAAAAAAAACTTCTGGGAAATACCGTGACCGTAAGCTGTCTGTTTTATATTTTCATATGTTTCACGGTTGGCATCTCTGTCATGTATTTAGTTAGAGCTTTTGTGTTTGTAGTTTTGTGCTTATTTTATAATTAGTGGTTTCTTTGTTGTTTATAAACAAAAAAAAAGTGATGGCGATGTGCGTGGGGTGGCGCTTGGCTGGCGGTGTGCGTGGGGTGGTGCTTGGAAGGCGGTGTGCGTGGGGTGGCGCTTGGCTGGCGGTGTGCGTGGGTTGGGGCTTGGCTGGCGGTGTGCATGGGGTGGGGCTTGGAAGGCGGTGTGCTTGGGGTGGAGCTTGGATGGCGGTGTGCTTGGGGTGGCGCGTGGCTGGCGGTGCCAGCCAAACGCCAGTCCACACTCTCATCAGCTGGTGTGATTCTTGTATCAGGCATGTGGGTGTATGTCAGTGATGGGCCCTTGAGTGGCGCAGTCTGTCGATGTGAGTGTTGTAATGTGCTGGGCCCGTGGCTGGCGGTGTGAATGGTCTTGTGCGTGCCATGTATGAAAGGTGTGTGAATGGACTGTAAAGCGGTTGGTGCCTTGTTGCGGTTTTACAGCTCACGAGCTGTGAGTCATTGGTTCAGTTTTTTGCCTTTCAGTTATTAACAGTGCATTTTATTTTTGTGAAATCTCTTGTTAATAAAATTTGATCCACTGAACCATCACTCACCCTCGTGCCAAATCCAACCAGTATGTGTGGTAAAAATGACAAAACCTGCTCCGCTGTAATCAGGCGTCGCAGCACACCTGTGACACGCTAGGTGCCTCGGGTGGGAGCCCGATGATGAAGCATGCCACCAACTTGGTCATTTTCACATAACCTAAGTGTGTTTCTTTTCACAATTTTAGTGTTTGGCACATCACGGACGTATGTGCACGCATCAGAATGATATATTACAAAAATACCTGTGTTTGGGGGGGAGGGGCCACCTATGTTTTTGGTCCTGGGTGTGGCCTTCACCTAGGGAAACCTACAAAACCCAGACATTTTTTTAAACTAGACACCCCAAGGAGTCCAGGGAGGTGTGGCTTGTGTGGCTCCCCCAACATTTTCTTACCCAGACTCCTCTGTAAACCTCAAAATGTGCTTAAAAAAGCATATTTTCCTGACTTTTCTTAGTAGGATCACCTCTCCAGCACAAAATTCCTACTCCCCAGTTTTTCCTCAGTCTCCCAAGTAAAATGACACCTCACTTATGTGGGTCCCCAAAGCAGAGTCAGTCTAAAGATGTATAAAAGAATATGTCCTTATAAACTCGCTGTGCTATCCCCTCTATCTCTACAAGTTTTGGGCCTTATTCTGTTGCAGGCACCTGGCCCACCCACACAAGTGAGGTATCATTTTTATCGGGAGACTTGGGGGAACGCTGGGTGGAAGGAAATTTGTGGCTCCTCTCAGATTCCAGAACTTTCTGTCACCGTAATGAGAGGAAAAGGTGTTTGTTTAGCCAAATTTTGAGGTTTGCAAAGGAATCTGGGTAACAGATCCTGGTCAGAGCCCCACAAGTCACCCCATCTTGGATTCCCCTAGCTCTCTAGTTTCAAGAAATGCACAGGTTTGGTAGGTTTCCCTAGGTGCCCGCTGAGCTAGAGGCCAAAATCTACAGGTAGGCACTTTGCAAAAAACACCTCTGTTTTCTTTCAAATAAGGGGATGTGTCCACGTGGCGCTTTGGGGCATTTCCTGTAGCGGGCGCTAGGCCTACCCACACAAGTGAGGTATCATTTTTATCGGGAGACTTGTGGGAACGCTGGGTGGAAGGAAATTTGTGCCTCCTCTCAGATTCCAGAACTTTCTGCCACAGAAATGTGAGAAACATGTGTTTTTTTAGCCAAATTTTGAGGTTTGCAAAGGATTCTGGGTAACAGAACCTGGTCAGAGCCCCACAAGTTTCCCCATCTTGGATTCCCCTAGGTCTCTAGTTTTCAAAAATGCACAGGTTTGGTAGGTTTCCCTAGGTGCCGGCTGAGCTAGAGGCCAAAATCTACAGGTAAGCACTTTGCAAAAAACACCTCTGTTTTCTTTCAAAAAATGGTATGTGTCCACGTTGCGCTTTGGGGCATTTCCTGTCGCGGGCGCTAGGCCTACCCACACAAGTGAGGTATCATTTTTATCGGGAGACTTGGGGGAACGCTGGGTGGAAGGAAATTTGTGGCTCCTCTCAGATTCCAGAACTTTCTGCCACAGAAATGTGAGGAACATGTGTTTTTTTAGCTAAATTTTGAGTTTTGCAAAGGATTCTGGGTAACAGAACCTGGTCAGAGCCCCACAGGTCACCCCATCTTGGATTCCCCTAGGTTTCTAGTTTTCAAAATGCACAGGTTTGGTAGGTTTCACTAGGTGTCGGCTGAGCTAGAGGCCAAAATCTACAGGTAGGCACTTTGCAAAAAACACCTCTGTTTTCTTTAAAAAAAAATGGAATGTGTCCACGTTGCGTTTTGGGGTGTTTCCTGTCGCGGGCGCTAGGCGTACCCACACAAGTGAGAAATCATTTTTATTGGGAGACTTAGGGGAACATAGATTAGCAAAACAAGTGTTATTGCCCCTTGTCTTTCTCTACATTTTTTCCTTCCAAATATGGGAGAGTGTGTAAAAAAGATATTTATTTGAGAAATGCCCTGTAATTCACATGCTAGTATGGTCACCCCGGAATTCAGAGATGTGCAAATAACCACTGCTCCTCAACACCTTATCTTGTGCCCTTTTTGGAAATACAAAGGTTTTCTTGATAGCTATTTTTTACTCTTTATATTTCAGCGAATGAATTGCTGTATACCCGGTATAGAATGAAAACGCACTGCAGGGTGCAGCTCATTTATTGGCTCTGGGTACCTAGGGTTCTTGATGAACCTACAAGCCCTGTATATCCCCGCAACCAGAGGAGTCCAGCAGACGTAACGGTATATTGCTTTCGAAAATCTGACATTGCAGGAAAAAGTTACAGAGTAAAACGTAGAGAAAAATTGATGTTTTTTTCACCTCAATTTCAATATTTTACTTTTTCAGTTGTTATTTTCTGTAGGAAACCCTTGTAAGATCTACACAAATGACCCCTTGCTGAATTCAGAATGTTGGCTACTTTTCAGAAATGTTTAGGTTTCTGGGATCCAGCATTGGTTTCATGCCCATTTCTGTCACTGACTGGAATGAGGCTGAAAGCACAATTTTTTTCAAAATGGGGTATGTCCCAGTAAAATGCCAAATTTGTGTTGAAAAATTGGGTTTTCTGATTCAAGTCTGCCTGTTCCTGAAAGCTTGGAAGCTGGTGAGCACCACAAACCCTTTGTTGATGCCATTTTCAGGGGAAAAACCACAAGCCTTCTTCTGCAGCCACTTTTTCCCATTATTTTGAAAAAAACGAAATTTTCACTGTATTTTGGCTAATTTCTTGGCCTCCTTCAGGGGTACCCACAAAGTCTGGGTACCTCTAGAATCCCTAGGATGTTGGAAAAAAAGGACGCAAATTTGGCTTGGTTAGCTTATGTGGACAAAAAGTTATGAGGGCCTAAGCGCAAACTGCCCCAAATAGGCAAAAAAAGTCCTGGCACAGGAGGGGGAAAAGGCCTGGCAGCGAAGGGGTTAAATGTCCATTCACCAAATACAAAGGCAGCATAGTCCTGAATCAATCTCAGGCTTCTTTAATCCACTGCCATACAAATCCCATACCTGTGTCTTACAAGTGCAGGACCCTTGTTTCTTCCTTTGCTGAGAGTATTTCTGTCTTTCTCTTCCTCCTTTTTCCCCCATTTGTGTTTTTCCCTCTCTTACTCTCTGGAAATGCCTAATGAGGAAAAATGAGTGACAGTCCCCAAAAATGAGTGCCGATGGCCCTTACCGGAAACCACCAGCTTAAATTAAACGCTCGTGTTAGTACAATAGTCCAAATAAAATAATAAAATTGAACTCCCAGAATTCAGTGATATGTTAATCCAAAACCCAAAACAAAAAGAATTTTGTCCTGGTGACATATATTCATCAGTTCTGACTTGTACTTTATCTTTTGGCACTTTTACAATTTCTAAGTGCCTCATTAAGAGTTTGGCCGTCCACAGACTACCAAACTCGTGGTGGTGAGCAGACCGCCGCACTCATGGAGGTCCTACCACCATATTATGATCCTGGTGGTCGGCCCACCAGGAGACGGCCGCCAAAGCCAGGATAATAGATCCCAATGGCTTTGCTTCCTAATGGAGCTTCGGCCAATGCCGCTGCACTGTTTCCACTGGGCTGACTGGCAGAAACATTGTAATACGACGTTTCCACTGGTCAGCCTGGGGAAACATCATAATAGATGGTGGTGGGGCTGCCGCCTTGACGGCCGCTTTACCACATCCGTATTGGCTGTCTCATCAGCAATGCCACCAAGATTGTAATCAGGCCCTAAGTGTGTTATTTAATCATTTCCATTTTTTTTTATAATTGACCATGTTTCTACCAATGCGTTTTGGCCTTCTATGGAAGCATAGAAATGTCATGTGATCTACCACCCTTATGTATTGTGCTCATTCTGAGGAAAAATGCCTGTGCCCTAAACCCCAGGCATCTGCCTCCATATTCCAGTTACGTGAAGCCCTATAGAGTGATAGTGTGCAGTTCCTGTTCAGCACACAGTAGAGCTTAAGCCCTTGAAGCTATGTGACCCCCTGGATCCTGCACAGTTCATTTTCTCCTTGTGTCCAACATAAGGCAATGGTGTGTTTTTATTGTGGCCTCGCTTTCATGTGGTTTATTTGATCGCATTTGCATAGGAAGAAGCTCAATTGGGTCCTCAAGTTTGACATTTTTGCACCCTATGGTCGAGTTTCTCTCGTAGCCTAGTGTCAATAAAGCAGAAGTCGATTTTTTTTAAACTGTATTTATTTCAAAATTACATTTTTTAAATATTATCCAAATAAAGGGTAATTATAGTGCAGGTTGTCTATCACATTTAATAGTATTCATGACAGCACTTATTAACAAGTATTTATACACAATTTTGTTACCAGCGGGGAATTAAAATTTGTCAAAATAAAGCACACTTATCCGGGGGCCTAAAATTCTAACGTGTAATGCACAAATAGTGAGGCATAGAAAAATAACAAATGCCAATTGTCATTTCGACCCAGAGGATTTACTCAAACAGCGGGTGGGTGGCTGGGGGGGTGGCGGGGGAGGAGAGCGACATGGGGTGTCCTTATACATTCTTTTCAAGACATGTCAATGGAAAAACACAAGATAGAAACTGTTACTTCAACAAAACAATTTTAGGATCAGGAGGAGGGGATCATCTCATGGAGAGAATGTGAGATGTCCTTGAGACTAAGCCTCTCCATGAGATGATCCTCTCCTCCTGCTCATAAAATTGTTTTGTTGAAGTAACAGTTTTCAGAAAAGTAGTGAGTTCAGTCATGTACTGCTGAACTCACTACTTTTCTGAAAAGTATGCTTCTAATTGGAAACACCGAAAACGAGGCTGGTAACAGCCCCTTGCGTAATGGTTGACCCTAGCATTACTGCGATCCTCCAAGACGTACTTTGCAAATGCTTGCTCATCATGACCGCGGTTCCATAATACTCTCCGCCCCTAGCATAACATTAGCCACTTTTGTCATAATGATGTTCAGCCTGAACATATGAGTGCCACATTTGCTATTATAGTGTTCAGTTCTGGCATACTTGTGGCTTTCCTTAATACACTGTGTGCATCCTTGGCTAAACGTTGCCAACTTGTGCCATTCTGGCTCGGGCTGCGATTCCTGGTGTAAAGATGTTTGTCCTCAGCACAGTGTTGGAATCCTTGGCATTAAGGCTTCAAGCCCTAGCGCAGATGGTGGTTCTGACTTAATGTTAACCATCTTTGGTGTATTGTGGGTGTTCCTGGCATTATGGTGGCCTTTCCTGTTATGCGATGGTAATGCTTGGGCATACGAAAATCCGTTCTTGTGAAGCAGTTGCAATTAGTTGATTTGAATGACAAGTTGATGTTTGAGTACCAACCATGCCGTTTCTAAAAATGAAAATTTGTATTTTCTGTAAAACTTTATTTTTTCAGAAAATAACTAGCTTTACCAAAACTGAAAAACATGTATTTGACATCAAAATGTGTATGTTTGCAGATGTTGGGAGACAATGTCATTGCATTTCCAAAATATATTTAACTCTGATAGTGGAATAAGAATGTGTGCGAAGCTGGGAAGACATATTGCTGATGTTGCTTCCTTGGCTCCGGAGGGGGCTTTCTATTATTTCAACACTGATCTAGAGGCATTTCATACTGATGAAGCTGTTTCTGATGACAATCATGCCTGGTGTGAAGGGATGATCACTACTACTTCCTACATGAGTTAGTCATAAAAGTAATTTTGACTATGCTGGGTCACTGTGGTAACAAAGAATTTTAGGTAGTGCAGGATGATTTTCATTGACCAGAAGTAGCTCTTCCTATAGAAGCAATTAGAGTGTAAACCCCTGCTGTTAGACTTTTCATCCTTGGCGTGGTCTCCTTTAACTTTTTGCCTCTGTTCCCCAGATTGTTGATGTGTGCTGGACTCTGATTTTGCTGTTTTTGTTACTCTGGGCACTTTACCACTGCTAACCAGTGCTAAAGTGCAAGTGCTTCTTTACAAAATGTGTATGTAATTGGTTTATCCATGATTAGCATATTTGATTTACTAGTAAGTCCTAGTAAAGTGCACTGGAGGTGCCAGGGCCTGTAAATCAAATGCTACTAGTGGGCCTGCAGCACTGGTTGTGCCACCCACATAAGTAGCTCTGTAATCAAGTCTCAGACCTGCCATTGCAGTGTCTGAGTGTGCAGTTTTAACTTTTACTTGGCAAGGGTACCCACTTTCCAAGCCTAATCCTTCACTTTTTTTTACATGTCAGACACCCCTAAGGTAGGCCCTAGGTAGCCCCAAGGGCAGGGTGCAGGGTCTGATTAAGGTAGGACATATAGTAATGTGTTTTAAATGTCCTGACAGTGAAATATTGCTAAATTCGTTTTTCACTGTTGCAAGGCCTGTCACTCTCATAGGTTAACGTGGGGGCTACCTTTGAATCTTATTAAAGTGTAGATTCCCTTTGGGAGCGGATGGACATGTGGAGTTTGGGGTCTCTGAGCTCACAATTTAAAAATACATCTTTTAGTAAAGTTGATTTTAAGATTATGGTGGTCATTACAACCCTGGCGGATGGTGTTAAAGCGGCGGTAAGACCGCCAACAGGCCGGTGGTAAAATGTTTGCAATTACGACCGTGGCGGAAACCGCCAACGAAGACAGCCACTTTAGCACTCCGACCGCTACGGCGATACAAACAAACAGCGCGGCGGTCACTGCCAACAGACAGGCGGAGGACAAAGTACCGCCCACAGTATCACAACAGGCCAATCCGCCACCTTTTCCGGGGCGGATTCACCGCAGATAAAAACACGGCGGAAAGAGGATTTCGAAGGGAAAACACTCACCTCTACACACTCCACGAGGAACTAGGACACCATGGACCCGGAACTCCAAATTCTCCCTGCAATTGTCTTCCTGCTCCTCTACCAGGAGCACGAACGCCGGCGGCGAAGACCACGGTGAGTACTGCACCTACGACACAGGGGAGGGAAAAAACAGACACACACACAAGCAACACTCCCACCCCCACCCCCACCATCACCCACTACAACACTCACACCAATACATATTAATACATCACAGTTACACCCCCACCCCCGGGAAGAATGCAAAGACAATAGAAAATGAGTGTAACCATTGTAATATATTAAAATCAAGTAGGCAAAAATATATACATACACCATGTACAAAATATATACCAAGCATAGTAGTCCAGGTAGTGCTCCAATTAAGTCCGTGGAACACTGGGACCACACGGTATGGGTGAGGCCCACACAAGATCCCCGACCATGACGGAGAGAACACTGCAGGGGCATCAGAGAGCAACAAAACAGGCACCTCAGGGGAAGGGAAAGGGGGGGCACCTCAGCCGGTTGAGTGCACAACGCCAAATCCACAAGAGGGCCACATGCCCACTGGTCCATCCTGGGGAGTGCAAAGCCACAGTCACTCAAGTCTCTACAGTGGGTGGGTTGCCCACTGTTCCATCCTGGGGAGTGCAAAGCCACAGTCTCTCAAGCCTCTACAGTGGGTGGGTAGCCCACTGGTCCATCCTGGGGAGTGCAAAGCCACAGTCTCTCAAGTCTCTACAGTGGGTGGGTTGCCCACTGTTCCATCCTGGGGAGTGCAAAGCCACAGTCTCTCAAGTCTCTACAATGGGTGGGTTGCCCACTGTTCCATCCTAGGGAGGGCAAAGCCCCAGTCTCTCAAGTGGATAACAGTCTCCACTGGTTCTGGAGGGGGCATGGTGCCCACAGTGCTTCATCCTGCTAAGAACAGAGGTAGTGGATGGATCTCTCCACTGGTTCTGGAGGGGGCATGGTGCCCAGAGTGTTTCATTCTGCCCGTGAAGGACTCAGTAGCGTCAGTGCTCTTGGCGCTCATGGGCCAGCGTTGCTTGAGACGGCGGTGCCCTGTTCAGCGGTGATTGAGACGGGGGTGCCCTGTTCAGCGGTGCTTGAGATGGTGGTACCCTGTTCAGCGGTGCTTGAAACGGCGGTGCCCTGTTCAGAGGTGCTTGAGACTGCGATGCCCTGTTCAGCGGTGCTTGAGACGCCGGTGCCCTGTTCAGTGGTGCTTGAGACGGCAGTGCCCTGTTCAGCGGTGCTTGGAGCGGTTGTGCCCTGTTCAGCGGTGCTTGGAGCGGCGGTCTCCTTTGCAGTGACTCAGCTGGTGGCGGTCCTTCGTGGCCCAGCGGGGCTTGTGCTGGCGGTCCTCTCTGTCACAGCGGGGCTTTTGCTGGTGGTCCTTCATGGCCCAGTGGGGCTTGTGCTGGTGGTCCTCTCTGTCCCAACAGGGCTGGTGCTGGCGGTGGCATCCTGGGCAGCAGGGTTGGTGGCCTCCTGGGCAGCTGGGCTGGTGCTGGTGGTGGCCTCCTGGGCAGCAGGGCCGGTGCCGGTGGCCTCCTGGGCAGCTGGGCTGGTGCTGGCGGTGGCCTCCTGGGCAGCTGGGCTGGTGGTGGCCTCCTGGGCAGCAGGGCTGGTGGCCTCATGGGCAGCAAGGCTGGTGCTGGCGGTGGCCTCCTGGGCAGCAGGGTTGGTGGCGGTAGCCTCCTGGGCAGCTGGGCTGGTGCTGGCGGTGGCCTCCTGGGCAGCAGGGCTGGTGGCAGTGGCCTCCTGGGCAGCTGGGCTGGTGCTGGCGGCCTCCTGGGCAGCTGGGCTGGTGCTGGCGGTGGCCTCCTGGGCAGCTGGGCTGGTGCTGGCGGTGCCCTCCTGGGCAGCAGGGCTGGTGGCGGTGGCCTCATGGATAGCTGGGCTGGTGGTGGCGGTGGCCTCCTGGGCAGCTGGGCTGGTGCTGGCGGTGGCCTCCTGGGCAGCTGGGCTGGTGCTGGCGGTGGCTTCCTGGGCAGCATGGCTGGTGCTGGTGGTGGCCTCCTGGGCAGCTGGGCTGGTGCTGGCGGTGGCCTCCTGGGCAGCTGGGCTGGTGCTGGCGGTGGCCTCCTGGGCAGCAGGGCTGGTGGCGGTGGCCTCCTGGGCGGGTCTTCTCCGCCGTGCTGCTCTTCCCAGACTTCCTGAGTTTCTTGTGCCCCTTACCCACCTTGGAAGGTGTCGCAGCTGACTCCACACTCCCACCTGTACCCCTGGGAGCTGCTTTGGTGGCTAGAGTCTTCCCCATCTCCCGACGGGTACAGGCCAACTTCTGATGCTTCACAGGTGGAGGACTGTCTGTGCTGTGGCTCCGTGACACACTGGCTGCCTTGGTGGCCGGTGCACTCCAGATTCCGGTGACTACAGGCACCACTGGTCCCGGAGATGTTGTGGCTGAGGTGCTAGTTCGGAACCTAGGAGACGGACGGGGTGGGGGAGGTGTGGGAAAGAGGTCAAGGTTGGACAGGAAAAGTTTTTGGGAGACACTGGGACGGGTAGCTGGAGGGGGTTTGGGAGTGGAGGAAGAGGTTGTGGTTGTAGGAGGTGTTCGTTTGCTGACTTTGGGTGAAGGTGCATGGGCTGGATGCTGTCATGAGGTGGATGGCTGTTGGGTGGGTGTGTGCCTGCATTTGTGTATCTTGGGAGGGGGCGTCACAGACACACTGGGAGATGACACAGGGGACGTATGAATGGTAGTGGGGGGGTGACTGCACGTGAGCGGGGTGTGGTGGTGGGTGTGCTGGTGATGGTAGTAGTGGCTGTAGAGGTAGTGCATGCAGGTGTGATTGTAGACGAGACTGGGAAGAAGGAGGGAGACGAGGAGAAGGGGGACAAAGTGGAGGCAGTGGATGTTGTTGTGTCTGCATGTGTGTGATGCTTGCGTGAGTGCCTGGGGGATGTGTGGTGTTTATGTTTGCCTGAGCTTCCCTTGTGTGTTGATGTGTGTGCATGCTGGTCTGTAGGTGTGCTTGTGATAGGCTGGGGTACAGGGGATTGGGTCTGGGTGGAGGAAGTTGGAGGGGGAGGCAAGAGACAGGGACAATGGCTGCCATCAGTGCTGAGGCCAGAGTCTGAAAAGCTTGCTGAAGGGCTGCCTGACCAGAATGAATGCCCTCTAGGAATGCATTAGTTTGTTGCAACTGCCTTTCTACACCCTGAATGGCATTCAAAATGGTAGACTGCCAAACAGTGAGGGACCTGAGGAGGTCAATGGCCTCCTCACTGAGGGCAGCAGGGGTGTCTGGGGCAGGGCCTGAGGTGCCTGGGGCGAAGGTGATGCCCACCCTCCTGGGTGAGCGGGCACGGGGCAAAGGCTGAGGGGCTTCTGGGAGGGCGGTGCTGGAAGGGGGGGTGGCGGCTGTACCTGTAGTTGGGGGGGCACAGATGTTGCCACCACCACAAGGAAGCTCCCATCAGAGGATGAGTATGTGTCACTGGTCTCAGTTCCTGTCCCCGCCGGGGAGCTCCCCTCTCCCTCCGTCCCACTGGTGAAGTTCGATTCCGTCGTGTGGACCTCCATGGCCATGTGGGATGTAGCCCCCTCGTGCTCCGGTGCCACTGCTCCTCCACCTGATGATGCTAATGCACACAAGAACAGGGAGACCACAAAAAGGGGGGGAACGACAGAAGAAAGACATGTTGAGTGCATGCATTACCGCTACCGTTGGCGGACACGACAGACACAGAAGCCCCCTGCACTACGCCGCGCTTTTGGGCTCCACTGTTCAATTCCTGGGACATGGCCTACTAGGCTATGGACGACATCTGCACACATGGATGACACAGGGGCATGAATAGGTGTACTTGGCACTCTACAGAGGTGCGGTGGGGTGCCACATGGCCTGCCTTACGGAGGGACCTTGCCTACGGAACTCGACCTGGCCTAGGGAAACCCACAGCCCACCTCCCCCACCTAGACACCTCCACTGCACGCAAAATCAGCAGAATGAGAGTGTACTCACCCCCTTGTGTCTGCTGTGATGCCCCCAAGCGCCCATCCAACTCCGGGTACGCCACTGCCAGGATACTGAACATCAGGGGGGTCATGGTGTGATGGGCACCCTTCCCACATTGGGAGGCCACCCCCAGCTGAGCCTCCGCCGTCTTCTTGCTCCAGCGGCGAATGTCCTCCCATTTTTTCTACAGTGGGTGCTCCGTCTGTGGTAGACCCCCAGGGTCTGGACGTCCTTGGCGATGGCACGCCAAATATATTTTTTCTGGTGGGCGCTGACCTACATGAATTTTTCAGGGGGAAGAGAAAGTTATTACCAACTGCACTGTCAATGTGATTGGCCCCCATCCCTACCCTTGCCATGTGGCACATGCACTCACCGTTGTTTCATGCACGCCGCACTCTACCCCCTTCCTTCTTACATCCACCCCTCTCCACACAGGCATAGCCCATACAGCATGCTCCCAGTGTACTTACCTCTTTGTCTGGAGGACCGTAGAGTAGCGTGTACTGGGGAGGACCCCATCCACGAGTTTCTCCAACTCCTCAGATGTGAAGGCAGGGGCCCTTTCCCCAGACACTCGAGCCATTGTCTCTTCCAGACCGAGGTCACAGCAGCACTTACAGTGTAGGACCTCTCCTGTCGAAGATCAGGTATCGAGTGATTGAACAGATAGAAAATGGCAGTCACGTCCGCGGCGGTGCCTACCGTCACCGCCGGCGTGCATCGTCATTGGCTCCTGGGACCCATAGGGTCCAATGTTAACCAATGCAGCATTGTGCCGCGGTCTTCAACCGCCTACCGCGACGGTGTACAACGCCAGCGCAGTTACCTCACTTCCCATTGTCCCACTTTACAGGTCAGGCAGCCACCATTTCAGGGGCCCACATGGCTTCATTTTCAGCTGCTTCACACATACCTAGGCCTAGACTCAACACACATACAGGTCACTTTTTAGATTATGAATGGTGTTCTGTGTAAGCTGTGGGTACGTACCTCTGAGTTGTTTGACTCTGTGCTCGCTGTTGTCCTTCATAGGCACCGTCCGCTGGGACATGTGAGGAGATGGCGGCATCCTCCGGTGTACCGACCGTTGGTGGACCTGTCGACAATGGAGGAAAGACATCTGATAATCACATACAGGCTTGACCGTGCCACAATCCAGGAACTGTGTACCCAGTTGGAGCCAGACCTGATGTCAGCTATCCGCCATCCCACAGGAATCCCCCTTCAAGTGCAGGTGCTGTCAGTGCTCCATTTCCTTGCAAGTGGGTCATTTCAAACTACAGTGGCCATCGCATCAGGGATGTCCCAGCCTATGTTTTCCAACGTGTTGTCCAGAGTGTTGTCTGCCCTGCTGAAACACATGCAAACCTACATCGTTTTCCCTCAGGTGGAGGATTTGCCTACAGTCAAAGGAGACTTCTATGACCTGGGACATATCCCCAACATCATAGGTGCCATTGATGGGACACATGTGGCTTTGGTACCCCCTGCAGTAGTGAACAGGTGTACAGAAACTGGAAGAGTTATCATTCGATGAATGTACAGATGGCATGTTTGGCAGACCAGTACAGCTCCCATGTGAATGCCATGTTCCCTGGCTCAGTGCATGACGCCTACGTCCTGCGGAGTAGCAGCATCCCTTATGTGATGGGTCAACTCCAGAGGCACCGTGTGTGGCTATTAGGTGAGCACCTGGAAGCTAGTCAGTGGGAATGGTTGTCTGGGTCTGGGGATATCCCTCCAGGTTAGTGTGTGTCTAACAGTTGTCCCTCACCATTTGCAGGTGACTCTGGTTACCCCAACCTGTCATGGATACTGACCCCAGTGAGGAATCCCAGGACAAGGGCAGAGGAACGCTACAATGATGCCCATGGGCGAACTAGGAGGGTGATCGAGCGGAACTTCGGCCTCCTGAAGGCCAGGTTCAGGTGCCTCCATGTGACAGGTGGATCCCTAATCTACTCACCAAAGAAGGTGTGCCAGATCATCGTGGCCTGCTGTATGCTTCACAACTTGGCTTTGCGATGACAGGTGCCTTTTCTGCAGGAGGATGGTCCAGATGGCGGTGTTGTTGCAGCTGTGGAGCCTGTGGACAGTGAAGACGAGGAAGCAGAGGAAGAAGACATGGACAACAGGGACTCAGTGATCCAGCAATATTTCCAGTGAAACACAGGTAAGAATACAAACCTGCCTACTACATGTACTTAAACACTACTGCCTCTCTACTGTCTGTCGTTTTCACCCAGTGTATGGTCACTGAGTTGTCACTTTCCCTTACGATTTCACAGATCTGGGTCCCACAGTGTGACATCTGTTTTGATTCCTCATGGACTAGAGCTGTGTGACATAGATATGTTGACATTACAAATGAAAGAGCTTTTTGCCACAGTTATTGCTAATACAGTATTCCGAAATCACAGACTGACTCCAGATTGTTTTGTGCTTTAAGGGTGTTTATTTTAGTGCTCAAAATTGGAGGGGTAGCAAAATGGTGAGGGGTGATGGCGGAGGAATGTCCATGGCAGAGTCCATTCTATTAGTCTCACAGGTGCATTGCCCAAATGGCCATAGGAAGTGGAGCTGGGGCAGTTTAAGGATGGACAGGGTGACAAAGTGGGACAGTAGGATGACAATCAGGGTGGTCTCATTTCTTGGCAGGGGTCTTGGCATCGTTCTCTGTCTTGTTCCTGGATCTCAGGGACCGTTTGCGAGGTGTTTCTCCCTCTGCATGGGGTGGGGTGCTGGTGTGGTGGTCCTGTGGCGGTGCCTCCTGTCCAGTAGAGCCAGAGGTGGTGGGCAGTTCATCGTCCAGGCTAGTGTCAGGGGCCCCTTGTAGTGCCACAGTGTCCTTCCTGGTGTTGAGTACTTCCTTCAGCACCCCTACAATGGTGCAAAGGGTGGAATTGATGGTTCTGAGTTCCTCCCTGAAGCCCATATACTGGTCCTCCTGCAGGCACTGGGTCTCCTGACACTTGGCCAGTACCATTGCCATCGTCTCCTGGGAGTGGTGGTAGGCTCCCATGATGGAGGAGAGGGCCTCGTGGAGAGTGGGTTCCCTGGGCCTGTCCGCCCCCTGTTGCACAACAGCCCTTCCAGTTCCCCTGTGTTCCTGGGCCTCCGTCCCCTGGACCGTGTGCCCACTACCACTGCCCCCAGGTCCCTGTTGTTGGGGTGGTGGGTTAGCCTGGGTTCCCTGTAGTGGTGGACACACCACTGCTGATTGACGTGTCCTGGGGACGGAGGTATGGGCCCGCTGGGTGGGTGCTGTGCTGGTGTTTCCAGAGGGGGGAAGCTTTGTGGTGGCCTGTGACTGGGTGTGGGGAACCGACTGTCCTGAGGTCCCCGATGGGCTGGGCTGGTCATCTAGATCCAGTTGGACAGAGGTGCTGTCATCACTGTGGGCCTCTTCTGTTGGTGGTGTAGACATGTGTGGACCCTCCTGTCCGGTGACATTGGGTAGGGGTCCTGCAGGGGTATAAAAGGATGTTTATTACATCTGTGTGTGGCATGGTGTGCAATGGGTGGGTGACCGTGTACCCAAGTGCTTGCGTCCCTGTTTGGGACCTTGTGTGATGATGGTTTAGGAGGGTGTATGGGTATGTGCAGTGGGCATGCTTTAGTGATGGGTGTCCATGCTTTATTGTTGCATGCAGGGCTTGGGGTTAGGATGTGTGGTTTGTGATGTTGGGAGATTTGTGAGGAGTTAGAGTGATGGGGTGAGGGTGAGGGTGGGGGTATGTGCTGGCATGCAGGTAGGGTGGGGGATGTAATAGTTAAGATTTGACTTACCAAAGTCCATTCCTCCATCTACTCCTGCGAGGACCTCAGGATGCAGAATCACCAAGACCTGCTCCTCCCATGTTGTTAGTTGTGGGGGAGAAGGTGGGGGTCCGCCGCCAGTCCGCTGAACCACCAGGTGGTGTCTTGAGACCACAGAACGCACCTTCCCCCGTAGGTCGTTCAACCTCTTCCTGATGTCCTCCCGATTTCTTGGGTGCTGTCCCACTGCGTTGACCCTGTCCACTATTCTTCGCCATAGCTCCATCTTCCTTGCAATTGAGATGTGCTGCACCTGTGATGCGAATAGCTGTGGCTCTACCCGGACGATTTCCTCCACCATGACCCAGAGCTCCTCTTCCGAGAATCTGGGGTGTTGTTGCCGTGCAATGGGGTGGTATAAGTGATGTGTGGGGTGATAAGTGTGCTGATATGTAATGGTGTGTAGTGTGTGGTGTGTGGCAGTTATGTGGGTGATGGTGTTGTGTGCCTGTGGATGCTTGTACTGTTGATGGTGGTGTCTCTCTCTGGCCTTCGTTCATGAATTGTTGTCGTAAGGGTTTGTGGGTGATGTGGGTGTGTGTTTTATATAGTACTGGGTGTGTGGGAGTGGTGTGTGTATGTGTATCAGGTGTGTGTATTTGGAATTGTCCAATGTGGCTGTATTTGTATATGTGTGTGTATTTTCAGCGCGGCGGTGTGTACTGCCAATGGAACACCGCGGTTGAAAGTCCGCCGCATGGATTAGTGTGTCGTGATAGTGTTGGCGTATTTCTGTTGGCGTGACGGTGGAGGTTTTGTTTTCGCCAGTTTATCAATGACCTTTGGTGTGGCGGACTTGTGAGGGTGTCTGAATTTTGGCGGATTCCGTGCTGTGGGTCATAATAGCTGTGGTGGTTTTCCACGGCCGCGGCGGTGTGTTGGCGGTCTTCTGCACGGCAGTACGTGGCTTTTACCGCCAATGTTGTACTGACCGCCTATGTGTTTGAAAATGCCACTTTTAGAAAGTGAGCATTTTCTTCCTTATACTATTTCTGTGACTCTGCCTGTTTGTGGATTCCCTGTCTGGGTCAGTTTGACAGTTGGGCTGGTTGCACCTCACACTAGACAGTGACACAAAGACCTTGTGAAAGATTACAAGACGGAGGATGACATATACTTGTGGTTCAAGGGGTATGAGTCTGCTCTCCACATGAATCTGGTCCCTGAAGCTCAGTGGGGGGCAGGTCTGTGGAAGCACTTTGAGGTAGATGGGAGGGATACACTGACAGCCTTAGGGGATTCTCAGAATCTCACCTACTCTAGCATGAAGGATGCCTTGCTTATGAGGTATGGTCTCACCCCTGAGCGGTACAAGGATAAGTTTAGGTCCTACAAGAAGAAGGAATCCCAAACATGGTTGGAATGTGTTGACTCTTATTGCAGGTCACTGGATGGTTGGGTGAAGGGCAGTAAGGTAACTACGAATGAGAGGCTTTACAATCTGATTGCTTGGAAGCACTTGTACAGTTTATGTTTTCCAGAGCTGCCCCAGCACCTGATTGATAGCAAGCTGACTGACCCCAGAAAGCTTGCGCGGGAAGCGGACCGCTGGGAGAGCACCAGGGTCCAGAAGAGGTATGGGCAGGGTCCCTCTCAGAAGAAAGGGGGGGTAAGGGTAAACAGGGGGAGTTCTCTAAAGGGCCCCAAACTGATTCCCAGGGTAAGGATTCCCAACCCCCCAGAGAAAAGAAGCCATGGTTCTCCAAAGGGAAGCCAGTGGCAGGTGGTTCCCCACGTAAGTGCTATGCATGTGACCAGGTAGGCCATGTGAGGGGGGACCCCAAATGCCCCAAACGTACACCAGCACCCTCTGGTGTTTCGTCCCAGGGTTTGGCCAGTGTAGTGCTTGGGGAGGAGTTGGTTTCAGGTGGGTGGGAACCAGCTGAGATGACCCTTGTCTCACTAGGGGACAGTGAGATGGTCCAGAGAACCCCAGAGCCTGAAAACACTGAAAGGTACAGGCAGGGGGTGACCATTAATGGACAGAGGGTGGAGGCTCTGAGAGACACAGGAGCCAGCGTGACTACAGTGAGGAGTCAGCTGGTGTCTGAAGAGCAGGTAGATCCCTGGGTACTTCACCAAGTAGATGCAGTGGACAACTCAGAGCGCCTGTGCAGAGTGCTGCAGGTTCCCTTTGAATGGGGGGGGGTCTCAGGTTCCTTGAAGGTAGCTGTGAGTCCATCCATGCCTGTTGATTGTTTGCTAGGCAATGACCTGGAGAATTACCCTTGGAAGGAGGTGGAACACAGGTATCACTTGGAGATGTTGGGACTGCCTGGGTGGGTATGCGTATCCACCTGGTCAATGGCACCCCGTCAGGGTAATAAAGAGCCCCTGGAGCCTGAAACAGTTACCCAGGGGACTGCCAAGAAGAGGAAGGCAGGGGGCATGGGAAACTGGCCCCAGAAGTTCCCATGGTCCGGGAGGAGGCAGAGCCTGAGGGTGACGCCCCGGAGCCTACAGGGGAACAGGTGGCTGAACTGGGGGAGGTCCCTGAGCTGTCACAGTGGCAGCAGGAAGGGGGGCCAGCCCAGTGGTATTGGTCCCAAAGACTGCTGCACTTGGTGCCACTCCAGAACTCAGGTTCTGTGTGCACTACCGGGGACTCAATGCGGTCAGCAAGACTGATGCACACCCCATTCCCCGAGCTGATGAGCTCATTGACTGGTTGGGAGCTGCCAAGTACCTCAGTACGTTTGATTTAACATCTGGGTACTGGCAGATTGTCTTAACTGAGGGGGCCAAGGAGAGGTCAGCATTCTCTACCCCCAGATGGGCACTTTCAATTTAAAGTGATGCCATTTGGGATGAAGAATGCCCCTGCCACCTTTCAGAGGCTGGTCAACCAGGTGTTGGCTGGGCTGGATGAGTTCAGTGCCGTCTACCTGGATGATATTGCTGTGTTTAGTTCCACATGGGAGGAACACCTGTAACACCTCTGGAGAGTGTTAGAGGCCCTGCAGAAGGCAGGCCTCACTATTAAGGCAAGCAAGTACTAAATAGGTCAGGGTTCTGTGGTGTACTTAGGACACCAGGCGGGGAGTGGCCAGGTGGCATCCCTACAGCCTAAGATTGACACAATTCTGGCTTGGGAGCCTCCCAAGACCCAGACTGAAGTGAGAGCCTTTTTTAGGTCTCACAGGATATTACAGGAGGTTTGTTAAGGGATATGGTACCATTGCTACTCCCTTAACTGAGTTGACTTCTAAGAAGCAACCCAGGAAAGTGATCTGGACAGAGGCTTGCCAGAACGCTTTTGATGCCCTGAAGGCTGCCATGTGCACAGCACCTGTGCTGAAGGCACCTGACAATTCCAAGGAGTTTGTTGTGCAAACAGATACCTCACAGCATGGTATTAGAGCAGTACTCTCACAGCTTAAAGAAGAGGGCCTCGATCAATCCGTAGCCTTCATTAACAGGAGGTTACTACCCAGGGAACGTAGGTGGAGTGCCATAGAACGTGAAGCGTTTACTGTTGTCTGGGCACTGAAGAAGCTAAGACCCTACTTGCTTGGGACTCACTTCCGAGTTCAGACCGACCACATGCCCCTCAGATGGTTAATGCAGATGAGGGGTGAGAATTCAAAACTGTTGAGGTGGTCCATTTCCCTACAGGGGATGGACTTTACGGTGGAACACCGTCCTGGTACAGATCATGCCAATGCTGATGGTCTGTCCAAGTTCTTCCGCCTTAGTGATGAGAACTCCCATGAGGTTGGGTAGTTGCGCCCCACCTTCAGCTGGGGGGGGACACATGTTAGGCTTTTCATCCTTGGCGTGGCCTTCCTTAACTTTTTGCCTCTGTTCCCCAGGTTGTTGACGTGTGCTGGACTCTGATTTTGCCATTTTTGTTACTCTGGGCACTTTACCACTGCTAACCAGTGCTAAAGTGCAAGTGCTCCTTTACAAAATGTGTATGTAATTGACTTATCCATGATTGACATATTTGATTTACTAGTAAGTCCCTAGTAAAGTGCACTGGAGGTGCCAGGGCCTGTAAATCAAATGCTACTAGTGGGCCAGCAGCATTGGTTGTGCCACCCACAAAAGTAGCTCTGTAATCATGTTTCAGACCTGCCACTGCAGTGTCTGTGTGTGCAGTTTTAACTGTATATTCGACTTGCCAAATGTACCTGTGAGAAGGTAGCCTCTTTCTAGCCTTGTTACCCCCACTTTTGGCCTGTTTGTGAGTGTATGTCAGGGTGGTTGTCACTGTTTTCACTGTCTCACTGGGATCCTGATAGCCAGGCCTCAGTGCTCATAGTGAAAACACTATATTTTCAGTATGGTTGTTATGTGTCACTGGGATCCTGCTGGTCAGGACCCCAGTGCTCATAGGTTTGTGGCCTATATGTATGTGTCACTGGGACCCTGTCACACAGGGCCCCAGTGCTCATAGGTGTGCATGTATATGTTCCCTGTGTGGTGCCTAACTGTCTCACTGAGGCTCTGCTAACCAGAACCTCAGTGGTTATGCTCTCTCATTACTTTCAAATTGTCACTAACAGGCTAGTGACCAATTTTACCAATTTACATTGGCTTACTGGAACACCCTTATAATTCCCTAGTATATGGTACTGAGGTACCCAGGGTATTGGGGTTCCAGGAGATCCCTATGGGCTGCAGCATTTCTTTTGCCACCCATAGGGAGCTCTGACAATTCTTACACAGGCCTGCCACTGCAGCCTGAGTGAAATAACGTCCACGTTATTTCACAGCCATTTTACACTGCACTTAAGTAACTTATAAGTCACCTATATGTCTAACCTTTACCTGGTAAAGGTTAGGTGCAAAGTTACTTAGTGTGAGGGCACCCTGGCACTAGCCAAGGTGCCCCCACATTGTTCAGAGCCAATTCCCTGAACTTTGTGAGTGCGGGGACACCATTACACGCGTGCACTACATATAGGTCACTACCTATATGTAGCTTCACAATGGTAACTCCGAATATGGCCATGTAACATGTCTATGATCATGGAATTGCCCCCTCTATGCCATCCTGGCATAGTTGGCACAATCCCATGATCCCAGTGGTCTGTAGCACAGACCCTGGTACTGCCAAACTGCCCTTCCTGGGGTTTCACTGCAGCTGCTGCTGCTGCCAACCCCTCAGACAGGCAGCTGCCCTCCTGGGGTCCAGCCAGGCCTGGCCCAGGATGGCAGAACAAAGAACTTCCTCTGAGAGAGGGTGTGACACCCTCTCCCTTTGGAAAATGGTGTGAAGACAGGGGAGGAGTAGCCTCCCCCAGCCTCTGGAAATGCTTTCTTGGGCACAGATGTGCCCAATTCTGCATAAGCCAGTCTACACCGGTTCAGGGACCCCTTAGCCCCTGCTCTGGCGCGAAACTGGACAAAGGAAAGGGGAGTGACCACTCCCCTGACCTGCACCTCCCCTGGGAGGTGTCCAGAGCTCCTCCAGTGTGCTCCAGACCTCTGCCATCTTGGAAACAGAGGTGCTGCTGGCACACTGGACTGCTCTGAGTGGCCAGTGCCACCAGGTGACGTCAGAGACTCCTGCTGATAGGCTCCTTCAGGTGTTAGTAGCCTATCCTCTCTCCTAGGTAGCCAAACCCTCTTTTCTGGCTATTTAGGGTCTCTGTCTCTGGGGAAACTTTAGATAACGAATGCAAGAGCTCATCCGAGTTCCTCTGCATCTCTCTCTTCACCTTCTGATAAGGAATCGACTGCTGACCGCGCTGGAAGCCTGCAAACCTGCAACATAGTAGCAAAGACGACTACTGCAACTCTGTAACGCTGATCCTGCCGCCTTCTCGACTGTTTTCCTGCTTGTGCATGCTGTGGGGGTAGTCTGCCTCCTCTCTGCACCAGAAGCTCCGAAGAAATCTCCCGTGGGTCGACGGAATCTTCCCCCTGCAACCGCAGGCACCAAAAAGCTGCATTACCGGTCCCTTGGGTCTCCTCTCAGCACGACGAGCGAGATCCCTCGAATCCAGCAACTCTGTCCAAGTGACCCCCATAGTCCAGTGACTCTTCAGTCCAAGTTTGGTGGAGGTAAGTCCTTGCCTCACCTCGCTGGGCTGCATTGCTGGGAACCGCGACTTTGCAGCTACTCCGGCCCCTGTGCACTTCCGGCGTAAATCCTTTGTGCACAGCCAAGCCTGGGTCCACGGCACTCTAACCTGCATTGCACGACTTTCTAAGTTGGTCTCCGGCGACGTGGGACTCCTTTGTGCAACTTCGGCAAGCACCGTTTCACGCATCCTCGTAGTGCCTGTTTCTGGCACTTCTCCGGGTGCTACCTGCTTCACAGAGGGCTCCTTGTCTTACATGACGTCCCCTCTCTCTGCTGGTCCAATTTGCGACCTCCTGGTCCCTCCTGGGCCTCAGCAGCGTCCAAAAACGCTAACCGCACAATTTGCAGCTAGCAAGGCTTGTTGGCATTCTTTCGGCAGGAAAACACTTCTGCACGACTCTCCACGGCGAGTGGGATCCGTCCACCAAAGGGGAAGTCTCTAGCCCTTTTTGTTCCTGCAGAAACCTCAGCTTCTTCTGTCCAGTAGAAGCTTCTTTGCACCCGCAGCTGGCATTTCCTGGGCATTTGCCCATCTCCGACTTGCTTGTGACTTTTGGACTTGGTCCCCTTGTTCCACAGGTACCCTAGATTGGAAATCCACAGTTGTTGCATTGCTGGTTTGTGTCTTTCCTGCATTATTCCTCTAACACGACTTCTTTGTCCTTAGGGGAACTTTAGTGCACTTTGCACTCACTTTTCAGGGTCTTAGGGAGGGTTATTTTTCTAACTCTCACTATTTTCTAATAGTCCCAGCGACCCTCTACAAGGTCACATAGGTTTGGGGTCCATTCGTGGTTCGCATTCCACTTTTGGAGTATATGGTTTGTGTTGCCCCTATCCCTATGTTTCCCCATTGCATCCTATTGTAACTATACATTGTTTGCACTGTTTTCTAAGACTATACTGCATATTTTTGCTATTGTGTATATATATCTTGTGTATATTTCCTATCCTCTTACTGAGGGTACACTCTAAGATACTTTGGCATATTGTCATAAAAATAAAGTACCTTTATTTTTAGTATAACTGTGTATTGGGTTTTCTTATGATATTGTGCATATGACACTAAGTGGTACTGTAGTAGCTTCACACGTCTCCTAGTTCAGCCTAAGCTGCTCTGCTAAGCTACCATTATCTATCAGCCTAAGCTGCTAGACACCCTATACACTAATAAGGGATAACTGGGCCTGGTGCAAGGTGCAAGTACCCCTTGGTACTCACTACAAGCCAGTCCAGCCTCCTACATTGGTTGTGCAGTGGTGGGATAAGTGCTTGAGACTACTTACCACTCTTGTCATTGTACTTTTCATAAGAGAAAAATATACAAAACAAGGTCAGTGTATATACACATAGCCAAAAAGTTTTGCATTTCCTCTTTTCACTCTTTTCTAAGTGCTGAAAAGTACCTCTAAACTTTCAAAAAGTTCTTAAAAGTTTAAAAAGTTTTTTTCTGTCTTTCCAAAAAGTTCTGAAAACTTTTTTCTCTTTTTCTATCACTTTAACTCTCTCTAAAAAATGTCTGGCACAGGCCAAAGTGTTGATCTGTCCAAACTTGCATATGACAACCTTAGCTGGAAAAGAGCAAGGAGTCTCTGTATAGAGAGAGGTTTGAGTGTAGGGAAGAATCCTTCCTTGGAACTGTTACTTAACATGCTTAGAGAACAGGATAAGGCCATAGGTGCCCCATCTGTTGAAAAAGTACCTAATAGTTCCCAATCTGATTCAGGGACTCCCCCAGGAAAAGATTCAGGAAAGAAACTTCCCAGCCTGCCCATTACTAGACAATCTAGCATAGATGGTAATGATGATGAGCCACACCAAATAAATAGTGTTGTCTCACATCATAGCAAAAGCATTTATTCTCACCATACTGGTAGTAATGTTTCTGTAAACCAAGCTGTTAGGGTGGCTTCTGTAAGGGACAGGTCTCCTTCTGTTCATTCCCATCATAGCTCTGTTTCTAGGAATGTCCCTCCCACCAACCCTGATGACAGAATGTTAGAGAGGGAACTCAATAAGTTGAGGGTGGAACAAACCAGACTGTAGCTTAAAAAGCAACAGCTGGATTTGGATAGACAGTCGTTTGAATTAGAGAAGGAAAGACAGAAGTTGGGTTTAGATACCCATGGTGGCAGCAGCAGTATTCCCCATAGTCATCCTGCAAAAGAGCATGATTCCAGGAATCTGCACAAGATAGTTCCCCCTTATAAGGAGGGGGATGACATTAACAAGTGGTTTGCTGCACTTGAGAGGGCCTGTGTTGTACAGGATGTCCCTCAAAGGCAGTGGGCTGCTATCCTATGGCTATCATTTAGTGGAAAAGGTAGGGATAGGCTCCTTACTGTGAAAGAAAATGATGCCAATAATTTTACAGTTCTTAAGAATGCACTCCTGGATGGTTATGGCTTAACCACTGAACAGTACAGGATAAAGTTCAGAGAGACCAAAAAGGAGTCTTCACAAGACTGGGTTGATTTCATTGACCAGGCAGTGAAGGCCTTGGAGGGGTGGTTACATGGCAGTAAAGTTACTGATTATGACAGCCTGTATAACTTAATCCTGAGAGAGCATATTCTTAATAATTGTGTGTCTGATTTGTTGCACCAGTACTTGGTGGACTCTGATCTGACCTCTCCCCAAGAATTGGGAAAGAAGGCAGACAAATGGGTCAGAACAAGAGTGAACAGAAAAGTTCATACAGGGGGTGACAAAGATGGCAATAAGAAGAAAGATGGTGAAAAATCTCAAGATAAGCATGGGGATAAGGGTAAAACCAAAGATCCCACTTCAAATCTTAAACACTCTTCAGAGGGTGGGGATAAAACAAATTCTTCCTCTTCTTCCCAACCTGCACACATTAAAAAGCCTTGGTGCTTTGTGTGTAAAAATAGAGGCCATAGGCCAGGGGATAAGTCCTGTCCAGGTAAACCCCCTGAGCCTACCACCACTAATACATCAAGCTCTAGTGCCCCTAGCAGTAGTGGTACTAGTGGTGGGACTGCTGGCAACAGTCAAGCAAAGGGTGTAGTTGGGTTCACTTATGGGTCCATAGTGGAAACTGATGTAATCAGTCCCAAGACAGTTTCTGTCACACCTAGTGGCATTGGCCTTGCCACACTGGCTGCTTGTCCCCTTACAATGGATAAGTACAGGCAGACAGTTTCAATAAATGGTGTTGAGGCCTTGGCCTACAGGGACACAGGTGCCAGTTTTACTTTGGTGACTGAAAACCTAGTGCACCCTGATCAACACATCATTGGACAACAGTATAAGATTATTGATGTCCATAACTCCACTAAGTTTCTTCCCTTAGCTATAATTCAGTTTAGTTGGGGTGGAGTTTCTGGCCCTAAGCAGGTGGTGGTATCACCTAGCTTACCTGTAGACTGTCTCTTAGGTAATGACCTAGAGGCCTCAGGTTGGGCTGATGTAGAGTTTTATGCCCATGCAGCCATGCTAGGCATCCCTGAGGAATTGTTCCCTCTCATTTCAAGTGAAATGAAAAAGCAAAGGAGAGAAGGCCTGAAAACTCAGGATCCCTCTCCATCAACAGGTAAAAAGGGTATCACAGTATCCCCTAACCACCCTACCATTCAGGATACTATTCCTGTGGTGGGAGAAACCTCTCCTGGAGTGGCACCTGTTCCAAGGGAATCATCAGCTGGCAAAGCTGGACTCCCTGAGGTGGAAGTACCTCTCTGTGGGATAACTAACATTGGTGAGAAAAAGAGCACCATTTTAGTTAACATGGAGCATCCCTCCAACCCTCCCAGAGAAACTTTAGTGCAGAAACCCTGCACTACCTCACAACACTTAGGACAGCATCCCTGCCCTAGTGTGGAGCTCATAGGACAGCATCCCTGCCCTGCTCCAACTCAAGAGAAACAGCATCCCTGTTCTCTCTTCCAGCCAGATGGACAAAGTTTTTGCCCAGCTATGGCTTTTCTGAGAGAGCATCCCTGTCTGGCATTTCCATCACTACAAATAGGTTCAGTGGACAATTCCCACTGCTCTAAACTAAAACTTACTGATAGAAACTCTGAAAATACATCTTCACATTGTTGCTTAGCTAAAAAACTTCAAACAGGGTGGTTTACATCCCCACAGGGAAGTAACCATATAGTGGATGATAAAGGGAGTAACCAGTCTATTGCAGAGCTACTCTCTACTTATCACCACTTAGACAATAAAGTCTCAACTGGCCAAGGTTAGCCTTATTGTCCTTCGTTTGGGGGGGGGTTGTGTGAGAAGGTAGCCTCTTTCTAGCCTTGTTACCCCCACTTTTGGCCTGTTTGTGAGTGTATGTCAGGGTGGTTGTCACTGTTTTCACTGTCTCACTGGGATCCTGATAGCCAGGCCTCAGTGCTCATAGTGAAAACACTATATTTTCAGTATGGTTGTTATGTGTCACTGGGATCCTGCTGGTCAGGACCCCAGTGCTCATAGGTTTGTGGCCTATATGTATGTGTCACTGGGACCCTGTCACACAGGGCCCCAGTGCTCATAGGTGTGCATGTATATGTTCCCTGTTTGGTGCCTAACTGTCTCACTGAGGCTCTGCTAACCAGAACCTCAGTGGTTATGCTCTCTCATTACTTTCAAATTGTCACTAACAGGCTAGTGACCAATTTTACCAATTTACATTGGCTTACTGGAACACCCTTATAATTCCCTAGTATATGGTACTGAGGTACCCAGGGTATTGGGGTTCCAGGAGATCCCTATGGGCTGCAGCATTTCTTTTGCCACCCATAGGGAGCTCTGACAATTCTTACACAGGCCTGCCACTGCAGCCTGAGTGAAATAACGTCCACGTTATTTCACAGCCATTTTACACTGCACTTAAGTAACTTATAAGTCACCTATATGTCTAACCTTTACCTGGTAAAGGTTAGGTGCAAAGTTACTTAGTGTGAGGGCACCCTGGCACTAGCCAAGGTGCCCCCACATTGTTCAGAGCCAATTCCCTGAACTTTGTGAGTGCGGGGACACCATTACACGCGTGCACTACATATAGGTCACTACCTATATGTAGCTTCACAATGGTAACTCCGAATATGGCCATGTAACATGTCTATGATCATGGAATTGCCCCCTCTATGCCATCCTGGCATAGTTGGCACAATCCCATGATCCCAGTGGTCTGTAGCACAGACCCTGGTACTGCCAAACTGCCCTTCCTGGGGTTTCACTGCAGCTGCTGCTTCTGCCAACCCCTCAGACAGGCAGCTGCCCTCCTGGGGTCCAGCCAGGCCTGGCCCAGGATGGCAGAACAAAGAACTTCCTCTGAGAGAGGGTGTGACACCCTATCCCTTTGGAAAATGGTGTGAAGGCAGGGGAGGAGTAGCCTCCCCCAGCCTCTGGAAATGCTTTCTTGGGCACAGATGTGCCCAATTCTGCATAAGCCAGTCTACACCGGTTCAGGGACCCCTTAGCCCCTGCTCTGGCGCGAAACTGGACAAAGGAAAGGGGAGTGACCACTCCCCTGACCTGCACCTCCCCTGGGAGGTGTCCAGAGCTCCTCCAGTGTGCTCCAGACCTCTGCCATCTTGGAAACAGAGGTGCTGCTGGCACACTGGACTGCTCTGAGTGGCCAGTGCCACCAGGTGACGTCAGAGACTCCTGCTGATAGGCTCCTTCAGGTGTTAGTAGCCTATCCTCTCTCCTAGGTAGCCAAACCCTCTTTTCTGGCTATTTAGGGTCTCTGTCTCTGGGGAAACTTTAGATAACGAATGCAAGAGCTCATCCGAGTTCCTCTGCATCTCTCTCTTCACCTTCTGATAAGGAATCGACTGCTGACCGCGCTGGAAGCCTGCAAACCTGCAACATAGTAGCAAAGACGACTACTGCAACTCTGTAACGCTGATCCTGCCGCCTTCTCGACTGTTTTCCTGCTTGTGCATGCTGTGGGGGTAGTCTGCCTCCTCTCTGCACCAGAAGCTCCGAAGAAATCTCCCGTGGGTCGACGGAATCTTCCCCCTGCAACCGCAGGCACCAAAAAGCTGCATTACCGGTCCCTTGGGTCCCCTCTCAGCACGACGAGCGAGATCCCTCGAATCCAGCAACTCTGTCCAAGTGACCCCCATAGTCCAGTGACTCTTCAGTCCAAGTTTGGTGGAGGTAAGTCCTTGCCTCACCTCGCTGGGCTGCATTGCTGGGAACCGCGACTTTGCAGCTACTCCGGCCCCTGTGCACTTCCGGCGTAAATCCTTTGTGCACAGCCAAGCCTGGGTCCACGGCACTCTAACCTGCATTGCACGACTTTCTAAGTTGGTCTCCGGCGACGTGGGACTCCTTTGTGCAACTTCGTCAAGCACCGTTTCACGCATCCTCGTAGTGCCTGTTTCTGGCACTTCTCCGGGTGCTACCTGCTTCACAGAGGGCTCCTTGTCTTGCATGACGTCCCCTCTCTCTGCTGGTCCAATTTGCGACCTCCTGGTCCCTCCTGGGCCTCAGCAGCGTCCAAAAACGCTAACCGCACAATTTGCAGCTAGCAAGGCTTGTTGGCATTCTTTCGGCAGGAAAACACTTCTGCACGACTCTCCACGGCGAGTGGGATCCGTCCACCAAAGGGGAAGTCTCTAGCCCTTTTTGTTCCTGCAGAAACCTCAGCTTCTTCTGTCCAGTAGAAGCTTCTTTGCACCCGCAGCTGGCATTTCCTGGGCATTTGCCCATCTCCGACTTGCTTGTGACTTTTGGACTTGGTCCCCTTGTTCCACAGGTACCCTAGATTGGAAATCCACAGTTGTTGCATTGCTGGTTTGTGTCTTTCCTGCATTATTCCTCTAACACGACTTCTTTGTCCTTAGGGGAACTTTAGTGCACTTTGCACTCACTTTTCAGGGTCTTAGGGAGGGTTATTTTTCTAACTCTCACTATTTTCTAATAGTCCCAGCGACCCTCTACAAGGTCACATAGGTTTGGGGTCCATTCGTGGTTCGCATTCCACTTTTGGAGTATATGGTTTGTGTTGCCCCTATCCCTATGTTTCCCCATTGCATCCTATTGTAACTATACATTGTTTGCACTGTTTTCTAAGACTATACTGCATATTTTTGCTATTGTGTATATATATCTTGTGTATATTTCCTATCCTCTTACTGAGGGTACACTCTAAGATACTTTGGCATATTGTCATAAAAATAAAGTACCTTTATTTTTAGTATAACTGTGTATTGGGTTTTCTTATGATATTGTGCATATGACACTAAGTGGTACTGTAGTAGCTTCACACGTCTCCTAGTTCAGCCTAAGCTGCTCTGCTAAGCTACCATTATCTATCAGCCTAAGCTGCTAGACACCCTATACACTAATAAGGGATAACTGGGCCTGGTGCAAGGTGCAAGTACCCCTTGGTACTCACTACAAGCCAGTCCAGCCTCCTACATTGGTTGTGCAGTGGTGGGATAAGTGCTTGAGACTACTTACCACTCTTGTCATTGTACTTTTCATAAGAGAAAAATATACAAAACAAGGTCAGTGTATATACACATAGCCAAAAAGTTTTGCATTTCCTCTTTTCACTCTTTTCTAAGTGCTGAAAAGTACCTCTAAACTTTCAAAAAGTTCTTAAAAGTTTAAAAAGTTTTTTTCTGTCTTTCCAAAAAGTTCTGAAAACTTTTTTCTCTTTTTCTATCACTTTAACTCTCTCTAAAAAATGTCTGGCACAGGCCAAAGTGTTGATCTGTCCAAACTTGCATATGACAACCTTAGCTGGAAAAGAGCAAGGAGTCTCTGTATAGAGAGAGGTTTGAGTGTAGGGAAGAATCCTTCCTTGGAACTGTTACTTAACATGCTTAGAGAACAGGATAAGGCCATAGGTGCCCCATCTGTTGAAAAAGTACCTAATAGTTCCCAATCTGATTCAGGGACTCCCCCAGGAAAAGATTCAGGAAAGAAACTTCCCAGCCTGCCCATTACTAGACAATCTAGCATAGATGGTAATGATGATGAGCCACACCAAATAAATAGTGTTGTCTCACATCATAGCAAAAGCATTTATTCTCACCATACTGGTAGTAATGTTTCTGTAAACCAAGCTGTTAGGGTGGCTTCTGTAAGGGACAGGTCTCCTTCTGTTCATTCCCATCATAGCTCTGTTTCTAGGAATGTCCCTCCCACCAACCCTGATGACAGAATGTTAGAGAGGGAACTCAATAAGTTGAGGGTGGAACAAACCAGACTGTAGCTTAAAAAGCAACAGCTGGATTTGGATAGACAGTCTTTTGAATTAGAGAAGGAAAGACAGAAGTTGGGTTTAGATACCCATGGTGGCAGCAGCAGTATTCCCCATAGTCATCCTGCAAAAGAGCATGATTCCAGGAATCTGCACAAGATAGTTCCCCCTTATAAGGAGGGGGATGACATTAACAAGTGGTTTGCTGCACTTGAGAGGGCCTGTGTTGTACAGGATGTCCCTCAAAGGCAGTGGGCTGCTATCCTATGGCTATCATTTAGTGGAAAAGGTAGGGATAGGCTCCTTACTGTGAAAGAAAATGATGCCAATAATTTTACAGTTCTTAAGAATGCACTCCTGGATGGTTATGGCTTAACCACTGAACAGTACAGGATAAAGTTCAGAGAGACCAAAAAGGAGTCTTCACAAGACTGGGTTGATTTCATTGACCAGGCAGTGAAGGCCTTGGAGGGGTGGTTACATGGCAGTAAAGTTACTGATTATGACAGCCTGTATAACTTAATCCTGAGAGAGCATATTCTTAATAATTGTGTGTCTGATTTGTTGCACCAGTACTTGGTGGACTCTGATCTGACCTCTCCCCAAGAATTGGGAAAGAAGGCAGACAAATGGGTCAGAACAAGAGTGAACAGAAAAGTTCATACAGGGGGTGACAAAGATGGCAATAAGAAGAAAGATGGTGAAAAATCTCAAGATAAGCATGGGGATAAGGGTAAAACCAAAGATCCCACTTCAAATCTTAAACACTCTTCAGAGGGTGGGGATAAAACAAATTCTTCCTCTTCTTCCCAACCTGCACACATTAAAAAGCCTTGGTGCTTTGTGTGTAAAAATAGAGGCCATAGGCCAGGGGATAAGTCCTGTCCAGGTAAACCCCCTGAGCCTACCACCACTAATACATCAAGCTCTAGTGCCCCTAGCAGTAGTGGTACTAGTGGTGGGACTGCTGGCAACAGTCAAGCAAAGGGTGTAGTTGGGTTCACTTATGGGTCCATAGTGGAAACTGATGTAATCAGTCCCAAGACAGTTTCTGTCACACCTAGTGGCATTGGCCTTGCCACACTGGCTGCTTGTCCCCTTACAATGGATAAGTACAGGCAGACAGTTTCAATAAATGGTGTTGAGGCCTTGGCCTACAGGGACACAGGTGCCAGTTTTACTTTGGTGACTGAAAACCTAGTGCACCCTGATCAACACATCATTGGACAACAGTATAAGATTATTGATGTCCATAACTCCACTAAGTTTCTTCCCTTAGCTATAATTCAGTTTAGTTGGGGTGGAGTTTCTGGCCCTAAGCAGGTGGTGGTATCACCTAGCTTACCTGTAGACTGTCTCTTAGGTAATGACCTAGAGGCCTCAGGTTGGGCTGATGTAGAGTTTTATGCCCATGCAGCCATGCTAGGCATCCCTGAGGAATTGTTCCCTCTCATTTCAAGTGAAATGAAAAAGCAAAGGAGAGAAGGCCTGAAAACTCAGGATCCCTCTCCATCAACAGGTAAAAAGGGTATCACAGTATCCCCTAACCACCCTACCATTCAGGATACTATTCCTGTGGTGGGAGAAACCTCTCCTGGAGTGGCACCTGTTCCAAGGGAATCATCAGCTGGCAAAGCTGGACTCCCTGAGGTGGAAGTACCTCTCTGTGGGATAACTAACATTGGTGAGAAAAAGAGCACCATTTTAGTTAACATGGAGCATCCCTCCAACCCTCCCAGAGAAACTTTAGTGCAGAAACCCTGCACTACCTCACAACACTTAGGACAGCATCCCTGCCCTAGTGTGGAGCTCATAGGACAGCATCCCTGCCTTGCTCCAACTCAAGAGAAACAGCATCCCTGTTCTCTCTTCCAGCCAGATGGACAAAGTTTTTGCCCAGCTATGGCTTTTCTGAGACAGCATCCCTGTCTGGCATTTCCATCACTACAAATAGGTTCAGTGGACAATTCCCACTGCTCTAAACTAAAACTTACTGATAGAAACTCTGAAAATACATCTTCACATTGTTGCTTAGCTAAAAAACTTCAAACAGGGTGGTTTACATCCCCACAGGGAAGTAACCATATAGTGGATGATAAAGGGAGTAACCAGTCTATTGCAGAGCTACTCTCTACTTATCACCACTTAGACAATAAAGTCTCAACTGGCCAAGGTTAGCCTTATTGTCCTTCGTTTGGGGGGGGGTTGTGTGAGAAGGTAGCCTCTTTCTAGCCTTGTTACCCCCACTTTTGGCCTGTTTGTGAGTGTATGTCAGGGTGGTTGTCACTGTTTTCACTGTCTCACTGGGATCCTGATAGCCAGGCCTCTGTGCTCATAGTGAAAACACTATATTTTCAGTATGGTTGTTATGTGTCACTGGGATCCTGCTGGTCAGGACCCCAGTGCTCATAGGTTTGTGGCCTATATGTATGTGTGACTGGGACCCTGTCACACAGGGCCCCAGTGCTCATAGGTGTGCATGTATATGTTCCCTGTTTGGTGCCTAACTGTCTCACTGAGGCTCTGCTAACCAGAACCTCAGTGGTTATGCTCTCTCATTACTTTCAAATTGTCACTAACAGGCTAGTGACCAATTTTACCAATTTACATTGGCTTACTGGAACACCCTTATAATTCCCTAGTATATGGTACTGAGGTACCCAGGGTATTGGGGTTCCAGGAGATCCCTATGGGCTGCAGCATTTCTTTTGCCACCCATAGGGAGCTCTGACAATTCTTACACAGGCCTGCCACTGCAGCCTGAGTGAAATAACGTCCACGTTATTTCACAGCCATTTTACACTGCACTTAAGTAACTTATAAGTCACCTATATGTCTAACCTTTACCTGGTAAAGGTTAGGTGCAAAGTTACTTAGTGTGAGGGCACCCTGGCACTAGCCAAGGTGCCCCCACATTGTTCAGAGCCAATTCCCTGAACTTTGTGAGTGCGGGGACACCATTACACGCGTGCACTACATATAGGTCACTACCTATATGTAGCTTCACAATGGTAACTCCGAATATGGCCATGTAACATGTCTATGATCATGGAATTGCCCCCTCTATGCCATCCTGGCATAGTTGGCACAATCCCATGATCCCAGTGGTCTGTAGCACAGACCCTGGTACTGCCAAACTGCCCTTCCTGGGGTTTCACTGCAGCTGCTGCTGCTGCCAACCCCTCAGACAGGCAGCTGCCCTCCTGGGGTCCAGCCAGGCCTGGCCCAGGATGGCAGAACAAAGAACTTCCTCTGAGAGAGGGTGTGACACCCTCTCCCTTTGGAAAATGGTGTGAAGGCAGGGGAGGAGTAGCCTCCCCCAGCCTCTGGAAATGCTTTCTTGGGCACAGATGTGCCCAATTCTGCATAAGCCAGTCTACACCGGTTCAGGGACCCCTTAGCCCCTGCTCTGGCGCGAAACTGGACAAAGGAAAGGGGAGTGACCACTCCCCTGACCTGCACCTCCCCTGGGAGGTGTCCAGAGCTCCTCCAGTGTGCTCCAGACCTCTGCCATCTTGGAAACAGAGGTGCTGCTGGCACACTGGACTGCTCTGAGTGGCCAGTGCCACCAGGTGACGTCAGAGACTCCTGCTGATAGGCTCCTTCAGGTGTTAGTAGCCTATCCTCTCTCCTAGGTAGCCAAACCCTCTTTTCTGGCTATTTAGGGTCTCTGTCTCTGGGGAAACTTTAGATAACGAATGCAAGAGCTCATCCGAGTTCCTCTGCATCTCTCTCTTCACCTTCTGATAAGGAATCGACTGCTGACCGCGCTGGAAGCCTGCAAACCTGCAACATAGTAGCAAAGACGACTACTGCAACTCTGTAACGCTGATCCTGCCGCCTTCTCGACTGTTTTCCTGCTTGTGCATGCTGTGGGGGTAGTCTGCCTCCTCTCTGCACCAGAAGCTCCGAAGAAATCTCCTGTGGGTCGACGGAATCTTCCCCCTGCAACCGCAGGCACCAAAAAGCTGCATTACCGGTCCCTTGGGTCTCCTCTCAGCACGACGAGCGAGATCCCTCGAATCCAGCAACTCTGTCCAAGTGACCCCCATAGTCCAGTGACTCTTCAGTCCAAGTTTGGTGGAGGTAAGTCCTTGCCTCACCTCGCTGGGCTGCATTGCTGGGAACCGCGACTTTGCAGCTACTCCGGCCCCTGTGCACTTCCGGCGTAAATCCTTTGTGCACAGCCAAGCCTGGGTCCACGGCACTCTAACCTGCATTGCACGACTTTCTAAGTTGGTCTCCGGCGACGTGGGACTCCTTTGTGCAACTTCGGTGAGCACCGTTTCACGCATCCTCGTAGTGCCTGTTTCTGGCACTTCTCCGGGTGCTACCTGCTTCAGAGTGGGCTTCTTGTCTTGCATGACGTCCCCTCTCTCTGCTGGTCTAATTTGCGACCTCCTGGTCCCTCCTGGGCCTCAGCAGTGTCCAAAAACGCTAACCGCACAATTTGCAGCTAGCAAGGCTTGTTGGCGTTCTTTCGGCGGGAAAACACTTTTGAACGACTCTCCACGGCGAGAGAGATCCGTCCACCAAAGGGGAAGTCTCTAGCCCTTTTCGTTCCTGCAGAAACCTCAGCTTCTTCTGTCCAGTAGAAGCTTCTTTGCACCCGCAGCTGGCATTTCCTTGGCATTTGCCTATCTCCGACTTGCTTGTGACTTTTGGACTTGGTCCCCTTGTTCCACAGGTACCCTAGATTGGAAATCCACAGTTGTTGCATTGCTGGTTTGTGTCTTTCCTGCATTATTCCTCTAACACGACTTCTTTGTCCTTAGGGGAACTTTAGTGCACTTTGCACTCACTTTTCAGGGTCTTAGGGAGGGTTATTTTTCTAACTCTCACTATTTTCTAATAGTCCCAGCGACCCTCTACAAGGTCACATAGGTTTGGGGTCCATTCGTAGTTCGCATTCCACTTTTGGAGTATATGGTTTGTGTTGCCCCTATCCCTATGTTTCCCCATTGCATCCTATTGTAACTATACATTGTTTGCACTGTTTTCTAAGACTATACTGCATATTTTTGCTATTGTGTATATATATCTTGTGTATATTTCCTATCCTCTTACTGAGGGTACACTCTAAGATACTTTGGCATATTGTCATAAAAATAAAGTACCTTTATTTTTAGTAGAACTGTGTATTGTGTTTTCTTATGATATTGTGCATATGACACTAAGTGGTACTGTAGTAGCTTCACACGTCTCCTAGTTCAGCCTAAGCTGCTCTGCTAAGCTACCATTATCTATCAGCCTAAGCTGCTAGACACCCTATACACTAATAAGGGATAACTGGGCCTGGTGCAAGGTGCAAGTACCCCTTGGTACTCACTACAAGCCAGTCCAGCCTCCTACAGTACCCACCTACCAAGCCTAAACCTTCGCTTTTCTTACATGTCAGACACCCCTAAGGTAGGCCCTAGGTAACCCCAAGGGCAGGGTGCAGTGCATTGTTAAGGTAGGATATATAGTCATGTGTTATATAAGTCCTGACAGTGAAATATTGCAAAATTCATTTTTCACTGTTGCAAGGCCTGTCACTCTCATAGGTTAACATGGGGGCTACCTTTAAATCTGATTAAAGTGTAGATTCCCTTTGGGAGCGAATGGACATGTGGAGTTTCGGGTCTCTGAGCTCACAATTTAAAAATATGTCTTTTAGTAAAGTTGATTTTAAGATTGAGTGTTTGAAAATGCCACTTTTAGAAAGTGAGCATTTTCTTGCTTATACAATTTCTGTGACTCTGCCTGTTTGTGGATTCCCAGTCTGGGTCAGTTTGACAGTTGGGCTGGATGTACCTCACTCTAGACAGTGACACAAAGGGAGCTGGGGTGTAGTCTGCATTTCCTGATGAGCCATCTGTGCTAAGAGGGAGGGGAGGAGTGGTCACTCACACCTGAAAGGGCTGTGTCTGCCCTCACACAATGCAGTCTCCAACCCCCTGGTGAGTGTCTGGGGCCCAGCCTGGGCAAGGCAGGATTTCACATTCAAAAGAGACTTTACTTTGAAGTAGGCCTACTTCAAAGGAGAAATTGGGTGTAAGAAGGGCACCCAAAGCCATAGACTTTAGGAAACCCTTCTGGAAACAAGAGGAACCTCTGCCTGAAGAAGAGCTGAAGAGCTGAGGAAGAAGAGCTGCCCTGCCTGTGACTGTGCTTTGTGGAGCTATCCTACAGTTGCTGCTTCTGCCAGAGTAATAGGGCAAAGACTGGACTTTGTGTGTCTTCCATCTTGAGAAGAAATCTCCAAGGGCTTGATAAAGAGCTTTCCTCCTGTTGTTTGAAGTCTCAGGGACAGCAAAGACTTCTCTCTGCCAGCCAGTTCCTGGGACCCTGAAAGAAGAAGCTGGCATCCTAAAGACAAGGCTATGCAAGCACAGAGCACCGTGCAGGGAAAAGATTGACGCAACTCTGTTCTGCGGCTGAAGAAATGACGCACCGCCGGCTCCGCAGCTGAGAAACGATGCTTAGAGGAAACCTGATAGAAGAATCAACGCACGGAGCAGGAGAAATGACGCGCAGCATTGCTGACGGAGGCTGAGAGAACACAACCCGCGCTGCGGGGTTTTGGGATCATCGTGCGGTGAGATTTCCGACTCAAGTACTGCTGGGAGTGGAAAAACAATGCAAGGCCTGCCTGGACCCCAGAGTGCTGACTGGATCAACGCATCGCTCTCCTGCGAAGAGAAGAACTGACGTGCCCCGACCCGGCGAAAGGAGAAACGACGCAAGGTCCCGCTCGTGAGTGGAATCAACGTATCACTCGCCCGTGCGGGGTTATTTTTGACATGCCCAAGGTACTTTTTCACGCTGACAGCGTTAGTGTGTGTTTGAAACTACTTAAAGACTCTTTTTGATTTTTAAATGATAACTTGACTTGTGTATTGTGGATTTTTGTCGTTTTGGTCTTGTTTTAATTAGATACATATTTCCTATTTTTTCCAAACCTGTGTTGTGTCATTTTGTAGTGTTTTCATTAGGGTACTGTGTGTGTTGGTACAAATACTTTACACCTAGCACTCTGAAGTTAAGCCTACTGCTCTGCCATTCTACTAAGGGGGTAAGCAGGGGTAGCTGAGGGTGATTCTCTTTTACCCTGACTAGTGTGAGGGTCCTTGCTTGAAGAGGGGGTAACCTGACTGTCAGCCAAAGACCCCATTTCTAACAACTGCTTTATAAATAATAATAATAATATACTAGTATTCTGAGGTGACTTGCAATGTCCTATGTACAGCATTAAGTATTTTATTCCTTATAATACATAGTCAATTTATTACTCCTCCGCCAAAACCTTAAATCCTTTGTTTCTTGCCTCTTTATATGAATGACTAAAGTTGCAACCGAGTGTAGTGTAAAATCAAATACACCACTATACAGCTAGTAATTTGTTGTAAAAATATATTACATGCAATTTAATGTAAGTGTGGAAGAAAAAATCATGATTTTGTGTAATGAAGTACAGTGTGCTAAAAATGCTGCTGTAAATGGCTCTTTTTAGCTAATAAGTGTTAATTTCAGGAAACAAGCTTAGAAGAGTTGCAAAACATCTTCTTATTTTTATTGCTTAAATAGCAGATGCCATTTTGCACAGTGATGTGCCTTTCAGTAACTACATCATATTCTTATTACAGATGAGATGGGACTTCACAACCAGAAAACCAGAGAAGGTTTTTTATACAGTTACTATAAGATATACTGTATAATAATAATAATAATAATAACAATAATAATAATAATAATAATAATAATAATATTAATAATAAAAATAAGAAGAAGAAGATAAAAAAGAATATGCTGTCATATGGTTCTTTATACTGCGTTTCTGCAATTTCTAAGCGCTGTAAAAAACAGGTGTTAGTATTAGCCAACTTTTAATGGTATTTACATCACACAGTACTAATGAGAGCATCTCTGCAAAGTTCATCTATGGCACAGCACAGTGCTAGTCTTCAGCTCCCTAGCTTTCTGGCAGGATTGCTCTTCACTTTACCTTTGAGACTCATTCCCAGTGGAGGGGCACCCACCACAATGGAAACAGCACTCAAAGAACTACATGCCATGATCAATGAGATCCCTCCAAGAAGCAGCAATGACACCTGATGCTGGATTTGTCGATAGCAAAGATAGGTTTCACCTCCAAGTGTTAGCAGCTCAAGAACTGGTAATGATTGGTTGAATAGATAGATACAAAATTAAACTATGGAAAAAAAGTGTAGTGGCCCAAAGTTTTTGTTGGTACTGCCTAGTCTTCATTCCCCCAGGCTTGTTTCTTCCACAAGCCTACACTTTTTCACTTCTTACCTCATTTGTGTAGGCCCTTTTTCATCCCTGCTATCTCGCTTTGTCACGGTTTTCCTAGTCTACTCATCTTCCTTCTTTAGCCTTGTTTCTCTTGATCAAAGTCTGTTCATAAAAAATATGCCCTGCCCCCAAAAGTGGGAGCCCACTAACACCAAACACCAGCACACAACGGTGGGCTTAATACTAGTTATGTTGGACAGTAATAAAGCAATCGTAGCTCCATGAAAGTGCTTCTTGAAAGTCCAGCTGATCACTACTGAGAAGGTTTGAGTGGTTAAGCAAAACAATGCATCTGCTCATTTCTGGTTTCACACAGATTATGGGGGTCATTCTAACCCTGGCGGTAAAAACCGCCAGGGCGAATGACTGCGGTAGCACCGCCAACAGGCTGGCGGTGCACCGCTGGGCATTCTGACCGCGGCGGTTCAGCCGCGGCCAGAAACGGAAAGTCGGCGGTGTACCGCCGACTTTCCGCTGCCCTTGAGAATCCTCCATGGCGGCGGAGCGTGCTCCACCGCCATGGGGATTCTGACACCCCCTACCGCCATCCTGTTCCTGGCGGGTCTCCCCTGGACACTGCAGGGGCCCCCGTTAGAGGGCCCCAAAAAGAATTTCAGTGTCTGCCTAGCAGACACTGAAATTCGCGACGGGTGCTACTGCACCCGTCGCACTCCAGCAACTCCGCCGGCTCCATTCGGAGCCGGCTTCATCGTTGCTGGGTCTTTCCCGCTGTGCTGGCGGGCGGCCTTTTGGCGGTCGCCCGCCAGCACAGCGGGAAAGCCAGAATGGCCGCCGCGGTCTTGTGACCGCGGTGCGGTCATTTGGCGGTAACCGCATGTCGGGCGGCGCCCGCCGCCCGCCGCGGTTAGAATCACCGCCTATATGTAGATACATCCACAGCCAGAAACAAAGTGCTCAGTACCTTATGTTCAGCTGTCCTACCAGCTTAACTTATCAATAGACCTCCAGCAACTACACATACTGCTGCACCACCAGGGAAAATAAAATAACTGAAGAACAGGGAGATGAAAACATACATGTATGTTGATACTTTGTAAACATGAAAGTAATGTTTGTTTAACATTAAAGCAATCAGTCAGTTGATTCCCTGCAAGCCTGAATACCTTTCTTTAGCTCTGGAATGGCTTGCTGTTTCTTCTTTTAGTGTAGGTGTGCTTGAGTTTCAGGTAGGCCAAATATAATAATTTGCTCAGCATCACACAATGTGTACTGAAAACATACGAGGCATGCTGTTTTCCATCCGGTTTGTGGACTACTTTTTCTCTTTCTTCGCAGTGCGATCTTGCTTGGCAGAAGTCGAGCAATTTGCATGACATCGACCCTGTTACATAGTTAATTGCACTTTTGCCGATAGGTTTCACTACAAGTGAACTGTTATTTCCATTTGTGTGTCTGCTTTGCACTGATGGTGGCCGTCAGCTCGCTTATGTGAAGCGTTTACTTTTCAGTTTATATGGCAAGAAAAGTCCAGTTAGTTATGTGGAATTGTTTTATTTTCCTTTTCAATTTATGTGGCAAGAAAAGTCAGGTTAGGAGTTTACAAAGCTAATTGCTCAAGCAAACGCAAGACCGTTTGCATTGCAAATGCTTGTTTTAAGGTTAGTTATTTTGTTTATTGGAGAGACAGTTGCTGCCAACATGGAAGTCATTTAGGGGTGGCCAGGGACTGCAGTTGTGACCCCTGGCTTGCTCTTTGTGACCCCTGGCCTCAGAGGTGGCAAAATCAGTGCCAGGAACACAGGGGCAGCTCCGCTGGCGCTCCACTCTCCTCCTTTTCCGGAAATGTATTTTATTACACTAATAGTGAATCACATTACTTCATTCACTATTAGTGTAATAAAAATGAAGTACAATTAGCTGGAATATAGCCTTCCCTAGTAGCTCAGGTAAGTAAAAATTGCTTTTAAATGTATGTTCTGCGCAAGCTTGCCGTTGGGAGTCTTTATCCGAGAGACGTGTGTACCAGTAAGCATGTGTGTGCGTGAGTGAATGGGAAGGTCAAGGGGCTGTCATGGCCTTTTGGTGAATTGACGTCCATGGCTGCCAATTTTATATTTGTATGTAATGTTCCATTTTGGACTGGTAAATAAAAAAGGCACCTACATCACACACATATGTAAAGGTGCATGTGAGCTCCTACAAAATGCCGCAGCTACGAGGGCTGCGTTAGAGCATCTTTTTTTATTTTGTTCATGCTACACAGTTTCGGCAGTGCTGACGCTGTACACCATGACCAAAAGGCATTGGCATAAGAAATAGGTCTCAATGTTTGCATTATAATGTAATGCAATTTTGCAGCAGGAGCATGGGGCCTCAAACAAAGTGCAGGACGTGGGGCAAAGATCCCAGGCTACCCTCTCCTTATAACAGCCCTGACTGCACAAACAGGAAACCCCATGTCCCCCTTGAGGGCCTACATCCTTTGTAAGCGACTCTGTCCCAGCCGTATTGTTATTTTAGAGTGCTCAGATTGACTGTCAATAAATCTCCAGATTTCCCAATGGGGTGGCAGGCATCGTTTGTTGAAAAAGTGTTAAAAAACAAGGTTTTCCTTCATGAATTGGAGTCTATTATTTCAGATCAAACTTTCAAAATGTCCCTTCAGAGATATTGTATTGGTTATATTTCATCTCACATAGTCTAGCTGACTGATGACCTTGAGGTCAAAATGTCATATTCTCTTAATTTCTATGAAAATATAGAATCCCTATTTCCCCATCCATCATGGAGATCACTGCTTGTGTTCAGAAGAAATCCTAGCCAGTACTTAATTTGTGCTGTAGTTGCAGGTGGTGGGCACCAGCACTCAATTTTGGGGGCCGGGACTTATTTTCATAATCGGACTTGATTTAGAGAAGGAGAAAGAAAGGAAGAAAATGAGAAAAAAGACGAAGAGACGGAAAAAGGGCAAAAAGAGAAAACAGGGATCAAAAGGAGCCTGTAAGAGGCAGATGAAGTGACAGGAAGCGTTGAATGGTGGCAGAAAAAACACATCCGGTGAAATTAAGTCTGGGCAGCTTTGATACTCAGCAACCCTGGTCTTGGAAGTTGCAGCGACAGGGTTCTAAAAAACTTTGGTCTCCACATTATTTTTTTCCTTTTTTCTCAAATTAAGATCGTCTCTTAGCACTGTCGGGTCCCTCTCCCCTATCTCATTGCTGCAGCCTTTTTTTTTAGTTTTTTTACTCCTGTACCATTTCATACAAAGATCAGCATAATTGGCACACACTTGCGAAATCTGGTTACCATCTCAGCAGACAGGCCAAGGAATGAATGTGCAGTGTACAAAAATAGGGTCATATTTACAAGGCCCCGTTGTGCAGGGTGGCGCAGCAAGTCCCTTGCTGCACCGCCATGTTCCACCGGGAAAGGGCCCTTTTCCCTGTCCTCTTACCCTGCGCTAGAGCATAAATTGCCCCATGCGCTGTGGGGATGATTGATTTTGTGCCAGAAGGGACACCTTCCTGCACAAAACCAATTAAGGCGATTTCCTCTTTCTATGTGTGCTGCATCCTGCAGCACACATAGAAAGAGGAAAAAAAAAACAGAGAAATAAAGATATTTCTCCTTGTTGCGTCAGTCTTAGGCCACCCATGGGGTGGCTTAGATTTTTTATGCATTCCCAGGTTTACAAAACCTTGTAAATCTGTGAATGTGTCAAAATCCATGGATGTTGCGTAGGAACACCCATTCAACACCCATGGAAATGCCTCCCTGATGCAAAGTATGGCAACTCAGTGACTTGCCTTGCGTTGCCTTACTGCGGGGCATATTTACAAGAAAGTGGCTCATCGATCCTGATGCACCACTTTTCTTGCGTCGGCCGTGCCCCACCTAATGACACCATGATTGTGGCATACGGCGGACCATCGCAGTCATTAGGACAGTAGCGTAAACTTTCTGACTCTATTGTGACGCTTTGCTGCACTAGCGTCAAAAATTGTGACACCAGTGCAGCAAAGCACAGGGAGGCTCATTGATTAAAATGGGTGCGTCATTTTAATGCCTGCTCTGAGTAGGTGTTAAAAATAACAGAAAAAATGGCGCAGTGAAATGTTGTAAATTTCACTGCGTCATGTTTTTGGTACTTCCGGAGTCGGAAAGCCCCGCCTTGCATACATTTTGCCTGACATAGGCATAATGTGGCACAAGTGGTTGCAAAGTGGCGCAAAAAATCCACTGCAGCGCCGCCTTAGTGTAAAAACAATGATGCTATTGTGGCACAAGGTGGCACTAGGGGCTTGTATATAAGCCCTTCCATATCTGCAAGGCCATGTAAAGCCACACAAAGTGGCTTTGCATGGCCTTGTAGATATGGCTGAGCAGTCAGCGCCCTCACAGCATCCAAACAAGCATTTACAAAGCAACGGGTCTCGCCTTTGCTCATGTTAGAGCTGATTGCATTGTAAAACTCCTAACCCGACTTTTCACCTATCGGGCAAAAGTGCATTTATGTACATAACCCGAAAAAGTGAAATCAAGTATGTAAAGCGCTCGACTTCTGCCAAGCGAGATCGGGCTCGTAAATTAGAGAAAAAAAAGTCCACGAGCCCGATGGAAAACAGCTAGCCTCGCATGTTTTCTGTACTTGGTCGCTGCGCTCGAGGAGGGCTAGCCTCCGGAAAAGGCATGACATATGCGTGCCTTCGACTAATGAAAGCAAGCAGATTTTATTAGTTAAGCCCACGAACCAATAAAAAACACTGACGTGAAGTTGACAGGGCTCCGAGCCCTTTTCTAAATACAAAAGAGTCACGCTGTGATACGCATGCGCGAGCGCATGCAACGCAGGCTCGACCCTAAAAAGATGCAATGACGGCGCAAGCTCCTTGTAAATATGGGCCTTAGGTCTTATTCCTTCAGTTGTGTGGTGTGAGAACTCGCTCTTGGGAGTAGTGTAGGAAGCTGTTACTGGCGTGCACTGTGAAAAGCTGACGCTGGTTAGTTGTGTAAGATGCTTACAGTGCTGTAGAAGATGTCAGACCCTTCGGATCCTAAAACATTCCATATGACTCTTTTCAGGAGCACCACACACTCTACGCATCCTAAAGCCAAACATCCACCTGGCGATGATACACGTATGAGCCTGCGCTATACAGACAGCTCCCAACTATTAATGTTTCTCACAGCACAGTTTCCGCAAATGCCCCAGAGAGTGGGTTTGCGGGCACGAAGTGGCACAGGAGCAGACGCAGAGGATGTCTGTCACGGAAGGAAATAGCGCATTGTTCCTATAGCAACAATAATGAGCAAAAACCTTTAGTTATTACCCACAATCTGTGAATTGCAGGAATCCTGCGCCTTAATTCTTGGAATCTCTGGTTGCCCTAGAGAGGAAGAACTGTGCGCAGCTATCTAATTAGCCTCGGGTGGGACCACTGACAATAAAGCAGACAGCAGGACTACTGGCAGGTGGGCATACAGCAGGACTACTGGCAGGTGGGCATACAGCAGGACTACCGGCAGAGGAGCAGACAGCGCACCTACTGGGACAGACAGCAGGACTACTGACAGGAGCAGACAGCGGGAACTACCGACAGAGGGGCAGACAGCGACACTACTGACAGGGAATCAGACAGCAGGACTACTGAATGAGGGGCAGATAGCGATACTACTGACAAAGGGGCAGACAGCAGGACCCCTGACAGGGGAGCAGGCAAAGAGAACTACGAATAGGGGAGCAGACAGCAGGACCAGTGACAGGACTATTGATGGAGGGGCAGAGAACGGGAACTACTGAGAGAGGGACAGACAGTGGGACTACTGATGGAGGGGCAGCCAGCAGGACTAGTGGCAGAGGTTCAGACAGGAGGACTACTGACGAAGGGCAGATAGCGGGACTACTGACAGGGGAGCAGACAGCAGCACTACTGCAGGAGGGGCAGACAGCGGGAACTCCTGATGTAGGGGCAGACTTCAGGACTAGTGGCAGAGGGGCAGACAGGAGGACTACTGATGAAGGCCAGACAGCGGGACTACTGACAGGGGAGCCGACAGCGGGACTACTGATAGAGGGGAAGACAGTGGGACTACTGACAGAGGGGCAGACAGCGGGACTACTGGGGCAGACAACGGGACTACTGACAGGGGAGCAGGCAGAAGGACTACTGATGGAGCAGCAGACAGCAGGGCTACTGACAGAGGAACTAATGATGGGAGCAAATAGCGGCAGGGATCAGGACTACTGACAGATGGGCAGACAGTAGGACTACTGACAGATGGGCAGACAGTAGGACTACTGACGGATGGGCAGACAGTAGGACTACTGACGGAGGGGCAGACAGGGGGACTAATGACCGAGGGGCAGAGAGTGGGAACTACTGACAGAAGGACAGACAGCAGGACCACTGTCGGGGGAGCAGGCAGAGGGAACTACTGATAGAGGAGTAAACAGCGGGACTACTGAGGAAGGGGCAGAAAACGGGACTACTGACAGGGGGCAGACAGCTGGACTACTGACAGGGGAGCAGACAGGAGGTCTACTGACAGGGGAGCGGATAGCGGGAACTACTAACAGAGGAACTAATGATGGGAGCAAATAGTGGCAGGGATCAGGACTACTGATGGATGAGCAGACAGCAGGACTAATGACCGAGGGGCAGAGAGTGGAAACTACTGACGTAGGGATAGACAGCAGGACCACTGACGGGGGAGCAGACAGCAGGACTACTGACAGGGGAGCAGGCAGGAGGTCTACTGACAGAGGGAAAGGCAGCAGAACTACTGCCGGAGGGGCAGACAGAAGAACTACTGCTAGAGGGGCTGATGTTTTGGCTACTAACAGAGGATGCAATCAGTGGAACTAATGAGAGAAGGGCAGACAGCAGGACTACTGACAGAGTGGCAGGCGCTGGGACTACTGACAGAGGATGCATTCAGCAGGACTACCGAGAAAGGGGCAGGTGGTGGGACTAGTGACAGAGGAGGAGACTGTGGGTCTACTGGTAAAGGATGCAGGCTGCAGGATTATTGACAGGGGAGCGGACAGTAGGACTACTTACAAAAGTGCAGCTGGTGGAACTACTGATAGAAGGGCAGATGGTGGAACTACTGATAGAAGGGCAGATGGTGGGATCACCTATTGGGGCAGACATTAGCATTACTGACAGGCACCAACAGTGGGATTGCTGATAGATGTAAACGGTGGTACTACAGGCGGATGCTAAGAGTAACTATTCCTCACTGTTCTCTCTCCCTGCCCTGCTTGTCTCTATAACCTCTTTGTCTTTCAATGTATATCAGTCTTTTTCCTCTGTTTCTCTCTACTCATCTCTCTTTCTACCTTACTTCTCTCTCTACCTCAAACTTCAGGGGAACCCTACTCATCTCACTCTGTACAATTTTCCACTTCCTGTCTTCAGCTCTTTCTATCTCTGCATCTCACTCTAAAACCTCTCTTTCTCTAGAGACCTTTTTCTCTTTCTGCATCTCCGCATCTTTCTTTTGGGCTACCTAATGTTTCTCTCCTAAACTTATGCCTCTTAGCTTTGTACCTCATCGTAACCTGCACCTCCACTCTCCCTCTGCTTCACAACTCTCGCTATTGCATTCTCTTACCTCTCTCCTTCTCTCTCCCGCCCCTGAACAACCGCTGACCCTTGCAGAACTCCATCCCTGCATTTGTTACCAATCTCCTTGCTCTTCTCAGACCTTCTCCAAATGCTCTTGCTGAATCTTGACCTTCTTCATCCTTGTTCTATTCCTTCAGAGTTACATGATGCACCACCATCACACCCCTCCCTTTTTTCTACTAGATCTAGTTGCCTCGAAAATGTACGCACTTTGGGTTTGATTGACTGGTGAGTGGCCAACCGTCCATTAGGCTGGTGAAGGACATTTGATCCGCCACCCTGCCTGGCCTTTGCTTGCCATGTTTAGAGATCACTGCTGGTTCAACAGTGATCTCTGTCAGGGTCGGACTGGGATAGAAAAATGTGCCTGGGCACCAAAATAAAAATTGCCCTTCTGTGTTTTGCAAAATATAGAAGATTTCCATGGATTTGAGCTTGCTGCAGGCAATGTTTGTTTTAGTATCAAGGAAGTCATCAGAAAAAAGCAGCACAGCAAACCATTAAACCGGCCCACAAACAGCCAAGAAACAGGCCTACACACTAGCCTATCTGACAAGCCTATAGGCTAGTTCAGACCCTGATCAGGTTTGTTTCTTCAGCTGGATGCACACCAAACTATATAATATGTCAGAAACAACTCCCAAAGTGAGATTTTGTTATGAAAAAAGAAAAAAACACTAAAGTCCCCATTCCCTGAGAGTTTTCTCTGAAGCCTTGTGGGTCATTTTTCTCTTTTTTCTGGTAACAGGACGGGGTCACTGTAAAGCAGTTTTAGTCTGCAAGCTTTTCTGGAGCAAGAGAGTGATAATGGTACTTTTGTGGTCCAGTACGTATGGGCAATGTGGTACTGTATGGCCTACATTACAGGTTCTCCACCCAGAAATTGTGGTTACAAATTGCAAAATTGGTGCATTCTACAACAAATTTTCCATAATATATTGAATTATACTAGCTGTTAACCCATAGTAATCGATGACCTTATAGTGCACCATGTACAGCAGTCTTCGTTGGGGCTCTTCAATGATTTGCTTACTATCACCCTTCAACAGTGCCTCTCATCTCTCCATAGCTCCTCTCTGACATGTACTTCATTTGTTTTATAGCACCTCTCACACCAGTGTAGGATGTCAGAGCACTTTACATCACACACACATACAGAGATAATGAATCATACATGTGTAAATCAGTGTATAGAAAAATGTCACATATGACAAAGGGGACTACAAGGTGTAGGGTTCACATCATTCCTTCTGGAGGCCTTTTTTAAGAGCGCTTGTTTGGAAAAGTGCAAACTCAGGATTCAGAATGTAACACAGTGGTTAGGGTTGACTTTACTAATAAGAATTTATTTCTACCCAAATAAACCCTTTTTAGCAACATTAGGATAATGAAAGACTGAGAAAAAAATACAACTTTTTAACCTGTACCATGGTGTTTGCATGCAGCTCTTTGATGGCTGTACATAGCTTACTGTGCTAGATTATGACTGCAATTAATGAACTGCACAGTAACAAAAGGATCTTTGTGACAAAAGCAATAACCCACTGAGGTACGCACATAAAATACAGCTCTGTGATCTTAATGGTACATGTTCTTTGCAGCAGACATGTTAACCCTTTGTGCTAGCTCTGATTAATCAAAACTACCACTGTAAAAAACTCCATCTCTCCAGCAGCTCCGTTAATCACCAGAGTTAACTTGACACTTTTTTTGTTGCCTGGATATACAAGGAACTCTGGGGTGCTTTTAAAACTGCTTAACTGCTAAACAATCAGCCTCCAGTAACAAAAGCAGACCCTCGTCCTTCCTTCCTCCAGGGAAAAAGCCTGATGCTCGAAACGCCTGATGCTCGATGTGGCCAGTCCGGCCTTGAAGAAGGTTGTTTGATAAAATAGGTAAATGGTTCATATAAAGCAGTGGTTCCCAGCCTTTTGACTTCTGTGGACCTCCACTTTATCATAACTGGAACCTGGGGACCCCCACTGAGTAATTATTGGAATCTTGGGACCCACCCCCCACTGAGTCATTACTGAAAGCTCAGGATCTAGGCTGTTAATATTTAATTTTCTAAGCAGACTTGAACTCCCTGAGGAGGCTTCGCAGACCCCCCCAGGGGTCCCCGGACCACAGGTTGGGAACCACTGATATAAAGCATTTTTGGGATCAGTTTAAGTTCAGTGGATTCAAACATCATTTTATTTTGGGGCTTGACCTTTATAGTCATTAGCTACCAATAGCATGCCTAAAATATTCTAGTGCCCAATCAGTGACCACCATTTTCTCTGTGAACACCTTATACTGACCAGAGATTGCTAGCCCTTCATCAGGCCCAAAGTTACTGCCAAACTCTGTCAGCAACTACAGTATTAGTATAAGGAAATATGTTCTGTGTGAGTGCCTAACAATCTAAATTTCACTCCATGAGCCCAATGTTAGCACATATTTGGTGCTGCCTGGACCAAAATAGGGGGAAACCTTAAGTTACATTATTGGGCACATATTCAGATAAGTAAGATTGTTACTTGCTTTCCCAACAGGCTGCAATTACTGCCTTATGCCTTTATTCAGATTTCCCAAAAACGTACTTTGTTCCTCACCAAACAGGGTGCACATCCAGGTTGAATTAGATTCAAACAAGGCACCTTAGTACTAATGAAGGTGAATGTTTCTGTTGGACCTGCAGAATCACAAACTTTTTTGCGTTTCTCTGCCTTCCCTTGCTGAACCCATTGTTGTCGGCTATTAGAAATCTGTGCACGTTTTCCACTGCTAACCAGTTGCAAAGTGCTTGTGCCCTCACCCTGAAGCCCATTAAAATTGGCCTTCACCTTAATTTACTTATAAGTTAGCCCATAGTAAATGGTACTACATGTACCCAGGGCCTGGAAATTAAACACTACTAGTGGGCCAACAGCACTGATTGTACCACCCACTTAAATATCCCATTAAACATTTCTCAGGCCTGCTATTGTACACTGTAGTGCAGTTTTAAACCACCATTTCGACCTGGCAAAGTAGAACGTTTGCCCTACATAAACTATCCTTTATAATACTTAACACTAAATCACCCCAACAGCTCTTAAGGCAGGGTGTATTATATTTAAAAAGGAAAGCATGTGTACCTAAGTTTTACATGTCGTGACAGTGAAAAAGATCTGAATTAGTTTTTCACTGTTGTAAGGCCTGTCTCTCTCACTGACTAACACTGGGTTATTTCTTACATTTAATAAGTGCTAACTTTTCATTCAGAGAAGAGGGAGATATGCTGTTTATACTCAAATAAATTGTAATTTAAAAATTCTCTTTCATGGTGAAGTTGGATTTTAAGTTATCATTTTGAAAATACCTCTTTTAGAAGATGAACGTTTTCTTGTCCCAACCAACTGTGCCTCTCTGCCAGTGCCCTGGGTTACATACTGCTGGGGTTTGTGTATTGTTTCCAGATTGTAACACAAACGGGGCTTAGGTGTGGACGGGATGAGTCATACTGCAAAATCCAGTAGAGGCCGCCAGAAATCTCAAGGAGGGGGTTGGCTTTGGGGGTCGAGGGGGGAGGGGGTGAGGACTGGGGAGTGAAACCATAAAATAAAATAAAAATTTAAAAAAGACTTACCTGTCCGCTGCCGCCACCGCTGCCGGCCACCTTACTCCTCTTCCCTCCCAATGGTGGTGGTGTCTCAGCAGTCCCTGGGACACCAGCACAGGCTACCTGCACAGTCCTGGCACTGCTCTCATGCTATACCTAGCCTGAGAGCAGTGTCAGGATTGGTCTGAGGAGCTTGGTCTGCCGCTCAAACAGTGTACTGGGGTCTTTACTGTTTCTCGAACCTGGACGTGCAACACAGCCGGGTTGGAGAAACATAAGTGCACATGTCAGTTTGGCCGGCCTAAGACGGCTGGCCAAACTGACATGCACACTTAAGTGAACTCCACTCCTTCTCCCCCTCCCATGGCCCAGCCCTGCCCCTCCCTGCACATTCTAGCTGAGCCAGCAGCTGAAAAATAAAACAATAGTAAAATATTGTTTTATTTTTCAGCTGCTGGCTCTTAGCCAATGGGGCGACGCTCCTTCACCATTGCAGAGGAGCCGACCCTGACAAAATGTCTGAAAAGGAGCTGTGCTCAGCCTCACTTACACTTCGCAGGGCATTGCCTACAGCACATACAAAATAACTTGACATAAGCCCTGCCTTGTTAATTGTCACCCCTAGACACTTGACCAGGGGAAGAACTGTCCAGATCCAGTTATGGGGGTAGAACAGGGAGTCCTGCGGCACAAAGGCTGAACCAGGTATAAATATTGTACTTCCAGAGCCAATCAGGAGAACTATCTTGGACCTGTGGAAGATTCAGAAGGACTGCCCTGCATCCAGAGGACTGCCCTGCTGCGTGAAGGTCTGTCTTCCTGTCTGACAAGGAAGATTGGACCTACTTGCCTTTATGTCTGGCTACCCAGAGTGAATCCAAGGATCATTTGTTTGACCTCCTGTGTGAGCTGTTCAAGTGGTGCATAGCTCTGCAATTAACATTGGAGCAAAATTTAAATTGAAATGTCCATGATAAACAAACAGATCCATGAAGGTAGAAAGTGTACTGATTAACTATACTAACAAGCCTCTAGAAAACTTCAAATATAGCCAGCAAATACCACACAGTATTTTTACTTTCTAGTGTCTACAGGATAGCCAATATATAGCAAATCCATTGCCTGGATTCATGAACAATTATTTGCAATAAGAGATTGGAAACATATATGTGCTTACTGTGTACCATGGGCACCATATTCAAATAGTGAAGCCCAGAGCATGCAAGTAGCCTTGTCCTCCTAGGCTCAGTGCATACATGGCTTGCTGAGAAACTGCAGCCCAAGTACCACCTCACACCAAGGGAATTACAATACACACCTGTGTCATAGCAGTTCTATTCGCTTGTACATGATCCTGGAATTCTCACTTCTTTCTACTGCTTGGATTCCATGTGTTTTTTCTACATCTTTTAATTAACTCTTTCCGTCAGTTCCTCTTTTTACCCTTTTCATCCACTCCCTTCTTTGACCCCCTCTTGCTCATTTATGCACTTCTCGTTCTCTTCTTCTGTCTCCTCCTTTTTTATCCTAATGCATAATGCTTACTATTATCCCTGTTCTTCTACTACTCTTTATCCTGTCTCATATCTCTAATAGTTATCCTTCTCACTCTCTTCTGGTACCCCTCTCACTCTGTCCTTACTTCTGTTTTCCCAACTTGTTCTATAACATCTTCACCTGTTCAATTGCCCTTCCTATTAACTCTGCTATTTAATTCAAGTGTCTTTCTCCATCTTTCTGTTTTTCAATCTGCTGTTCTATCATTCTGGCTTCTTCTCTCCTATTCCCTCCCCTTTCTTAGTCTCTATTTCTCTTGATTTTTTTTCCTATTTATGCTCCTCCCACTACCTCCAGCCTCTCTCAGTCTTCCAGGACACATAATGAATTCAGCACACTCATGCTCATATTGTAAATCAGCTCTCACGTCAAGGGTCTGGCCTTCCTTTTAGTTCACAAAACACTTAGTGGACTTTATAAACATATATACATCATCATTTATTATTTAAATAAATAAATGGTTCATAATGGACGATTGACAGAGGAATGTAACACGTAAGATGTTGAAAATGATACAAATGTAAATCTTACAAATATCACAATGCAGCGCCCAAGCACGTAAGTATACTGTGTGCTTTAGGCATTGCAATTTATTGTTCCTGACAACGCAGCCCATTAAAAAAAATGGGCAAGTAAACACTTGATTCATTGAGCCATTATGTTTTTTAATCTTACAGGGTAGTACACTGTGTATCTGAGCTGGGAAACTCACTGTCTTTGGTGGCCATTATCGCAGCCTCTCAATTGGTGTTTCCACTCTCCAAGTCTGACTCTGTCAGTTCAAGCAGGGTGCTGTGGGTTCCAAATCTGTGTTCAGGCTCGGTCACAGGAGCAAGTCAAGGCTTTTTGCAGAGGTTTCAATAGAGGGCTTTCATGTGCTCCACGGAAAGTGCCATCGGAATAATGGTCGAAGGACAGAGGGTGGGTGTGCATGCAGCTCAGTTGCACTTGCAGAGTTAATATGTGCTGGTCCTGGCGAAGGCATGTGAAAGTCCCAGAACTCCTTTCCCATTTCAAGCTTTCCATATAGACCAGGAGCGGCTCGTGGCTTGTGGAAGGACCGCTTCCCTGCTGGCTGGCTGCACGCAGGCAAAGGCTCCCAGCCTGCCCTGCGGCCAATCCTACGCTGCTCAAAGCAGTGTCGGGATTGGCAGACTGGGAGCCTGTGCAACTGTGTTGCTGGGCTACCGGGAGCACACTGCGCATGTGAAGACGGCCGGCTAAACATACATGCGCTCTCAAGGGAAGTGCTGAGCACTCTCCCTCAGTACACATCATAGCCTGTGGCCCCACCCCTTTAAAAGAAAAGGATAATAAACAGGGTTTATTATCCTTTTCTTTTAAAGGATTTGCAGCTCCTGCTGCTGGCGGGGGGGTGATGCTCCTCCGCCTTTAAGGAGGAGCCGCCTCTCATATAGCCCAGTCCTGCATCATTCGTGTCTGAACTGTCTTTTTAGAAACAGTTTCCGTTTTACGAGGCAGCAAGGACCTGAATTCTGCCCATCTAGTTTATACAGCCACTGCCAGTGAACAGAGAAAAGCATGCACCTGAACACAGTGAATACAAATAACAGCAGTACTGAGGCCAATGAATTGGGGGGGCATACAAAAACATAAACTGGCTGGCCCCGCTGGACCCCTCCTGTGGCTATGGCCTTGGTTGCCTGTCCACCTTTTGAGGATCTCCTACCAGTGACTTTCAGAAGGTACTTTGAGGATTTATTTTAAAACTAAGAAGAACCTGCAGGCCGCATCTTTACCTTCTGACGTCCTCAAATAAAGTAACTTGTCTGTTTGTACCACACACATTCACTCTGGGGTCCCGTAGTTATCCAACACAATGGAACTCATCTTATAGACCTCAGCAAAATCAAAAGGCTGAGGGGACCCACTGGGATTCAAACCTGAGATCATGCATGAGGTCAAATACTGATCCTTGGAGTAAAGGAGCACACTGCCTCACATCCACACGTCATTACTCCTTTGCATGCTGGTCAATGTAGTACATAATTTCACGCTAATTTCAAACAGTGTCTAGAGATATAGCAATGGCTGCATCAATTTTGTTAAACATTTTTTTATGAACTTTAAAATTAGCGTGAAATTATGTACTACATTGACCAGCATGCAAAGGGGTAATGGTGTGTGGATGTGAGGTAGTGTGCTCCTGCACCCTTTGACTGATTCTTGGAGTGGGTGCATTAATCCACTGAGCCAACAGACCAGCTGCAGAAAACTCTAGGTCCTTTTCATGCAAGTTGAGGATGAACCTGCATCCATTTTATGGTTGCAAGCAAGATGGAGCTTGCACCAGCTGCGCAAGCTAAACCGTCCAACACCAGCTCAGCTGAAAAAAGAGCTCCCTGAATGCTTCATGTGTAATGTGCTTACCCACGCCACAGGACTCTGTTTGACTTCTTCCTTATAAGCAGGTTTCTAGAGTTTTCTGAGTCTGATTTTGTTTCAAGCAGACAGTTATGTAAAATTATAATGTCAAAACAGTCTGCTGCTATCTCAACTGACACATGAGGTGTTCTTCGAAACATACGTTCTGTACGTCTGAGGGGCGGTCCTGCAGCACCCCAAAAATAAGTATGCTGCCGTTCAGGCAGTGAATGTGCAATAAAGATGCCCTTAAATGTTGTTTTTATTCTGTCACAGAGGTCAATATCTGCTATGTCTTCTGATAAATTGCTGCTTACTTGGCGATTGGTGTTTACATTCCTTTCTCTTACTATAAAAGGAGTGAGTTTTGCAAAGTAATCTATACAACAATCTTGCTGGGGTACAGTGAGTGTGAAATGAAAAGCAGTAGGATGCCAATGTTTTTCTAACACACAACCAGGGGCAGCTCCTCCATAAGGGCGGAGGAGCGTCGCCCCCGCCAGCAGCGGCAGATGCATATCTTTTCCACAAAAACAATAATAAACTTTGTTTCTTATTGTTTTGGGGGGAAAGGGGTGGAGCTACGGGGGTGATGAGCAGCGAGGGGGAGTGAAGTGCATGTGTGTTTGGCCGGCCGTCTCGGGCTGGCCAAACACACATGCGCACAGGAACAGGGTTGCTGGGCTGGAGAGAGCCTGCACAGGCTCACGGTCTGCCTGGAAGCGCCCTGGCTGGGCACCCCCAGCCAATCCTGACGCTGCTCTAAGCAGCTTCAGAATTGACGCAGGGTAGGCTGGGAGCCTGTGCCTGCAGGCACAGGTGAGGAGCAGCGCGGTTCTGAAAGTGGCGACGGAGGCCCAGGTGCCTTTTTTTATTTTTTTTTATTTAATCCACCCATCCCTCCCTTGTGCGCCGCCGCCCCTTCACCGTCACTTGAGCCGCGACTGCACCCAACAAAATTTAAAGGCCTAGAAATTAACTGTACAAATATTTCAAAATATAGCAGTAGTTGGGAACCCACAAATAAACCACTTATTTCGTTATTCTGAAGTGTGATGGAAACAAAGACTTTAATAGGGTCTAAACCAATCAAGACACTATTTGGTAATGCACAAATGATAACTATTTACTGAAACCTAATTTCCACCCATAATAATTTGTGCACTGTATAGTTTTATCAGTAAAACTGTATGTCTCTGCAAGTTTAGTGGCCATTTCAATGACAAATGTGGCGCTATTGAATGACAACGCACTTTCAAAGCTTACTTCATTAATTTACTTGTGACCGTGAGCGCCAAAATCACCTCTTACTACACACCACATCCTTATCATTCTCATGCCCAATGGGCGTAGCTAATTTGCTTTACTTGTTCTGTGTATAATGCTTGGATTTTTCATTTTGAACTGCGACAATTCAACGCTGCTCTAAATTAACAAACACTGAGGCGAACGCCTCCGGTCCGGCGCGTGCCCAGCCGCGAGGCGGTGTTAGTAGAACACAGCAGCGGGGCTGTCCGATTCCTCCGCTGCCTCCTACGGCCCCAGCAGAGGACGACTGCCAAATGTCGATGCGTTACGTCTAATTGTGATGAGCACCTGCGGCGCCACAGTTATTAAACTGCCGCAGCGAACCAGCACAGGCTAGCCTGCTACTGCTATACGTTGTTTTAATTGTTTCCGTTTTTATTGTATTTTGCTTTGTGAATGCGGGTTCTGCTTGATGCTGGCACAAGCAGGGGCGCGCAGTGCTTCGGGAAGCGAGGCTTCTGCTCTTATGGCCTTAATGACATCCAATGAACTCCTGCAGCTTTTCTTTTCTGTCGAAATGTGTAATTTTCCGTTTTGAGCATGGTAGAAAAAATGAAACTCAGGGCGCAGGTTCAATGAAAAATAGCCTCGACAAAGTCTAAAATAAAATATAATGGGGGTGTACAATAGAAAGAAGTGAGGTATATTTTGCTGTGTGAAATTCTGGTTGTTAAAACTGGGCACTGTACATACAAAGAACATCACTGTGTTTGATGAAAGGAGTAGTGGCAAAGAAACATTTAGTAATTCAAATGATGGCATCGGATAGCCAAGATGTTCACGTCGATTAAAGTCTAGAAGCAAGACGACCGCTTATTTTCTAAAGGCCTCCTTCCCTCATCTCCTTCCTTGTCCCATTTTTTTTTTTACATAATTGAGATTCAGTCTCAAACGCACACAATTCGACACTATCCCTAAACGGTTTTCTATTTTCATGAACTCCCAGTAACCCTCCCACCAAAAGGCTACTTCATGCCTTAACCTTTCTGATTAGGGTCGAGCCTGCGTTGCATGTGATTGCGCATGCGTATCGCAGCGAGGCGCTTTAGGGTTTAGAAAAGGGCTCGGAGCCCTGTCGACGTCACATCAGTGTTTTTCATTGGTTAGTGGGCTTGCCTCTTAACATCTGCTTGCTTTCATTAGTCGAAGGCATGCATACGTCATGCCTTTTCCGGTGGCTAGCCCTCCTCGAGCGCATCAACCAACTACAGAAAACATGCGAGGCTCGCTGTTTTCTGTCCAGCTCGTGGACTACTTTTACTCTAATTTACTAGCGCGATTTCACTTGGCAGAAGTCGAGCGCTTTACATAGTTAAATGCACTTTTTTGGCTTACGTACATAAATGTACTTTTGCCGATAGGTGAAAAGTCGGGTTAGGATTTTACAACGCTATCAGCTCGAACATGAGCAAATGCGAGACCCGTTGCATTGCAAATGCTTGTTTTCTTTTGTGCTCATTCATTGCTACTTAGTTACACTTACATCTGCTGTGGTGTGGCGCCTCCACACTCAGATGTTTTTCGCAGTAAGTGGTGCGGCCTTCCTTTGAGTTTGTAGTGGTGCAAGGGTAATTTGTTTTCCAGATGGACATAACTTCTTTGGCAAGAGCTTATGCTGGCTGCAGCAGGCTGTAAGATAAATATTTGCACTTTTGGCGGTGGCAGGCGGGGGGCAAGGGGGATGCCTAGTTTTTTCTTTAAAAAAGGGAACTGTTTGATAACTGACAAATGGGTACTTGACTGTTCTCAAAATTATATGATGGACTTTTTTTTCCTGCCCTTACAGGTTTCCGGTTCATTCAGACCTCTTTTCCCAAGAAACAGGGCCCGATTCACAAAGGTAAACTTAGACCTGAAGTCTGAGTTTAGACCTGAAGTCTAAGTTTGGACATAAAAAACTGAGGCTCAGGGCCAGATTTAGCAAAATTAGATTTTGCGACTCGGAAATTTCGACTCGGTGCGACTCGCAATTTCCGAGTCGCAAAACCATATGCAGAATGGTGTCTCAGACACCTTCTGTGAGTCGCCTTGGGGTCGCAAAGACCCACCTCATTAATATTAATGAGGTGGGTCGCATTTTGCGACCCCATAGCGAGTCCCTGCACTCACAGGGATGGTGGCCTGCTGAAGACAGCAGACCTCCATGTCTGTGACTGCTTTTTAAATAAAGCAGATTTTTATTTTTTATTTTGCAGCCCGTTTTCCTTAAAGTAAAATGAGTTGCAAAATAAAAAAAACAACAAAACCATTTGGTTTCGGTTTTTCAGGGTAGGCAGTGGTCCATGGTCCATTGGACCACTGCCTGCTCTGAAAAACCCTTTTTGGCAACATTCTTAAAGGGGAAGGTGTCCCATGGGGACCCCTTCCCTTTTGCGAATGGGTTACCACCAGTGTGACACTGGTGGTAACTGCAAATTGCTTTACGACCGCATTCGCGGTCACAAAGAAATTTCGCATAGTGATGCGAGTCGCAAATAGGAAGGGAACACCCCTTCCTATTTGCGATTCGCGTTCACAATTTGCGAGTCGGTACCGACTCGCAAATTGTGAATGTGCATCGCAAACGGCATTTTGCATGGCGCAAACTGCGATTTTCGCAGTTTGCACCATGCAAAATGCTTTCTACATCTGGCCCCTAGTGTCTAAGTTTACCTTTCTGAATCAGGCCCTTTAAGTCTAACTTTATACCTTAAGTCTAAGTGTAGACCTGTACTTAGGCTTCAGGTCTGAAATTAGACTTTAGGTCTGAACTTAAACTTGGGGTCCAAGGTTAGACTTTAGGTCTAAACTTAAACTTCAGTTATAAGGTTAGACTTTAGGTCTTCTCAGAATACATTAATTGGAGAGAGGGGGAACATAAGCAAACAGTCATAATACCCCTATTCACAACAACAAACACAAAAATACGACTGCACTAGGGAAGTCATCTTCCCATTTTATCATGAAGGACACCTCTCAACTGAACTTCATGTGCTCACTAGACCACATTAGGGTCATTTCCTGTTATGGAAGTAGAAGTCTCACACACTTCATAGTGTCATGCTTCATCCTTGACTTCCACTCCCCTCTTCGGTAGGATCAATGCCACCGGGAGGACTCAACCATCTAGCTTCTTTTGAGCAGAGGGGAGTTCTTGATAAGTGATGACTGGATAAAAAGATTGGGATCCAGTTTTGTAAAAATACCTTGTTTTCACCCCTGGTACTTCTTTTATTAGATGCTGAACACAGGTATTGGTAAAATCATAAGGTGAAACTATGATAATAATGATTTCTGATACTCACTCAAGCCAAAATGTTTCTGCCCATTCTTATAAGCCCTTTCGGGTCTCGGGCATGCATCAGGGCATCTGATCCCTGTTCATTACGCAATTTATTGTGCTACAGTGTACCCTACAAAATAATGTCCAAGGAAACACCCAGACAAGGTCCTACCTTACTTCGGTAAGGCACCTGTAAAAACAAAAACAGGTCACTACAAATAAAGTTACATTATTATAGAAACTCAAAACCCACTACCTAGCCCAGTGTTCATCCATACGGATATACATATCCATTACAAATGGTGACACACCCTGGTAAAGTTCATGCAACAAATCCACTGGAATGCTTGTCTGGTGAACAGAGTTTCTGTTAGCAGTACATACTTACGCTCATACCCTTAATTTGGGAGTCACTAGCTTCATGGTCTATGAGAGGGGCAACGCCCTTTATAGTCACACCTTAGGGAAACACGAGACTGCTCAGGAAAACGCCTTCGCATTAAAAAAAAAAAAATTATGTCAATAGTGTCATCGTAACTAAAGACTTTCGATTACACTACTCCCATGGTTGACTCACATGAAAGACTTCGCTCTCGTAAGAAATAGGGACAGTGAGCAGAATGGGAAAAGTGTGAGATGGAAAAAAAACATTGAAAAAGACACAGGCAGAAAAGACATAGAAAGGAAAAGAACCAAAGAAGGGTCAGGGGATAACAGCCCATCAAGAGAAGGAGTAAGTCCCTCCTCTTGTCTCTCCATAAAGCTCATGTTCCCAAATGTATTTTAAAATTTAAGAAGGATAGTGTTCTGATGCCATACACTCCAAAGCCTGCATAAAAAAATAAGTGTCCCCGAAAGCCACTGCGAGAGAGAAGATATATCTAAGGGCGTTCCTTTTAAAAAAAAGAAGGCCGACAAGCAAAGGATAAACACAGGAGACAGGAAAAACTTCTCACATTAAAAAAGTGGTACTCAATCAAGTTCCCCCGACTTACTTCTTCAAAAGGAGCATCTGCTGCAAGTACCTATGTGTTCCCCTCCTTAAGCCGAACTGGAAGCTGAGCCACTGTCTCCACCCTCATTTATAAGCAGAACTGTAAACATTGTAACTCACTGCAGCTGCAGGAAACTGGCATATCTGCATCCACTTCAACTGGAGGAAAACTGGATATTGTAGTCATTCAAGCCCAGGATCATGGGAAGTGTAGTTTTTTACCTTCCTTCATCGCTGTCATATAGAAGGAGATTTTGAATGTGTTCACACAATGCACCACAGTGATGCAAAGGTGCCCGAAAACATATCAGAATTATTTTGTTATGGCTGACGGCACCCACACCCAAGTTAGTAGAAAGAGATTTTTGCCCCACTTGTATTTACCGTTCTTGTTTGTGAAAGGATTCAAGAAATCTTGACACACTGCACCGCACTGGAGCAAACGTGCCAGAGAGCGTGTCTGATTTATTTTCCGTGGTGAATGGCTTTCTTCCTCTACCGTTCTCGTTTATAACAGAATTCAGGACGTTGTGACATGCTGCACCAGAGTGGTGTAGACGTGCCTCAGAACGTCCAGCAGGGGCTCCGAATATGATTTTATCTACTATAACCAGAGTGTGGTTTACATGACCATTTCCTTACTACTCATTTCTTCCCCAAATTACCTCACTCAGGGTGTTAGGTTATAGGACCATACTTTTAAGCTATACAATAGTGAAGATACAACTCCAAATTACAGGATCGTACTTACAAGTGGAGGTCCTGTTTTTCAACCCATATTGTGGGATAAAAACTAAAGAAAACAGAGAAAAGGAAGGAACCGAAGAGAAAAGAGAAGCAAAAAAGAGAGCAGGGCCGCCCTCCACCCCTAATGTCAATATGGTATTAATCAAATATCAGCCAGTCTAGGTGTAGGATATCAAAAAAGCAACAAAGGAGGGGCATGAAAAATGGGATATTCGGAGAGTGACTCCTGGTCCCGTGTGTAAGGTTCCCAATAGACAAGAAAT